>NC_133620.1:311810222-312127472 GCF_048593235.1 Sminthopsis crassicaudata | reverse complement strand
GAAGATTTCCACTTCCATCAGAATATATCCTCATACAGTATTGTTGTTGAAGTATACAGTGATCTTCTGGTTCTGCTCATTTCACTCAGCATCAGTTGATTTAAGTCTCTCCAACCCTCTCTGTATTCCTCCTGCTGGTCATTTCTTACTGAGCAATAATATTCCATAACTTTCATATACCACAATTTACCCAACCATTCTCCAACTGATGGACATCCATTCAAAAGATTTATATTTTCAAAAGGTGCAGAGATAATTTGTCAACATTGACCCTTGCATAATTTTGCGTTTCATATTTTCCCCTCCTTTCCCTAGCCCCCTCCCCTAGATGACAAGCAATCCAATATATGTTAAACATGTTAAAATATATGTTAAATCCAATATGTGTAAACATATTTATATAATTCTCTTGCTACAAAAGAAAAATCGGATCAAAAATGAAAGTAAATGAGTAAGAAAACAAAATGCAAGCGAACAACAACAAAAAGAGGTGAGAATGTTATATTGTGATCTACATTCCCTTCCCTCCTCCCTCTGGGTGTAGATGGTTCTCTTTATCACAAGATCATTGGAACTGGCATCAGTCATTTCATTGTTGGAAAGAGTCACGTTCATCATAATTGATTGTTGATCACATAATTGATGTGATAACTAAGAGTTCTTGTCCATTTGTGTGTATGTGTGTGTGTGTGTGTGTGTGTGTGTGTGTGTGTGTGTGTGTGATAGACTGTTTTGGCAGAGATATTTTTACAGAATAATGTTTTTAAATGTACAAATATTTAGCATTACAAAAGTAACCATTCATATTGAAAAACAGTTATCAAAAATATGAAAAAAAAAAAAGTTTTTAACCCCAGGTTAAGAGTCTCTGCCCTAAATCTTGATGTCTGTATGAGTCATAAAAGTGTATAAAAGGATAGAAACCTGGGTTTATTTTCTTTCCCTTGTATAAAAGAAGACAATGAGGTAGAAAGAAACGTTGTGGTGGTGGTGGTGAGAAATACTAGGCTGCTTCAATGACAGGTTTATGGAAGTTCTCATATACATTTAAAAGATTTAATTTTCTGAAGGGAGGAAAGAGTAAGAGATACCTAGCATGTGCTGTTTCCATAGTGATGCTTCCCAAAGCAACGTATTGCTCCCAGTACTGGCACTTGCTGGAGAGCACTGCAAGAGGAGGGAGTTGTTCCAGAAAAACACTACTGCTACACAGGTATAGCAGTTGTAGGAGAACAGAGGCCAATGGGAAAGAGCATAGGTGTGTAACTTCATTCCCACAGAGGGTAGATGTGCAGTAGGATGAATAATCTGACCAAATCTATTCAAGACTCAAACTTAAATAGTTTTTAGACAAAGAGCCGACTGCAGACAAGTAAATAAGAGTCTATCTTGTAATCAATGGGTAAAGTGGTTTGGCAGACTACTGAAATGAAGGAATACTATGAATTGCCTACAGAGAAATGAGGAATGTGGTGAAGGGAGCTGGGAAACTTAACTAGTTGTGCAACAATATAAAATAGGCACTATGTGTGGGGTGAAGATGGGGAGGGGACAGTGAATGAGAGAGAACCCCTTCCTCATCTCCAGAGAAATTAAGCCGTTTTAAGGGTTGAAGCAAAACCAGTAAAACTGGTTATAAAAGCTCCCAAGGGATCCAGTGGTCCTCAAACTTTTAAAATAGGGGCCAGTTCACTGTCCCTCAGACTGTTGGGGGGCTGGACTATCATAAAAGCAAAACCTCACACTCTGTTTCTGCCCCTCAGCCCATTTGCCATAACCCAGCAGGCCGAATAAACGTCCTCAGCCTTCCGCATCTGGCTGGCGGGCAGTAGTTTGAGAACCCCTGGGACAGTTGAAGACTTGACTAAAGTTGCATAGTGAGTAAAAATTTATATTCTGGATAAATTCCTGAATATCTTTTTACAGATAATATGAATAGCATATATAGGGAAAGAACACATCACTAAATAACCTAATAACCTAACTAGTCAATTGGTATGTTCCCCTTATCAATGACCATAATTCCTTCATCTCAAATGCAGCCCTCACTCAAAAATTGTCCTTGACTCTTCATTGTCTTAAATAAGGAATATAAAGCCTTCTACTATCTAACTGCCACTTCTCTTTATAATTATTTTACATTGCTCAGTCTATTACATACTTTTTATTTTAGGCAAACTAACTTGTTAGGTGTTCCTGCTATGCTGTATTTAATCTCCCACCAGCACTTTGCACAAATGGTCTCATGTCTCAAATATATTCTCTCATCTTCTAATAGAATCTCTTGCTTATTTTGTCACAGTTTAAGTGATACTTCCCTATGAGACTTTTTCCTATCTCCAATCCTCTCTCCATCATTATTAGCATGCTCTCCCTCTTTCTATTTATTTCCTTGTATACATGTTACTATCATAGAAGTAACTAACATGATCTTGGGAGATAGTGAAAGCTAAAAAGGCCTGACATATGCTATGTGGAGTCATGAAGAGTCAGACATGATTGAATGAATGGACGGCAATAACATGTGTCATATTCCTTTAATAGAATGTAAGCTTTCTGAAAGCAAGACTATTTTATTTCCATCTTCATATCCTCAATATGTAGCTTAGTGACTTTTAAAAATAAATGAGATACAGAACTTTAAAAAAAACCTCAAATGTTTAAAAATTGTTTTAGGGTGTAACCAAGAAAGAATAAAATATTTTTTAAAAATTTTAAAAGAAAGTGAAGGATGAACAACAACAACAGAATGAGCTTCTAGTTTCAACTTTGAGGAAATATTAATAAAAACATTTAAAAATTTTTCCAACATTAAAAATATTTTTTCCAAAGGAATACTATATTTATAATTTCCCCCTACTTAACACAAGTACTTCTTTAAGTCATGCCTTCCTAATGACATCATCCTGTCTTAATCACTACTTTTTCATTTCCTTTTCCACAATACCTAATGCATTTTCTACCTCCAAATCTTCCACATATGTTCTAACTATTAATTCTAGGAGGAGTTCAAAGCCAAATAGGTTGCCAAACCACAGCAGAATAACAACATCCAACTTTTCTCCTTCTTGTTCTTTTCAACAGTCAATCAATCAATCAATCAATATTAAGTGTTTCGGGTAACTTTGCTAACCCCTGGGGATATTAAAAAAAATGGAAAAGATAGTGCTGGTCTTCAAAGAGCTTACAATCTAATTGGGAGACAACATCCAAACAAATATATTCAGAGATCCCTATACAAAATAAATAGGAAATAATAAAAAGAAGGAAGGTATTGAATTTAGAGAGATTAGGGAAGGCTTCCTGTGGAAGATGACATTTTAATTAGGACTTAAAAGAAGACAAGTAGGCCAATCTATATGAATGTACTAATGTAGTGCTAAGAATACAAAGATGAAAAAAATTTCCCTTTCTCATTGCCATATTTAATAATATATGATAGATTCAATTATAATAAAATCAATTATAATAAAATAAAGAACAACCTAAAGCAACTGGAGGGGATATTCAGTGCTCTTAGCTAGGTCATGACAACATGAAAATAAGTCATAATACTACCAAAATTAATGTATATTTTTAATGCTATATCAATCAAACTTTTCAAGGGATATTTTATGGAACTTGATATAATAACAAAATTCATTTGGAAAAACATAAGAAATCTAGAATATAAAGAGAAATGATGAAAAGAACTAAGGATGAAAGTGGAATAGTATTTCCAGATCTCAAACTATATTATGAAACAGCATACATCAAACCCATCTGGTTTTGGTTAAAACATAGAGAAATACATTAATGAACAGACTAGACGGGGAAGAATCAGAAACAATAGAACTCAATAATTCAGTGTTTGACAAAATAGAAAAATAAAAATTACCTAGGAAAAAAACTTTATTTGATACAAATTTCTGGGGAAACTGGAAAGTAATCTGGTAGAAATTAGGCTTAGGTCAATTTAATATTAAAGATCAAATTATAAAAAAACGAAGAGAAACAAATGATATACCTCTCATAACTATGGAAATGTATTTTTAACTAGATAAGAGATAGAGCCAATTACAAAAGATAAAATAGATAATTTTTATTACATGAAATGGAAAAGTTTCCATAGAAATAAAATGAATATACCAAAGATAAGAAAAAAATTATAAAATGGGAAAAAATTTAGTAACAAACTTCTCTGACAACAGTTCTATATCCAAGATATTTAAATAATTTATTATAAATTATAAATAAAATAATTTAAATAATTAATAAGTATATTTAACAATAATAGCTATTCCTTAATAGATAAATTCTTGTTTTAAAAACTTAGATAAGGGATTCCCTATTCCCTAATAGATAAGAGATCAAAGGCAATGAAAATTTTAAAACAAGAATTACAAATCATTCACTACATGAAAGAATATTCCAAATCACTAATAATAAGAGAAATAGATAATAAAAAAAAATCCAACCTTGAACTTTCACCCCCTTTTACAAATTAGCAAAAATGATCAAAATGATAGTAGTCAATATTGGAGGAAATATGAAATGCTAAGAATATTAATTCATCATTAGTGGAGATATGAAAAGGTACAGTCATTTTCAGAACCATTTTGGAATTATGCAAGTAAGGGGACTAAAATGTCCATACCCTTTGAACCAGAGACTTAATTATTGGATTAATATCCCAAGGAAGCATTCAATAAGAAGAAAATCTCCATATATTCAGAACTATTTAGAATAACACTTTTTATGATAGCTAAGAATTGGAAACAAAGGAGATGCCTGTCAGTTGGAGGATAAGTAAACAAATTGTGGTATGTTTTAATACCACATGTATTATGTGTTGTAAACAATATTGTGCTATAACCAATACTGATGAATACTGAGAAGCATGGAAAGATCTATATGAATAGACTCAGAATGAAGTAAACAGAATCAAGAAAAGTATACATAGTAATTACAACAAGATAAATGGAAAGAAAATTACACACAAAAAATACTAATGTTAAATGTAACAAAATTATAAAGATCAAGCATGATTTGAATGAAGGGATATAAGAAGATACACCTTCCTCCCCCAACTTATCCCTTTATGGAAGTGGGAGGCACATAAGTATTATATATTGCACAGATTTTTTGGGACTTTTCAATATAGCGATAAGTTGTGCTGATTTTTTTCCACCTTTTTTTTTTGTCTTTAAAAAATACTATTTCAGGACTATGAATATTAAAGATAATTCTGATGATGTATAAAAAGAAAATCTCAATAAAAACCTTTTTAAAACAATTGGGGTTGACCATAGCTCCTTACCCTGTTCAACTGTCTCATATACTACTGTGTTGTTTATGAAATTTCAGAATAAATTGCCAGTTGTCCCTATGTTTCTGCTCTTTGGGCTCTGCTATCTCCAAGTAGGAAAACAGCCACAAGCTGCCTCAGCATGGAGGATTTAATTCAGCACTTAATGATGTTTTCTGGTGGCATGCAGAGCAGGAGGCCTGACAAAATACAGAAAAAGAAAGTAAGAAAACAGGGAATCTGAGTGATTGTATGGCTATTGAAAGAAGGTTGATGATGAATATGGATAGAATCTAGGTTTTAAAAGAAAATGGCATCAAATTTGAGAGAGCAAACACTCTAATTGTCAAAGGGCAAACTTTAACCTGATCAGGAAGTCACAGAATATTAAAACTCACAGGGCGCAAGTTGAGCATCCAATTCAGCCTCTTAACTTTATAGGCTGAATCAAAGAGAAGTGATTTAGCTTGTGAACACCCAGCAATAAAAGACATAGCTGAGCTCTGAGAAGCAGTCGATTCCCCCTAAAAGAATTGGGTTTTCCCCCAACCCCTTTCTCTAGGGAGCTTAACCGCAATTTCAGAGACAAAATTGTGCTGGGATAGATATAATAGCCAGACAGAAATGAATCCTAGAATCTTCATGGTTGAAGGGACTCTAGAAATCATCTAGTACCACTTATCCTTGAAATAGATATTTTTCTACAATATCTGAGACAGTTGATTATCTAGATTCAATTTCCTAACTACTGAGATAGCCTGTTTCCCTTTTGGACAACTTTAAGCCAGGCCTGACTCAATGGCATTTTGATTCTGTCAAAGTGAAGATTGAGGGAAAGCATTGAGGTCACAAAGAGCACAGAATTGAGAATCAGGGGTTTTTGTTTCTAATTCTAGTTCTGCCATTGATTTTGCTGTGAAATCCTGAAAGAGTCAAATTTCTTTCCTTCCTTCCCCTCTCCCTTCCTTCTTCCTTACCTCCCTCTTCTTTCTCTCTCCCTCTCTCTCTTCTCTTTCTATATGTTTCTGTCTCTGTCTCTCTCCTTTTTTCTGTCTCCCCTTTCCTCCTGCTTTCCTCCTTTCTTTCCCTTTTCCTTTCCTTTCACTCTTTCAAATGCTATCTAAATATCTCTCTGTCTATCTATCTAACATACACTCTCTTTGTATCTCTCTTTCTGTTTCTGTGTGTGTGGGTGGGTATGTGTGTGTGTGTATTAGGGGCTGGATCACCTCCTGTGGAACTGAGCATGTACCATGGTCTTTTATGTTCTAATTCAATATCATTGCATCCACACCATTTCCAATCATCCTGATCTATATCTGGCCACTAGACCTAGAAGGTTCTGGAGGAGAAGATGAAGCTGGTGATTTTGCATTCTCTCCCTCACTTAAATCTAATTTGCTTCCATGTCATGGTTGTCTTTAAGAATGAAAGGCAAACAACTACAACAGCAATCCCTACAGCATGCAAATATATGTATGTATGTGTATTTATGTTTGTGAACCACAGAATAGGAGTTCCACTCTCCACAAGAAACTCTAATCTGGACTCATGTAAACTGAATTCAATCAGTTGCAGATGTTTATCAGTCATAGGAATTTCCAATTTGGGAAGTTCTTTTTCTATATATGACACACATAAATGTATACATATACACATTTATGCTAACTCCTCTTTATGTGTTGTCTTACCCTACTCAAATGTAAATTCTTTGAAGGTAGGGGAATATCTTACTTGTTTTTCTTCCTGATCCCAGAAGTCACATATCCTAAATCTAGCCTCTTTCTAGAATCCCAAGGGAGAGAGAGTACTGGAACAGAGTATTTTCCTTCATTTTTTCTCATAGCCCACCAAATAAACAGCTCCATCTGATTCTATGACCCATTTTCTCCCCTCTACTTCTATTATTAACTGCTAATCAAGAGTTGCAGAATCATCTCAACTAATGACTTATAGTAAGGAGCCAGAACCCTTTGTCTCCACCACATCAAAGGGACCATAGTGAATGCTCAGCTCTGTGGGACTTTATTCAGTCCTGCAGATCACAGGTTCAACCTATTTGCTACTATTACATATATTACTGCATATATACATATGAGTGGGGGAAAAACCCCATATTTATTAAGCATTTTCTTTGTGCCAAATTGGGGCAGCTAGGTAGCACAGTGGATAAAGCTCCTGGCCTGGAGTCATGAAGACCTGAGTTCAAATGTAGTCTTAGAACTTACTAGATGTGTAACCTTAGGCAAACCACTTAACCCTGTTTGCTTCAGTTTCCTCCTCTGTAAACTAAACTACAGAAGGAAATAGCAAACCACTCCAGTGTCTTTGCCAAGAAAACCCCAAATGGGGACAACTAGGTGGTGCAGTGGCTAGAGTACTAGTCTGAAGTCAGGAGGACCTGAATTCAAATCTGGTCTCAGACATTTAACTGTTCCTAGTTGTGTGATCCTGGGCAAGTCACTTAACCCTGATTGCCTCAGAAAAAACAAACAAACAAACAAAACCCTCCAAATGGAGTTACAAGAAATCAGACATGACTGAAATGACTCGACAGCAATGTTCCAGACTAAATGTGATAAATGGTAGGCAAACAAAAGCAAATAAGATATTCCACTCCATTCAAAAAATTTACATTTGAGTAGGGCAGGACAACATATAAAAGGGGTCAGCATATGTGGGTATGTACACATTTGTGTGTTTTTTGTGTGTAGGTATGGGGTGTATGTTATATATTTCTTAGTGTAGAGAACTTCCCAAGCTTCCCAATGCACTCATGAAAATCTGCAACTCATTTGTAATTTATAATCTAGAAATTTGCCTGGAGCCCTGAGAAGTAAATTGGATTGTCCATAGTCATGCATAATATGTGTCAGAGTCAGGACTTGAATCTGCGTTTTATTCACTCTAACACTGGTGCTTCTGTTTATTACCACAAGCTCCTAATAATAATAATTGCTCAAAATTGGATAATTTTTAAGGTTACAAAGCATTTTCTTTATCTATAAAAATGATAGTGCTAAATAATCAGATGGACTAAATAGCTTGTTTCATCTTTAAATATATTCATTGTCTATTAGCTCCTCTTCTTTGGCATCTCTGCAAATCCATCATTTTTATAGTGGCAGTAAGGTGGTACAATGCTAGGTTCAGAAGTTGGAGGATCTGAGTTCACATGTTGTTGTGCCACAGTTTCCTTTTATTGTTCTACCTCAGTTTCCCTAAATTGTCCTGCCTCAGTTTCCCTGATTTGTTCTGCCTCAATTCCTTGAATTGTTCTGCCTCAATCCCCTAGGTTGCAAACCCCCTTCCTGACTAGTAGGATTGATATAATTTAGGACTGGCTACTCTAAGGTTATAAACGAGAAATGTTTAATCTCAGATAAGGGGGAGTTCAGATATCCTGGCTTCTAACTCCTCCTAAGTTATCAGAATTTATAGTCCTACCCCCAACCTGTCAGAACCAAATTGATACTCACCAGTGTTTGGACTCCATCCCTTGCTTTTGTCTCCTCTGATTACTAGGAGCCATATAAAAATAATTGGAATCTCACATTCAATACTGAATTCTTTAGATGAAAACCCAATTCAGCTCTGAGGGGAATAATGGATTTTGATCTGTCCCCCAGAAAATCTCTCCCTCTCAGAAACTCAAATAAAATATTAAAAAATTCTCTAATCTCTATCTTGCCTCAGTTTCTCCAGCATTACAATGTGGCCTTGCTAGCTGTATGACCCCAGGTAAGTCATTTGAACTCAAAGTTTTCTTATCTGTTTTGAGGGAAATTATTAATTACTGAATTGTTGGAAAGATAATTAAATTTTGCATTGTTTAAATCTAGCTTTGCTGGGCAAGAAATGATATTGTATTAGAAATCAGAAGGGGCAGCTAAGTGGTGCAGTGGATAGAGCATCAGCCTTGAATTCAGGAGGACCCGAGTTCAAATTTGGTCTTAGACACTTAATATTTCCTAGATGTGTGACCCTGGGCAAGTCACTTAACCCCAGCCTCAGGGGGGAAAAAAAAAAAAAAAAAAAGAAATCAGACAAATGCTTAAATTAGGGCTTTGGGTCATACAGACCCCCAAAATCTTCAGAAGACCTAAAGATTGATTCATAGAATCTCCAGTTTCTTGAGAAACACATTTTGATTAATCTATATGAAATACTCCATGAACATTTTTTTAAAAATCACTATGTGCTAACCAATCAGATGACAGTTTCCTTGTTCCTTTGTTTGAAATCTATATAGTAACTAGTAACTTCTAGAAGTTAGGGGAAGCAAGCCATCTATTTTGGTTCTCTCTTTTACTGGACAACTTAATAAACTTCTTCCTAAATTTTTTCAGTTCTGGATTTTATTTTCAACTAACATGTGAAATGGAGATAATAGTGCCTCTCATGATTGATGTGAGGGTCAAAAAAGATAATAAATGTAAAGTGCTTTGCAATATTTAAAGTATAAACAAATATTATTCTTACTATTATTCTGTCAGGATTGGGGAAAGTCGAGGGAAGAGGGCAGAATGGAAAATATCTGGGCAGAGAAGGGAATTTAGAGAAAGAGATAGAAATAGGGGAAAGGTTTAAGTCTTAGATCCCCAGGCATAACTCCTCATGCATAAAACAAAAGGAACCTTTTCTGAGGCAGCTAATCAAAGCCTGGCTTGTAAGAATTGCAAATGATGAGCCCTAGTCATTTAATTTCCCTTGCAAATGAAGTTGTTTTTCTTAATTTTTAAAAAAAATCTTTAATACTTAATCAACATAGCAATCAGTTTTGGAGGTTCTCACATAACCCAGAAGCCTTTTCTCTGTTGCTTTTTGATACACTTCAATTAAACTAAACCAGTCTCAGGCAAATAGTGTTTCATTACTCTAATCTTTGTCACTGTCTTCAGTTCTCACTTAGCCCAGTTAGTCACCCTAGCCCTGGACAGCTCTATCTAGATGTGACTATGAAGGGAGTTCCATCTTTTCTGGGCAACAAAGAAATAGTCATCAGCTAGGAGACTTCCAGATTGTCTCTTTTAGGGGCATAGATTGCCAAACTGGAAGGGACTTTAGGTTATCTTGAAAGGCAGCATTATAATATTCTAATGTCTACTGGTCTCAGAGTAGAGAACTGGTTTGGAGTCCTGCTTACAGCACTAGGAATCTAGGCAAATTACATAACCTTTCTTAGTTTCAGGTTTGTTTTTTTTTCAGATATAAAACATGAATAATTTTCCCTCAGGCAAAGACAGCATGACATAATAGATGAACAGATGGCCTGGAATACCTGGTCCAGATTCAGGTCTGCTTTTATTATAATGGGATTTTATTGAAATCACATATGAAATCACAGTTCTTCTTAGTACTATATCACTCTTCCTATCATTTTCCAAAAGCAAAATCAACCCCTCCCCCATGACCCCCATCCTCTCCCTTCTCGAAAAATAGCATCTATTTTACAGAGCTGCTGTGTGGCTCAAATGAAGTATGGTGTATTATATTTTATTTAATTTATGTTTTTGCTGATATTATGGAAGTAATAAACATGAACTTGGACAGAATTCAAGAGAAAAAGGAGAACAGAAAGACCTATTATGCTACAGTCCATGAGGTCATGAAGAATTGGACACAACTAAGCAATTGAACAATGACATGTTGATAGAAAGTTTTAGGAGAAAAGTTTTTTGACTTGTGCAAGATCTGAGGGTCACATAGCACACAGGAGAAATGTCAGTTTGGTGATATATATGCTACATCTAGCCAAAGAAATTCATATGCTGATAATTCAGAGACTGGTAATAAAGAGCTTATATTATAAAGATTGATACACTTAATAGCAGTAATATTTGGGGCTGTGCTTAAGTACAATACATATCCAGGAGTTACAGATCCTTGCCGTTATTGAGTCACAATTTTTACTTTGTTGATTCACATAGTATGTAGGATATAGAACAAATGAACACCTGTAAAGGATTCTTATTGAGAAGGTCCACCTTCAACTAGTGTAGAACAAACCCACAGATATGCCTAGAAATAATATAAAGCAACCACAATAAAGATGCAAGTACAAAGACAGGAGCTGTTATGATTTGTAGATAAATGTTTTGAAGAAGGGAGAAGGGTATAAATATTTACATAGTACCTACTGTCTGCTAAGATATTATTATATGCTTGACTTTTGTCTGATATAAACTATATGAAGCAGTGGAGGAGAAAAGTGCAAAGATCTTTAAATTGTACCTAAATTTTTTTAAAAAAATCTTGTTATTATAACATAGTGCATTTCATTAAACCTATAGAAATAAAGAGAATAGGCAGGAGAGGAGAAACTGGGCCTTAAAGGGAAAAGTATTCTTCTTTCATTCCTTCATAGTAGTACAAAGGCCAGGTTCATTCTAGTTTCTGCCTATTCTTCATAAATTCCAAATGACTATCATTTTAATTAAGGGAGGTGGAAGGAAGAGGGAACAAGTATTTGTATTGGACTTACTATGTGTCAAGATATCATGTAAAGGAATTTTTAAATCATCATCAAAATTTCCTAAATTTTAAATGTCAATAATATCAGAAAAACAGTTGTGTTAGTATCAGATGAGATGATGTCCTTTGCACAATACCTGAACTCAGGTTTTTCTGATTTTAGGCTGAAGTCAAATATGATCTCAAACACTTTTTGTGGTTGACCTGGTGTTTGACCATGGACATGTCACTTAGCCTCAGTTTCCTTAACTTTAAATGTTGCTAATAACAGATAAAGTTGCTGTGAGTATCAGATGAGATGATGATTGTAAAAAGTTATTCGCACAATATCTGACATAAAGTAGGTATAATATAAATGCTTATGTTGAGGAATTTGATTTTGGTTGATTCTCAGTACCAGAAAAATGGACAGATTAGTTGAATCAGAATATCAGTAAGTGAACAGGTATACACAGCATGAGTGGGATGTGGGATGTGAAATTGCCCAAGAAGCAATTTACAAAAGCTAGCTTATTGACTCCTGGAATTTATGGAACGATTTAGGAAAATTCCTTTATCTGTAATAAAAGATCTCAATGATTTGTTTATCAATGAGATTACTACAAATTACTACAAAGATACATCTTTGATGTATCATATATAGAGGTAGCACTGAAAAAGGGGGGAGATTTGAATATTTGTAGACTACTAAATTTTGAAAAAGAGGGTTAATGTGGTCTAGGATAAAAACTCAGGATACTTTGGACTCTCTGTTAGCTAGCCAGTGGTTCTCAGTGTTGGATTTATGCAGTGTTTACTATCAAATTAGGGTAGTTGGTGGATAGAGCAACTGAGCCTGGAGTCAGGAAGATCTGACTTTAAATATGGTCCTATACATTAACTAGCTATATGACTCCAGGCAACTCACTTAAACCTGTTTGCCTCAGTTTTCTCATCTGTAAATTGAGCTGGAGAAGGAAATGGCAGCCACTTTGCCAAGAAAACCTCAAATGAGGTCATGAAGAGTCAGAGGCAATTGAAATGACTAAACAACAAAACTATTAGATTTTTTTGGCAAAGGAAGAACCTATGTTGACATTTTTCAACACTTGATGGAGAACATAGTTGGAAGAATGAACCACCTGGAATTGTTAATGTGCCTTGATGACTTCATTATTTTTGGGAAGAAAGAATTTGAGGGGAGACTTTAAAGTTTCAGATAAATTAGAGGAAGTTTTCAACAGCAACAATAATAACTAATAGATAACACTTAGATAGTGCCAGCCATTATAACTAAAGTATTTGGGGTAAAATTTGAACTCAGGTCTTCCTGACTCCAGGCCCAGAGCTCTACCAATTATGCCCCCTAGTTACCTGATTTTGAAATGATAAGTGAAAAATACTAAACAACTTTTATGAAATATCTGTATAACATAGTATCCCAGCAAGGTTTGAATTGATCCTGAGAATCACAGAATCCAAGAGTTGAAAAGAACCTCTAGGGCCATTTAACTTAACCTATGCACTGATTCTTATATGTCACCAACTCAAAACCCTTCTCTGTCCTTTTTTCCCCATGGCTGTCCTCCATGCCTAGAATGCTCTCTCTCCTTCACTCCAACTATAAATGCTCCCCAGCTTCCTTTAAGTCTCAACTAAAATCTTATTTCTTAGTAGAAGCCTTTGTAGGTAAGTGCTTAATAAATGGTTGATTAATTGATTGCTCCAGTTTTGCCACAAGTTAGAAGAATTTCTGAATTGGCCATATCCAAAGAACTTTCTGGATGGTTAGGTGGTACAATGGAGAGAATGGTGAACCTGGAGTCAGGAAGATTCCTCTTGGTGAGTTCAGATGTGACCTTAGATATTGACTGGCTATTTGACTTCCAGGCAAATTACTTAACCCTGTTTGCCTCAGTTTCCTTATTTGTAAAATGAGCTGGAAAAGGAAATGGTGAACCAGTTCAGTATTTTTTTCAGGAAAAAACAAAAAGGGGCCACAGTCGGATATAACTGGAAATGATTGAAAAACAACAAAGCGCTTTCAAGATATAAGAATTTGGCAGCTTTTATCAGGAATTTGTTAAGAACCATGCTGCTTATATTTTGAATCTTCCCTGATATAGCTGGGCACATGACAATGCTTTGTTTGTTTATTTATTTTTTTAATTTTCCTTTTCTGCATTTTTTTCTGTTCTGTTTTTTCTTATTTTGTATTTAATTCAATAAATAAATTTTAAAAAAGAAAAAAGATGAAAATAAAAAAGTCACAAAAGCAAAAAAACAAACTATGCTACTATTGCTAAATTTCTGAATGACCTCATTCAATGCATACATGATTGAAACTGATTGCAAAAAGAGTAGAATTGTTTTGAAATCATCTATTTCCTGATTTGGAGATTGATAGATGGACAAGTATAAGCAAACTTTTAAAACTTGGTCAATGCAGTGTTAGTCTATGCACATCCAAACAAACTTGTACTACAATGTTGTGATACGGGAGCTACCTGCCAGTGGCTGCTGGAGGTCTAATTCAGACCTGTAGAATGGATCTCTTCATGTGAGAGGATGATGATGATACAAGGAGACTGAGAGGTAGTTGTGTTCTATGACCTCTCTCCTCTTCCTTCTTGCCTCCAATTTATTTCATTCCCAATCCACAAGAAACATCTATGAAGGCTGCTTTGCAGCTCCTTCAAGAGTTATGATTCACCTCGGTGGAGACTCTCGGAGAACTGACCTGCCCTTTCGCCTAGGCATGGTCCTTAGCACAAGAAGAAGATGCCAGTTTGGAAGCCTTGGGAGCAATTCTATTAAGAAATTTGCTACTGGGGCAGCTAGGTGGCGCAGTGGATAGAGCACCAGCCTTGAATTCAGGAGGATCCGAGTTCAAATTTGGTCTCAGACACTTAACACTTCCTAGCTGTGTGACCCTGGGAAAGTCACTTATCCCCAGCCTCAGGAAAAAAAAAAATTGCTACCTCATGTACATAGTAGAGTTTCTGCCTCTCAAGTGGGGCTGTCACCAAAAAGTATATTGTATATATTGAACAAAATTGTAAAAAGCTTAGGAGGAGAGCAATTTCTTGGCTTATATTTTGGCCAGTTAGATGTTGTTTGCCAGAGAAGGAAGCAGCACCAGTCAGCTATGAAGTCAGGATGCCAATACTGCCAGTGATCTCACACCTGATACTAGGAAGCAGTTGCTACTACCAGGGTATATCCTTCTATGACTAAGAAATGAGTCAATAAGAACCCTGGAGCTAGTAAGATTTTAATAGTTCCACTTTGGCATTAGATATTGTTAAAAAGTTATGTGAGTATTGAGCATTTTTTTTAAAGTTCTATTAATATGACTAATGTGGAAATATGTTTAACAGGATTATACATGTATAACTTTAAAAAAAAGAATGTGTAAAAAAAAAAAAGGAAAAAATTGCCACTAATTCATATTGCATATTTGGAGACTATAAGCAGTACTAAACCATTGTAACTTGGATGCATTGGCTTACTATGACTGGAAGAATACTTTATAAGCATAAATCAGAGCTTGTCTGATCATTTCACCAATTATGCACAAGCTTACACAGTAAGAAGTCAAAGTGTTTCCTTGATTGCAAAAGTATTATGGCAGAAGTATTTCTCATTTTTCTTCCTGCCAGGCTTCATCCTAACTAAGACAGATTTTGAAAGCATGCTACTAAAAAAAATTTACCTTTGAAATGAATCACTGAGTCTGTACTTTGCTATGCTCAAGGAGACTGATAATCTTGCCATTTCAGTCACACATTGCTGGATATGTTTGGAACCCTAAGACAGAACAAAAATCTCAGTGGTATCAAAATGTGCCATTTGTTTCCACTCCATCAGAAATTTGTACTGTAACCCATAGCATTTTTGATGTTTGGGTGAAAATCATATCTTTCTATAAATGTGCTTTGGAGTCTTAAATGAAGGGAAGGATGCAGATAAAACTAAAACATCTTTCATCTAACAGAACAGCTGAAAGAAATAATTTCAAGTCAAGAGGAATCCTTAAAAGAAATAAATAAGAACATGGCACACAAAGCCATCATCTTGACTTTCAAGAGGAGACAGAAGTCCAAGAAATCTTTGTGTTCAATTGTATAGCAACTAGGCAACTTACCTATTTATAGACTAGCCCCAGAGACTATCCATGACTTCATCACAACCATCTATTATCCATAGGAATAGTTGAATTTTCTTAGGAACAGGAGAATATAAATGACTGACAGCTCAAAGGACTATTATGTAAAAGACACCTCCCATTAGTGGTACAAAGGCTATTTGAGCCACAAAATGGCTCTGAAAGTGCTTTTTTAAGTGTGGACTTCTATATATTGTAACATAAGAATCTTGCTTCAAACCAAGAGAAGGTCTATTTCTGACAAAGGGAGAAGACCTTGTAATGCTTCAGTTTTCCTGAATTATTATGCCCTGAATAAAATTATTATAGTTCCACTCCTTTGTTTCTTGCCAGTAAGAGTGGAGGCCCTGAAATACCATCCACTCACAAAACTCCAGGTGTCTTATCTCAAATGCTTGCTGGGATAATTCCCCCTCCTTTGAGTATTGCCCCATACCTTGCCGTCTCCTGCTCTCGACCTTCTTATCTTGTCCACTCACCCAGTGTCCTTGCTCCCCTTATCCTTATCCTGTCAGGATTGAGCTATGATTTTCTGCAGTTATGGCTTTTCTAGTATCCTCGTGCCCCTCCTCCCCCACTTATCTGCCTTTGTTTCTCCTAGCTCTAAAAGTCTCTTGAATTAATTACTCACTGCTGAATGCTTTGAGACGAGTCCCATGCTAGCCTTGGCTAGTTTAAATTCTCCACAATTAAAAAAAAAATATATATATATATATATATATATATATATTTTGGAGGGCAGTTAGGGTTAAGTGACTTGCCCAGGTTCACACAGCTAGGCAGTGATAAGTGTTTGAGACCAGATTTGAACTTAGGTCCTCTTGACTTCAGGGCTGATACTCTATCCACTGTGCCACCTAGTTGCCCCGGCACAATTAAAATATTAAATAATCTTTGTCTTGCCTCAGTTTCTCCAGCATTACGACCTAAAGAAGAGGAAACATCTTTCTTGACTAGAACTTCATCTATAAACTTCTAGAATGACTCTTCATCATGTTCAGACTTAGGAATGTAGTCCTCTTACTCTAATGATGATGATTATGATAGTAAATATTTAAATCTAGTCAAATGAATAAACATTTGTTAAGTACCTACTATGTACCAAGCCCATATTTTTTATGTAAGTCTCTCCAAGCCTCTCTGTATTCATCCTGTTGGTCATTTCTTACAGAACAATAATATTCTATAACATTCATATACCACAATTTACCCAACCATTCTCCAATTGATGGGCATCCATTCATTTTCCAGTTTCTAGCCACTATGAAAAGGGCTGCCAGAAACATTTTGGCACATACAGGTCCCTTCCCTTCTTTAGTATTTCCTTGGGATATAAGCCCAGTAGTAGCACTGCTGGATCAAAGGGTATGCACAGTTTGATAATTTTTTGGGCATAATTCCAGATTGCTCTCCAGAATGGTTGGATTCATTTACAACTCCACCAATAATGCATCAGTGTCCCAGTTTTCCCACAGCCCCTCCAACATTCATCATTATTTTTTCCTGTCATCTTAGCCAATCTGACAGGTGTGTAGTGGTATCTCAGAGTTGTCTTAATTTGCATTTCTCTGATCAACAGTGATTTGGAACACTCTTTCATATGAGTGGAAATAGCTTCAATTTCATCCTCTGAAAATTGTCTGTTCATATCCTTTGACAATTTATCAATTGGAGAATGGCTTGATTTCTTATAAATTAAAGTCAATTCTCTGTATATTTTGGAGATGAAGCCTTTATCAGAACCTTTAACTATAAAAACGTTTTCCCAATTTGTTACTTCCCTTCTAATCTTGTTTGCATTAGTTTTGTTTGTACAAAAGCCTTTTAATTTGATATAATCAAATTTTTCTATTTTGTGATCAATAATGATCTCTAGTTCTCCTTTGGACACAAACTCCTTCCTCTTCCACAAGTCTGAAAGGTAAACTATCCTATGTTCCTCTAATTTATTTATGATTTCGTTCTTTATGCCTAAATCATGGGACCATTTTGATCTTATCTTGGTATGTGGTGTTAAATGTGGGTCCATGCCTAGTTTCTGCCATACTAATTTCCAGTTTTCCCAGCAGTTTCTGTCAAATAATGAATTCTTATCCCAAAAGTTGGTATCTTTGGGTTTGTCAAACACTAGATTGCTATAGTTATTCACTATCTTGCCCTGTGAACCTAACCTATTCCATTGATCAACTAGTCTATTTCTTAGCCAATACCAAATGGTTTTGGTGACTGCTGCTTTATAATATAGTTTTAGATCAAGTACAGCTAGGCCACCTTCATTTGATTTTTTTTTCATTAATTCCCTTGAAATTCTCTACCTTTTGTTCTTTCATATTAATTTTGTTGTTATTTTTTCTAGATAAGTCCATGTTTTTTAAAAAACAAAAACACTTTCTGCTTTCAAGATGGAGGATAAAGACATTTAAATTATTTGAGACAGCTAGGCTGTACAATGGATAGAGTGTTGGGCCTGGAATTAAGAAGATTTTCATTCCAATCTGACCTTGGGCACTGGGCAGATCAGCTAATCTGTTTGTCTTAGGTTCATCAACTGTAAAATGGGGCTAATATTAGCACCTATCTCCCAGGGTTGTTGTGAAGATCAAATGAGATGCTTAATGTCTGATATACAGTAGGTATTTAATCTCTGCTTTGTCCTTTATTCCATATTTACAAATAAGATACATACATATATATATATTATATATATATATATTTGTGTCTATACAGGCATGTATACATATGTATTTATATGTATATGTGTTTGTATGTGTATAATTTTCTTCTTGAGATATTCCCTGCACAGGGAAAAAAATAATAGAGAGTAGATATGAGTAAGTATATAAAGGTCCTTGAGTCCCAGAGGTATATGGAGAACGTCTCCAATTCAGTCTCAGTTGCCAATTGGTTTTTTCTTTCTGATTACCTCTATCATGTCTGGATTGTCTTGTTACTTCATGGGGCCCCAGCATAAACTCTGCCTCATCATAAGAGGAACTCTACTCTTTAACTTCATCCTTCCCTCACTAGGGACAAAGGGGAAGAAAACTACTTTGTCTCCTGCTGATTGCCATCAGTGGTTAGTCCTTTTAGAGCTCTTATCTCCTTAAGAGTTAATTTTGAGTTTGTCTTTGTGCTTTTGAAATTATATTAAAGTGGATAATTTTCAGCTGATGTATATTTGTTTGAATGTACACAAAAAGGTGGGAGGGGGGAAAGGAAGGTCAGGAAGGAAGAATATACAAATTATTGAGGCTTTTGTAAACTTTGTGTGGACTGCCAATAAAAATGGTGAAAGGCTTGAGATCTTATTAATTTGTCCAGTAAAATACTCCTATTAAAAACTGAGCCAGCATGAGATAGCAGGCCAAGATGCTTTGGTACATTGAATTTGAAGTGAAATCCCAAGCTCTTAAAAAAGGAGTGAGTTTCCAGGGAAGCTAGACCTACAAAAGGGATAGAGAATTGCTGAGAAAGAAAGTTTTATTTCTGGGAAAGGAGAAAAGAGTGAATTTTCCCCAATTTAGGTACAAGCAGACAAGCCCCTCAGGCTGAGAGGTAATAGATAGTTTGACCTGTCCTACTCACCAGCAATACCTGGTAAATTACATTTGGATCTTTTAATATTTCTAATGTAGTGCTCATGCATGCTTTCTCTTGCTTTCTGGCCTACTTTTTTTTTTTTTTTTTTTCACAAGGCATATGTGACCTAAATACTATTATTAAAATTCAAGTACTTTAAACATTTTAAATTTTCTAGGAAATAACAACTGACACATATAGCTGTGTTTTTATATTTTATATGCAGCAGGTAGATTATATAAATATTGTCCTCATTGCGCACATGAAGAAGTTTATACAGGACTTGATTTGAGTATAATTTTTAAGAGCAAGGGACATTTATGGGTGGTAAAAATCTCACTGAAAATTTGGTTCAGAGGTTCATTGTTCTTCTGACCTTAGTGCAGAGTAATTAAAGGTTTATTGACTAAGGTAATTAAGGTACACTCACCACAGTATTTGGCTAAACAAAACAATGAACACATTTCCTACACCTCTTCCAAGGCCAAACTCCAGCCCCATTTCCTCTGTGAAGTCATCTCCAGCAGACTCAGTCCTTTGTCAGTATCACTCATTTGGGCTTTAGTAAATGCAACTTTGGGTTATTTTATCCTTTTCCCCCAACAAGGCAAATTTGGCACAGAGCCCAGCATAACTGAACAGAACAGTCAATAAACCCTCATTAATAATGATGGTAGAGTAGAACTATAGTTCAGAAGGCAGGAGAGTACTGGAACCAGCTTAAACTTAAGAGAATCAATTTGATAAAATTTCAACATAAGCAATTACACTTCAAAAATCATCAAGTGCTATAAAATCAGGGTTTGACTTGTCATTTGTTGATTGCCTAACCTTAAGAAAATGATGAAGAAAATGTTTGTAATACAGATTATACTTAAAAGTGTCCCCTGTATACCTTTGGGAAGCTGTTTATTAAATATTTATCAAAAATACTTCTGCCTTGAGGGAACCTTAGATTTCATACAAATTTCCTAAAAGGTGAATAAACTGAAGGGCAGAGAGATGAAGGGATTAATTTTCTGTGTCATGTGGCAGTCAGATGAGCTAGTCATTTTCCAGGAGGTCAAGTAATTACTACTTCTCCCTCATTCTAGGAAAGTTCAGAAAGGCAGTGTATAGCTAGAGGGGTCAGACTGAAGAACTAAAAGTATGTGATTTTAGGCAAGTCTCATTTTTCTAGGTCTCACATTATTCATCTAAATAATGGAGAGTAGAAATTGCAATCATGGCAATGTTTAAAAATGTCCTTAGCATTCTAGGAATGTAGGTTATTCTTCCAAGCAGCCAAAGAATATTCTACTTTTATCTGGGAAGCTTCTTCCCACTATCTATTGACCTTCCCCAAATTCTCTTTCCTGGCTCAGTGAACCAGAGTAATAGTATGCTTAGAATAAAGACACAGTTGAGAAACAGCAGTTTGGATTTAGTGTTTCTAATAACCACTGAACCAAAAGGAATAACTTTTAGTGCGCCAGAGGTTGGACAAAGAATTTTCTGCTTACCTCAAAAAAACAAAAACAAAAAAACCAAAAAAAAAACCTCCCATACCTACTCCTTGGCTTCTAATAATTTGGATTCCAAAACTTTAATTAAGATGGAAAATTTTCTGAGGGAGCTTTTTTGTTTTGGATTAAAACTGTGGCTTTTGTCCTGAACCACACAGATGAGACGTGCTATAAATAGACTTTGAACGCAGGTCTTTATTATTCTAAGTTTGATCTCCTATCTGCTACAATATATACTTCTCATTGGGGGAGTTAATATCACTTAATCTCATAAGCAAGTATAAATTATTAGGTCAACTAGATGGCACAATGTAACTTCCCTGTAGTCAGGATGATCTGAATTCAAATTTAAACTCAGGTACTATTAGCTATATGAACCTGGGAAAATCATTTAACCCTAATTGCCTCCCTCCTCCCAGCTCCCCCCCCCAAAAAAAAAAAAAAAAAAACTGAAGAAAAAGAAAAAAATTTAAATTGCTGATATAAAATATTTCCTTTGCTGTTATATTTAGGTAGAAACTTCAGTTTGTCTATTTTTTCCTAACCTGTTTTACCTGAAACCCAGAAATAGGAAGAGATCTAGTCAGAATATGAGGCAGATCCAGGACTTTAACATGCTGATTCCTCATTCTATCCTCTTTCCTCTGCCTCAGAGCAGAAAGAAGTAAAGGGAGAGATCATACTATTGTGGAAGGGAAAAATGCTAAAAGCAGGCTCTGAGTTGGAAGAAAAATTTCATCTACCTTATAATCCACCTTGGAGTCAGATATTGATGGGACCATGCAAAAGGTAAATATGGGACAAGGGCAAAAAAAGGTCATTTTTTTAAAGACAGACTTCTCTCTCCCACACTTCTTTGTATTTGAAGAACCTGTTATTAACTGCTGTCAGCAGGGATTAGCTCCTCCAGCCCTTTTATCAAGTCTTCTGAAGCTATGGGTCAGATATTACTTTGGAGATCATACTACTTTCAAAAGAGCATTTTCTGAGCTAAAAGTCCATGAAAATCCATAAAAGCAATGTACTAAAAATGGATATCCTGGATAGACAGAACTTCATTTGGTGGGTAGAGTTGCCAAACTCATTATATTCATACCAGATCTCTATTTTCTTCCAAACCATGAAATTCAGGTGACACTCCTTATGGATTCTACCTGACTTGCATTAATTTTTGTGGAGTAATTAAACCCCAGGGAATTAATACTTTCAATTTGAAATCTATTTTTTTCATAATTACAATTTTATAGAAGCATTAAACATTGACAGGTCTCTGGGGATTGTAGAGAGGAAGGGGAATAAAGAGAGAAAGCTTGAATTTGGCACTGATAAGAATCCTGTTGCCTATAGTCTACAGGGAAACCCAGGGACAGATTGGAAGGGCTGAGTCAATCTACATTCTGATGCCCAGTGGAAGCCTCTGGTGCATTTTGGACATAGGGTTTATTCCCACCCTGTTTTTTATTCCAACATTGAGCTTTCAGATGGCCTACTTTACCATGTTGAAAGCATTGACGAGTCTCTCTGGAAGTCCCTTGCCAAAAGGGACCCTGTCTTCCCATGTTCCAATCTTGGGAAGTCTGCATCATAGCCTGGGTATAAAAGGTATTTGTGCCCACTATGGCACAGCATCTTATGATCTCCTCTAAAGAAGCATCCTTGTTTAGTCCTAGTATAATTCCCACAAAATCCAGACTTTTCCCCTGAGATTATAAGATTATTGATTTAGAGCTAAAAGGGGCATTAAAGAACATCTATTTTAGCCATTCATTTTACAGATGAGTGACCTGAAGTCCAGAGAAATTAAATGACTTTTCCCATGTAATGTACATAGCAATTCAGGATGTGAATATGATCCCCTGATTCTAAATACAAAACTCTTTCTAGTGTACTTGCTCTTTTTGTTGTTTAGTGTTCCAAGAGTTTGCTTAACCTTCTTTGTGAAAAATACCCTTAAGCTTTTCAAGTAAATATTCTTCACAAGTATAGTTAACTAGTTAGTTATTATCATTTACATCGGATGTTGTTAGCAAGAAGGAAATACCTCTGATTCAGACAGTTGGAGGAAAGGCTAGAACTAGAAGTCCTTGAACAGTTCAGTCTATTTTATCAATCAAGTTGACATTTGGGTTCTTGCTGGGGTGGGATCAGGGGAGGGGATACAGTTTTAGAGGAGCTGGTTCAAATGAAATTGGTCCCATACCCACTTTGTAAGGAGATGGTATAACAGCAAAGGTTTTAGATTAGTAGGACCCCTACTAGAGATCTTGGCATTGAGATCTTCAGCATTAGTTATTTCATTTTTCCTTATTTGCAAAATGAGGGAGCTTTTCGTTTGAATTGTAGGATCTATAAGGGATTGCTTCAAATTCTGATAGTTTGTGATTAATTCTATGACTAATCCAACTTTTCTCTAGCTAGTACTTGATCTAGCAATGTAGTATTAAACTTATATCCCAATGAGATCAAATGAAGAGAAATATATATGTATATATACACATATATATGTACATATACATCTATATAAACACATACATCTATATAAACATGCACACACAAACATACATACCAGATCGCTTACCATGGAAACACCTTCCATCCTGTGTTCTCCTATCATGAGGGAAGAATTAGCCTCCTTCAATTAGGTGGCTGGAACAGGCTGTATCTTTAAAACAAGCAGAGTGACAGTCTCAGGGCAGCTAAGTGGTGCAGAGGATAGAGCACCAGCCCTGAAGTCGGGAGGACCTGAGTTCAAATTTGATCTCAGGCCCTTAACCACTTCCTAGCTGTGTGACTAGGCAAGTCACTTAACCCCAATTGCCTCAGCCAAAAAAAAAAAAAAAGAAAAGAAAAAAAAAGAATGACAATCTCAACTTTCTTCTATGCCTTACATGCTCTTTCCTTTTTGGTCCAGTAGATGAAGATCCTAGAGGACTGTTGATGGATGATTCTACCCACGTCTTGACAGAGAGGTGATAGACATAAATCTTTCAATATGGAAAATGTGAAATTTCTTTTGTTTGACTATGCTTATTTGTTAAAATAATTGTGTTTTCTCTTTGTTATTTGGAAAATGCATTTGGGGGGAAGGATAAGGAAGAGTTAGTGAGTATTGCCAAAAAAAAGAAGGAAGAGGAGGAGAAGGAGGAAGAAGAGGAGGAGGAGGAGGAGAAGGAGGAGGAGAAGAAGGAGGAGGAAGAGGAGGAGGAGAAGAAGGAGGAGGAAGAGGAGGAGGAGGAGAAGAAGGAGGAGGAAGAGGAGGAGGAGAAGAAGGAGGAGGAAAAGAAAAAATAAAGGAAAATCCCTGAAGCATTTTTTAAATGTACAGAAAAAAAAAGGAAGCTGTAATACAGATTCATTTTTTTCTCACATGATTCTCTATCTCTGATCTGCTTTGTATATGAAAGTGTTTCTTCTTTTCTGTTTCTTTTTTATTCATTATAAACATTTAGTTTATAAAAAGGTTATGCACCATTTGAGCACCATGAACTGAACCAGAATGGGAAAATACCTCTCCTCCCCTCTTTTTTCACTTGGCTCTTAGAAATGGCTCTGCACCAACTCACTTCCAGTTGATCATTGATGGACAGAGGTAGCTACACCCAGAGAAGAAACAATAGGAAGTGAATGTAAATTGTTAGCACTAATATCTGTCTGCCCAGGTTACATGTACCTTCAGAATCTAATGCTTATTGTGCAACAAGAAAATGGTATTTACACACATGTATTGTATCTAGGTTATATTGTAACACATGTAAAATGTATGGGATTGCCTGTCATCGGGGGGAGGGAGTAGAGGAAGGGGGGGATAATTTGGAAAAATGAATACAAGGGATAATATTATAAAAAAAAAAGAAATGGCTCTGCAATTTTTGTTTATTACTTTTCATTTGTCTTTCACAGTTTTAGATGTTTATAGTAATCTCCCTCCTACTGAAAGGTGGAGTGTGGTAAGGGGTAAAGGTAGGATAAGTTCCAGGTAGGATATTAAAGCCAGCCAGCTAGGCCTGCAGGAAAGTCCAGAGAAGACAGGTTTCCTAGGCCTCAAGACATTTTGGATTTAGCATTAGAAACAGTCCTTTACAAGAACTGATCTAGAAATTTAATCTTCTTCCCTTCATAGAGACTGAGGTGGTATAGATTAAGAATCATGTGTTGAAGTTGGTTTTTTTTTTTTTTCTGTATATTTGTGATTGTGACTTTGAAATAAATATTTATTAATAAAATTTAATCTGACTTTTATTGGTTAAATAGAACTGGGGTGCAGGTTGTCTATCCCACACAATTGGGGAAACACTACTAGTGAGGGCTGGAGCCAATGGCAGAAAACTTAGACATCCCTAAACTCTCTTAAGGAAACTAGTGAAAGTTAGTGACATGTAACATACCTGACTTTCAGGCAGCTGGACTAGGACACATGTACAAAAAAATTTATAATAGTTCTCTTATAAAAATCATTTTTGATTTTCTTTTCTGAATTCTTTCACTCCCTTCTTTCCTTCCCGCAGTAACTGAGAAAGCAAGAAAAAAATTTCATTATGAATAGTTCTTATCATTATGAAAAACTAATTCCTAGATTAGCTAAGCGCCTCTCCAAAAAAGAAAAAACAAAAGAAAATATGAAAAAAAATTTTAAAATAATAAAATTTAAACAAAATTAAAAAAAAAGGAAAAGAACTATGCTTCATTCCATCAGCTCTCTATCTGGAAGTAGATAGCATGTTTCATGATGAGTCTTTTGGAATGGTAGTTGGACACTGTTGATTAGGAAGCTTTAGTCTTTCAAAATTGGTTATCTTTACAAGATTGCTATTATTGTAGAAATTGTTCTCTTTGTCCTACAGTAGTTCTTTTTCTTGTAGCAAAGAACTGGAAGCAAAATGGGTATTCATTAATTGAGAGCCAATTATGGCATATAAAGGACTATTATTGCATTACATTAAATGATGAATATGTCTGTTTTGGAGAAGTCTGAGATAACTTGTATAAGATAATACAGAGTGAAGTGAGCAGAACTAGGAGAAAAATCAATAAAGTAACAACATTGTAAAGAAAAACAACTTGTTGATTTGTTAAAAGGACTGTGTTTTCTGTTTGTATTTGGGAGATGCATTTGGGATAAAGATAAGGAGAAACTAGTGAATATTGCCCTCCCCCCAATAAAAAAAGAAGAAAAGAAATAATCACTGAAGCATTTATTTTTTAAGTGCACCAAACAAATAAGTAAGCTGAATGTAATACAGATTTATGTTTTCTCATATAATTCTTTCTCTTCTCTGCTTTGTATATGGAAGTGTTCCCTCTTTTTTGTTTTTGATGTTTTTCAATTTAATCATTTATCTAATTATTGATTTAATTAATTAATAATGTAAATCAACTTATCATTATTTATTTATTAATGATTTAATTAATAAATTAAAAAATATCTAAAGATCAATCTTCCAAAGATGGTTGATTTTGGTTATAATTAGTTTCTTCTTAATCTTCCCTTCTTCCTTGTCATCACCGATATTCTTTTTAAATTTAATTTGGTATTTTTATACTAAACTCTGTGTATGTGGGTGTGTATTCAACTTTCCTTTATCCATTTCAGATAAGAATAAGGTTATGTGGTTCTAAGAGAGGACTGGGGATGTGGGAATAGAGATCTCTTCTCACAGATCCCTCAAGGAAATAATAAATTCCCCTTATTTTTCATTCTTCTGTTGTGTATTTCTTTTCCCTTTCCCTTTTGCTTCCTCTCCTAAAACAAAGAACATAGGCCAGAATCACATCCAGGCCCTATGTTTGTTTTATTTAAATAACTTTGTGATTGCTAAAATCATTTTGATTCCCAAAGTACATTTATATCTTTTCCCTCTATTAAAATATGAACATTTAGTGGGCAAGTGTCTATTCCCCCACCTTGTCTCTAACCACTGTCAATTTCTGTTTTTGTCATGGTTACCATCTGGTGGCAGTTTGTTCCCCTCTACTCCCCTCCCTTTATTTATTTATTTATTTTTAAAAATCTGAGGTAGGTTGTTAGAGTTGTCTTAATTTGTATTTCTTTTGTTATTAGTGATTTAGGGTGTTTTTTTTATGAGTATTGATAGCTTGCTTTTCTTTCGAGACATACTTATATTTTTCATTTGTCTATTGGGAAGTGGCTTCTGTTTATATATTTTTGAATCGCTTTTCTTTATATCTTAGATATTAGACTTTAATAGAGAAAATTTTCATAAAAATTTTCCTCATGTAACTTTTCTAATTTTGTGAATTTTACTTCCTAATTATTTCTCTTTATTATCCTTGATAGATTTGATCCTCTAGATGTTTTTGTTTCTACAAATTAACCCTTTGTTAATTTGATTGGTATGGTACTGAATACATTAATTTTGTTTGTGTAAAATCTTTTCAATTTTATATAATCAGAGTCGTCCATTTTATTGCCTATGATCCTGTAATTTTTTTCTTTGGTTAAGAACTCTTCTCAAGTTTGTAGATGCTTGTTTAGTTTCTTTGTTACCTTTATACCTGGATCATGAAATCATTTAGCAAATATTATACATAGTATATAGTGTGAAATATTAGTTTAAACTTAATTTCTGCCAGACTATTTTCCAACTGTTTTTGTGGACTCCTTAATAGCTGAATATTTTAAATTTATCAAACATTGTGCTATTATGTTCATTTGCTTCTACATCTTCTGTTCCTAATCTCTATTTTTAAACAGTACAGACAAGTGATAATTGGCTTAATTAATTAATTGCCCTTCTCTCCAATCCCTCCACACTCTTGCTGGAATGGCATCATTAAGGTTAAGTTTCTTACTATTCTCTATTTCATTTCTAGTTTCCTGGTTCCAAATCATTCCCTTTTTATTGGGTAATTTAGAAAATACTTTTATTTTACTAGCTCTATAGATAAAAACCCTATACATATCTTTTGTCTTAAATGAGATATAACTAAGCCCAGAGTGGTTCTAGGCCTTCAGTTAGAGCATAGATTTGCCCTCCCAATCCCATGATTTGCTGATTACTACGGGCTCAGTGGCTCATACATTAAATGTCCTTATAATATCTGTGGTCCTTCTCCCTCAGTGGGTAGCAATAATATTTATTTAAATTATCTATGTATGGAATGAATTTTTCATCTGTACTTTCCTGCATGACAAGTACCAAATAACTTTATTGATTACTGCTCTGTAGTATGGTTTAAAATTTGGTACTACTAAGCACTTTTCTCCTCCCTCCTCTTCTTCTTCTTTTTTTTTTTTTTTTTCATTATTACTTTTGAAATTCTTGACCTTTAGACTTGAGAGTGGTTGGGAAAGGCCTCATGTTAAAGATGACTTTACTAAATCAGTCTGCTACTAACTCCATGTATGACTTTGAGAAAGTCACAGCTTTCCAGGTCTGTTTCCTCATCTGGAAAAGCTAGAATTTCTAAGGGCCTTTCTAGGTCTGGACAGATTATAAAACATTTATGAAATGCTTCTTCTTCTTTTGTTCTCATCCCTGGGCATTCAGAACCTCCCTTGTGCTCCATACACAAGCCAGAAAAGACCAAGAAAAATAGCCCCAACTTTCTGACATCCCAATAAAATATTTATTATTTCAAGAAATAAATCCTTTACAAAGGATTTTTCTTTACAAAGAGAAGAAGACAAGGAGGGAGGAAGAAAGAAAAGGAAGGGAGATATGAAGACTGAAGAGAGGGAGGCAAGGAAGAAAAAGAAAAGGGAAAAAAGTTTTTCTATTGCTTCCCTCCAACCCCCACCCCCTGAATCAGGCCCTTGTTCTCGTGGTTTTGTGTGTGTGTTTTTGGCAAGATAATTGGAGTTAACTTGCCCAAGATCCCATAGCTAGTAACTGTTAGGTTTAAGTGTCTGAACTCAGGTGCTCCTGACTCCAGGACTAGTGTTCTCTCCACTGTGCCATTTAACTGCCCCCCCTCTTCCCCATCCCCAAAACTTTCTGTTTCCCTAGTTCCTGTCAGGTAGACATTCAGTCAGAATGGAGATATCTTCTTGGTCTAGGAACTTAAAACAGATCTGGAATGCTGCTCTACTCTTCAGCAGCATTTCTCTCTACCATAATTTTTAAGAGAAGAGATAAAGGGGAGGAGTGGTGCTTGATGTTGCATGTCAGAATAACAGGTAGCTCTCAGAGGGACAGATAGTCAGTAAAGGATCTGGAGGTGTGGCAGTGTACTTGGATACTCAGATCTTTCCAAGCCAGGAAGGCTCTGGGCCTAGCTAGTCTATCTGTAAGGTCAAAGAAATGAAAGTGAAAGGGTGATAGGACAGGGAATCCCCAGGGATTGGGACTGAGGATATGCTGCACAGGAGTTGATTAGTTTTTAAGAATTGACCAGAAGCCTGGGGAATCTGGAGGCAGGAGAGTCCTTAGGACAGGGAGGTTGCCCCGTTGAAGTGGGAGAGTAACTTTATCTAAGGTCTGTAATAACATGACTTAGAAACCCTATGAATTTGCCTAGAAGGTTTAGAGAAAGTCATCCTTTTTATTAGTTCTGGCCCTTGCGTAGCAGGGTCACTGATTTTGCACTATGGGCTGGGCTGATTTATTTCTGATTTAGAAATAACTTATTGCCTCTGGGTCAGGGAAAATAAATAGATTTCAAGTCCAGAACCCAAAGAGGGAATTTGGAATTACAGGATAGAAAGATCAGCTCCTAAGGCCTGAGTAATAGTCCTCACACACCCAATGCTAGCCCCTACTACTTGAAGGTGGGTTGTGCTGGGGCCCTGAACAGTTTAGAGCCATGAAGAAGGAAGGCAAGAGATCATAGACAGCACCAATGACTACCAGGCTCCCTCTCATCTATCTTTTCCTCCCTGAACAAGTGGCCCAAAGACAGCCAGCATTAAGGTTCAATTTCCTCAGGTATCAAGGTCAGGGAGGATAACAAAGTCCTTTCTTTAGTTTTCTTGGTCACATCCTTTAAACCACTCTCCTTCTCTGTCTTTGTTCCTACTCATCTACATATTAATGGCTCTTTTCCTGGGTCCAAGATGTCTAAAATCTTCCCTCTCTTGGCCTATACATCTGGTTTGACAGATTATAGAATATGAAACCATGGGGACTTCTAGATTCAGGTTGCTTTTTTTTGACCCATATCTTCTCCCTTCAGCTAACTCCCCTAGAATCTAGGCCTTTTAGTGGTCAAATCATGAGCCTAAAGGAAGATTGAAGGGATGAGACACATCCTTTTCCCCATCCCTCCAGGGAGGCTTGTTACTCCACTCTTACCATTTTCCTGCCTCAGAGAAGGACACATTACCATCACTAGGAATGTCCCAGCCCGGAGTCAGGGAGGGTGGGTCATGGAGAACCAAAACTGCTGGTGCTTTTTCCTGGGAATAGGGCAGGATAGCCAGCATATCCCAACAGTTCTCAGTGAAGGTGGGAGACAGGGGATGGAGATGAAGAAGAGGATAGAGAGGAAAGTTGGCACAAAGGAGGCCATCAGCAGCCCCTGTCCTTGGCTCAACCCACAGATATCACAAGCAGTGCTGGCAGAGGGCCACTTGTCCCTTCTGGAAGTCTCGGCATGGGCAGAGGCGGCGGTATTTGATGTTGGAGCCAGCGCAGCTATAGAGTATCGGCTCTTTCTGCAGGTAGCACTCTTGACCTAGCTGAGCAAAGGCCGGGTATAGGTGATTCATTTCTGACTCAGTTCGATCACAACTGACATTCAACCTGTGGGGAAGGAGAGAGGAGCACACAGACATCTGAATACCCAGCTTCCCCCAACTCTAGCAGGTCTAAGGAAGCTTCTCTCTCATGTATCACCAACTTGGCTCCCTAGTAGCCCAGGTTACCAACAGATTCCTCCCCCCTTTCCTCACTTTCTCCCCTTCTTTACTTCCAACTCAGTGGTTCCTGGGGGGGATCAGCATCTTACTATTCGCTCTACCTTCCCCCCCCGAAAAGATATGTAGTAGGAGGAATAACCTGGTCACTAACCAACCTGGTTTAACTTCCCACCCAAAGTTAGTCAGGGGAATATACTCTGAGAGAAGCTTTGAGGATAAGAAGTGAGAAGGGGGTTCTATATTAAGATACAACCAGTGTGACCTTGACTTAGGCTCAAATGCAAGTGAGGCAGAGAATTCTCAGAGGTTGCAACTTTTTAGATGAGTTTCTCTGGACTCTTTTGAGTTTTAAAATGTCCAGGACCTCTGGAAAGATGTGCCTTAGCCTCGGAGAGAAATGTAGAAACCAAGAGGATGTTTAGAACTTAGATACCAGGCCTCTTTGGAATTGTCAGAGGAGGCAAGAAAAACCATCTTGGGTCAAGAATGTTGGAGCTTAGAGATAGGCAAAGGAGGTAGAATGACATGGACAGGAAATCAAAAGACAGAATTGTCAGTCTTGGTCTTGCCACTTATGTGTGTACCCTCAGATATCTATCTCTCTGGCTAGTTTCTTCAACTCTAAAATGAGGGGATTATAATTCTATGATTTTTTTAGGGTTTCCTCTCTTCCTAGAGACACTGAAGTGAAGGGGGAATGCATAGGCACTCACTTCAAGAAAGCATCCTGGGTGTTGAGGAAGTGGAAGAAGGAGGGTTCACATATGAGGCCCCTGTCCAAGCAGGCATCTGTGCAGGTCCTCCCCGTCTCTGCCAGCCAGCCTTGAAATGAATGGAAAGGAGGCCAGGCTTCTGAACCCAGGCTGGAATTGTGGGGCCAAACCAGGTATGTAGTGTTGGGTGCCAGGGAAGTGGGGGCTCGAGCAGGTTGGGGTGGACCCACCAGTGGAGAGGGTTCTGTGGTCGTACAGAAATCCTGCCAGGAGGAAAGTAGAATTAGGAAAGGGAAATGGATAAAGATGAAGCTACAGGGCGGAAATGGGCAAAGATAAATTGACTTTTAGTCCCTTTTCCTTTCCCTTCTTCTTGGAGTAGAGGAAACAGCATAGTCACAACTGAGCAGTATGATGTATGGAAACAATACTAAGTTTGAATCAAAAGGGTTGGGGGTCAAATCCCTACTCAGCTTCTAGTTATATTAATCTCTCTAGTTTGATTTCCTCTTCTGAAAAACAAGAGAAGAAACTTAACTAGATGACCTTTAAGAGTTAACACCTACCTAAGGACCAAACGAGACATTTGTTTAAAAAAAAAAAAAAAAAAAAAAAAAGCACTGTTTTTTTCTTTCATTTTTTTTTCCTTTTTGATCTTATTTTTCTTGTGCAGCATAACAAATGTAGAAATATATTTAGAAGAACTACACATGTTTAGCCTGTATTGGATTACTTGCTAAGAGAAGAGGAAAGGAGGAAGGGAGGGAGAAAAATATGGGATGCAGGGTTTTGCAGGGTGAATATTGAAAACTATCTTTGTATATATTTTGAAAAATAAAAAGTTATTATAAAAGAAAACCTTAAAAAAGTATTTAACATAGTGACTAGCACACAGTAGGTGCTATGAAAATGCGTATTCCCTTCCCTTTTTTTTTTTGAAGGCTCCTTCTGGTTATGATCCTTTCTTTGTACTTGTGGTCCCTAACTCAATGTTTGGCATATATAAAAAGTGCTTAATAAATGATTGGTGATTGGTTGACTTGACTACTGTTCTATGATGCCTTGCCCTTGCCCTACCTCTATGATCTTTCATTCCAGTTTCTTCTATTCTTTCTCTTTTTTCCCCTCTTCTTGGCTTATTTTTTAAGGTCCATTAATTGTGCTCCATTCCTTACTTTCCTCCCATCCTTGGAGCACTGCTGAGCTCCACCTGGGGAACCTGGAGCTAAAGAGGATGTTTTCCCCTCCTTTGACCTGCAAAACTCTTGTTTATTTCTCTCTCTGGACTTATTGCTTCCCAATTTGTTTTTAATATTTAGATGTTTCCCTTTTTCAGAAAGGGAAAGAGTCAGAAATTGGGAAAGTCACTGCCTGAAGGAGGGAAAGGAAAACGTGTTCTATGCAGTTTACGAGTCTTTGCTCTTTACCCTCATCTCAGAAAGATACTTCTGTAAATCTTACGAGGTCTATTCAAAACTTGCTGAATGTTTATAGAAACATTTTGTCATTAATATGCCCTGGACATATATACTTGTCCCTATACTTGCCTTAAAGTTGTGAGTTCCTACAGAGCGGGAGACAGATTAATAGACATTTTTCTTTGTCGACAAACTAGTACCGTTCTAGAAATGCTTAGAAACTTGGTAAAAATGCTTTTTAATTATGATGATTGAAGATTTATGCTAGCAGGGGTATACTATAGAGGCTGCTCAGACATGCTGGGTTATTGTTAAATTTTAAGCATGAGCATTTGCACCTCAGAAATCCACAAATGCCACAAATGAGGGTTTGATTTGTTGTTTTGTTGACTGTCTAGACTTTAAAATGTTATGGAGAAAATACTAATAACACAGTTTAAACATAAAAAGATATTGTGAGCACCTGTTTCCCGTCTCCCCCCCCCCAAAGATGGTTGTTAAATGTTTAGAAGCACACCACTGGTTAAATGGTATAATGGAAAGAACCCTGAATTGAGAATCAGGGTGTAGTTTTGACTCTACTACTAAATTTGGGCAAATTACTTCCCCTCTCAGCCCTTCAGTTTCCTCACCTGAAAAAAGTAACAAGTATACTAGAGTAGAGCTTCTTAAACTTTTTCTACTCATGCTCCCTTTTTGCCCGAGAAATTTTTATGTGGCCCAGGGTAATAGGTATAGAAATCAAACATTTCTTAATAATAAATCATAATTTAACAACTCTCATTCAACTATATGACCCCATATAGATTCATAGTTGATGCTAGATTTTAGGGTCATGTAACTCTGAAATTAAGTTTCCTCCTAACCTTCATTTTTATCCCCATATAAGTCTGTCTTGAGAATACTGATTAGTGTAAAAAGAATCAGAAGACAGCATGACCTTTAGAGACTAAGAGGTCTCTCCATCATTTAATTTATAGTTTGTTCCAATTAATCTAACATTGTTCAGGAGAAGGCCTTAGATGGGAGAGGAGAAGGTTAGGGGACTAACCTGATGCTGGATATAGGCATAGATTCTCTCAAGCATCCCTTCACAGGTGTATTCATAGGGCAGATAGGGGTCCACCTGTAAAAAGAAATGGTGAGATGAAGACAGCAATGAAGTCAGCCCCTAACCCCAAACTGAGTCACTACCTCCAGAGACCAGGGCCTCTGGGAGACTCTAGATCAATTTATTTGGGGAGATATTGGTAGAAAGAATATTCCAGGCATTGAGAAGTTATAAGTGGTTCCCCTTTGTTCCCCCACCCCCTGCAGCAATCATGCTCAGTTTAGCATATTTCTATGTACTTCAGTTTCTTCATCTACAAAGTGAAAAATAACGATCCTTGTATACCTACTAAACAAGATTTTTGTGAGGATCAATCAATCAACATTTTTTTAAGCAGCTACCATAATGGATATTGTTCTATGCATTTTGGATGAGAAGCAGTCTTTCCCCCAAAGAGCTTATCTTCTAGTAGGAAAGTGTGTGTATCTATGCACATGCACAGGTATGCATATATATATAAATATATAATATAGTGTATGTATGCATCTGTGTGCATACAATACACATGCATGTTTGCATACATGTACATTAATGTCAAACTGAGACCTTTTAAAACCTTGGCTTAAAAAGGCCAAAGTATTCCTCTGAATCCCAGGCCATCTCTAGTCATCCTTGAAAATGAAGGATAAACAATACATTCATACACATACATATATACATCTGTGTCCATGAGCACATACATGTGTACATATGTGCACAAGGTTGAGTATATGTGAATATATACATATATACACATGTAGGCATATATATGCAAAAATATATATATAAGGTGATATTAGGAATGTGTATGTTGGGTAGTGCACAAGAAAGTGAAGGGAAAGAACTGAGAGTGGTTTACCACACAAAGCTGAAGTCTTTTTCAGCCCCCTTCTTCCCTACTGGTTGGTATTTTTTTAAATACCATTTTAACATGTTTCTTATTTATGCATTTTTTTCCCTAGATGAGAACAACTCCATGAAAGGAATATATATATATATATATATATATATATATATATATATATATATATATATATTTCCCCCCCCCCCAAGGGAGGTTAAAGCTGGAGGATCTCTTAAACTCAGAAGTTCTCTAGTGGGTTACACTAATCATGTGTCCACACCAAATTTGTGAGCAATATGATGAGGCTACCAAGTTGCCTAGGATGGGGCAAACCAGCCCAGGATAGAATCAGAGCAAATCAAAAGTTCCCATTCCACTCAGAAGCAGGATTAGGCTCATGAGTAATCCCTGTACTGTTAGCCTGAAGGAAATGGGGAGATCTAATCTCAAAAAACATTGAAGAAAAGCTATTTTTCCAAGGAAATAGGTATAACATAAAGGACTTCCACTCACTTTTACTTCCTCAGGAATGGGTAATGGTAAAAGAGGTTTCTTAGAAGCCCGAAGTCTTGCAAAGCCCATGTAGAGCTGAAGTTCATATACAAGGTGACAGAACACTGGACTAAGATTCAAAGTACTTGAGTTTCAGTTCTTGCTCTGTGAATAACTAGCCATAGCTGGGCAAAATGTTTCCCTTCTCTGTGCCTCAGTTTTTTCTTCTCTTGCTAAGGTTCAGTATGGAACATGTCATCTTTTCTTTTGAACCATATTTTTTTCCCCCTTAGGCTGAGGTTAAGTGACTTGCCCAGGGTCACACAGCTAGGAAGTGTTAAGTGTCAGACCAAATTTGAACTTAGGTCCTCCTGAATTTAAGGCTAGTTCTCTATCCACTCTGCCACCTAGCTGCCCCCTGAACCATATTTTCCTCCAACTTTCCCCTCTTTATCTTGAGGGTATCACCATTCTTCCAGGAATCCAGGTTTATAATTTTGGTACCATCTCTTATTCTTCCCCTCCCAAACCCAATGCCCATTCCAATAACCAAATTGTAAACCAATGAAATTGACTTCAGTTCTTGTTAAAATTCTCATAGTAATGAGAGTTAGGAAATATTTAGAAAGGAACTGACTTCATCAAGACTAGTCATACTGGACAAACCTTATTTCCTTTTTTTGGACAGGATTATTGGATGGATAAACCTAAGGAATAACTATAAATATTGGGACACCTAGATTTTAGTAAAGCATTTGATAAAATATCTCATGCTGGTTTTTTTGTGGAGAAAGTAGATATTGACTAGACCAGGACTTCTTAAATCCTTTCTACTTAGGACCCCTTTTTGCCTGAGAAATTTTCCATGATCCTAGGTATACAGATATATAAAATAGGTATACAAATCAACATTTACTGATAATAAATCATAATGTCATGTCCCCCCACATTCAGTTACTTGATCCCTTGTGGGGTTGTAACCCACAGTTTAAGAAGCTTTGAACTACACAATAGGATAATTGGATTTAGAGCTGGTTGAATGGCCAGATTCAAAGCTGTCATTAATGATTCTAAATCATTAATTGTAGGTCTTTAATGCAGAGCTCTAATATTTGGCCCTGTACTATTGAATGTATTTTCCATTTAACATATTTTCAATGTCTTGAATAAAGACATAAATGACATTTTTATCAAATTTTCAATACTACAAAGCTAAGATAATTAATATGCTGGATGACAGGATTAAAAAGTGCACTGACATTGGGATGAATCTAATAAAACTCAATATAGAGAAGTACAAAATCTTACATTTCCATTCAATTCTTACACTGTTCATTCATAAGTACAAGATAGATAAAGTATACTGATAAAGTGGAGTGTAAGCCCCAAATGAATCAATAATGTGATATGGCAATCAACTTCTTCTCACCTTTAGCTCTCAATTTTATCTTAGATTAAAATCTGGAGTAATAAAGAATTTGATGGTGTTATTTTTTCCTGCCCTAGTCAGATCATATCTAAAGAATTATGCTCAATTCTGGACATCACTTTTAAGAAGGATATTGAAACAACAGGATGATGAAGGATTTCAAGTTATATCATGTTAGGATAAGTTTAAGAAATTGGCTGTTTAATTGGAAAAAGGTAAGGATATTTGTGACCTCATGTAGTTAATAGAGCCCTGAAGTTTGGAGGACCTGAATTCAAAATTGTACTCAGACACCTAACACTAGTTGTGTATTCTGGTCACAATCCCAATTGCCCCTCCACAAAAAGAGAGAGAGAGAGAGAGAGAGAGAGAGAGAGAGAGAGAGAGAGAGAGAGAGAGAGAGAGAGAGAGAGAGAGAGAGAGAAGACAGGAAGGAAGGAAGGAAAATAGGAAGGAAGGAAGGAAGACAGGAAGGAAGGAAGGAAGGAAGGAAGGAAGGAAGGAAGGAAGGAAGGAAGGAAGGAAGGAAGGAAGGAAGGAAGGAAGGAAGGAAGGAAGGAAGGAAGGAAGGAAGGAAGGAAAAGAGAGAGGGAGGGAGGGAGGAAGGAAACAAACTTTTCCTGTATAGGGAAGCTAGGTGGTATAGTAGATAGTGCACCAGGCCTGAAGCATCTGAATTCAATCCAGCCTCTGACACTTTTTGATACAGTGACACTGACTCTATGTGATCCTGGGCAAGTTGTTTTTTTTGTTTTTTGTTTTTTTAGTTAATCAAGATAAAACAATACTTTTATCTACATGACTTTGGGCAAATTATTTAATTTTTCTGGTTCTCAATTTCCTCAATGAGAATGTGAAAAGGTGGTTGAGATGAGCTCTTTAACCCAAGTCAGCTCTAGATCCTATTGCCCCACCCTGCTTCAGGCCATCATCAGCTTTTGTTTCAATCATGGCAATAGTTTACTAATAATTTCCTAATTTCACCTTCTTCACTCTCCAAATTGTCTTTCATACACCTGTTGCTTTAATATATTCCTAACACACAGGTTGGATCATGTTATTCTTCTGCTCATACTTTTTTTTTTTTGGTAGCTTTCTATAATTTTTAGAGTAAAAATACAAACTCCTTGGTCTTGAATTTAAAATCTTTCACAATCTGGTTTCCACCTACCTTTATGACCTTATTTCCACTATTCTATTTCCACCCACTTATACTCTTACATATAACCAACTATTAGCTATCATCCAAACTTGACCTGCCTCCAAGTTTTTCCTCAAATGGGTAGAAGAGATTCCCTCTTCACTTTTTCCTCTTTGAATCCTAAACTTCTTTCAAGGACTACTTAGCCCCTCTGCAAAGCCTTTCTGTATTGGCTTCTTTTCCTCCTCAAATTATCTTGTATTTACTTATCTGTTTACATGTCATATCCTTTTAGTAGAGAGGAAGTTGTGTAAAAGAAGGAACTATTTCTTTTGTGTCTTGTGTCCTTAGCACATGGGGACTGGTACATAGGGAGCAATTAATAAATACTGATTGAATTACCTTTTCCAGATGTGACAATCATTGATTCCATGAGCCTATACCCTAATAACAATAATAATAATAATAGTTGTTATTCATCATGTTCAGCTCTCCATGACCTCATAGCTTTTCTTGGAAAAGATACTGGAGTGATTTGCCATTTCATTTGCCAGTCTCCAGCGGATTAAGGCAAACTTGGATTAAGGGACTTTCTCAAGGTCATACAGCTAGAAAATATCTGACACTGGATTTGAACTTGTTATCTACTGAGGCCACTGCTGTCTCTAATAGTAGTAGTGATAGTAGCATCTAATAATAGCTAACATTTATAAAATTTTCCTATGTTCTAGGCACTATGCTAAATGCTTTTTAGTTATTCTCATTTAATCCTTACAGCAACCATGGGAGATAAATGCTATTATTATCCCCATTTTACAGCTGAGGAAACTGAGGCAAATAGGTTAAGCAATTTGTCCAGAGTCACACAGCTGGTAAGTGTCTTCTACAAGATTTAAACTCAAGTCTTTGCAATTCTAGGCCCAGCATTCCATCCACTGAACCACCTAGAACCACCCAGAACTACACTTCAAGAGATATGCCTGGACATTCATTCCTATGTTGTTACTGTTTAGTTGTGGCTGATCTTGGACATCGTTTTCTTGGCAAAAATATTTAAGTAGGTTGCCATTTTTTTCTCTAATGTATACCCATTTTACATATGAGGAACTGAAGCAAATAAAATTTAAATGACTTACCTCGAGTCCCACAGTTAAGAGGTATCCAAATTTGGATTTGAATTTAGATCTTCTTAACTCCAAACTATCCAATTGCCCCAGACATTTCTGTTCATGGTCTGATTATATTACTTGACTTCTCAGTCACCATTGAACTAGACTTTTAGGAAACTGACCCTATGGGACCAAACCATACTGGCCATGTCTATCACACTACCTTGCCATACTTCATTCTTTCTTGAACTAGTGGTTTGAAGTGTTACAAGAAGGATGCTGAATCCCAGCAGGGGTTCAAGCATTCTGATTCCTTCCTAAAATCTGTTTCAGACAGTCATGTTCCTGAAGGCAGCATCTGCTACCATCTGGAAGCATATTATGTATAAAGCTCCAGGCCTAAGTTATAAATAAACACACCAAGGGAACAGATTTTCTTCTAAAAATGTTGTTCCTTATGCTTGCTGACAACAGAATTATTCCTTCTCAGTAATTTGAACCCCTTGTCAAACCTAAATTCAAGGCCTCAGCTGGTAGGCAAAGGTCTGGGCCAGATACTTCCTGCCAGAAATATCCTGCCAGAAAGTCAGCCAGACTAGAAATTATATCTATTAGGTCTAATTACAGGTGAGCACCATAATCAGTTTCAATAGACTGTTGAGCATTGATCCTGCTTAGGAGTACTGGGCTCCAGATTTGCAACAAGATAAAGAAAGAGGAGTTTTGATGGAAGATGTATTTGGACAAAAGAACAATATCTTCTTATCACCTTGAAAGGCCTTTCTGCCATTAGAAAAATAAATTTTTTTTTCTTGCCAACCAATCAGGAATCAGTCAGCTGGAGCAAGAAAAAGGGAGAAATTAATGATGAAAATGTTTTGTATAAAGGATGAGTATTATATTGTCAAAGAGTGTGGGATATTGCTTCTGTTTTGTATAAACATTTTGATATCTAATACCAATAGAAAAAGAACTGTCATGTATCCTGCTCAAAAATGAGTGTGAGGAGGGGACAGCTAGATGGCTCAGTGGAAAGAATACCAGCCTGGAAGTTGGGAGGACCTGAGTTCAAATCTGATCTCGGACACTTAATCTTCCTAACTGCGTGGCCCTGGACAAGTCACTTAACCCCAATTGCCTTAGCTAAAAAAAAAAAAAAAAAAAAAAAAAAAAAAAGCATGAAGAAACATAGCTTTCAAGTGGGATTTTGGATATTTTGGAGAAGAAAATGATCTGGGTATAGGTTTGAGGATTTGGATCTCTTTGTTATTATTTCCAATATGGAAATAATCCCTTGAATGTATGGGGCCAAGAAACATCTCTTATTTATTCAAAACTAGAGAAATGTGGCTGGAAAGAAACACAATTTCAAGGATGTTAAGGAGACTGATAATATTGTTGCGAATTTCAAGGCAGACGTGTGAAGCATATCCCTTTTAACTTGCATATATAAGTTTTATGACTAATGAGTGTAAAACTAAGAAAATGAGAATTCAATCAGTCATAAACATTTAAATGCCTAATTTGTGCCAGGCACTATACTAAATGCTGGACTACATAAAGATTTGGAGACTGATGTGTGATTGAAATACTATTGGAGGGCTGTTTGATAGAAGAAATTTGGAGAATTATGACTTTTTAAGTAAAAGATGAGCCCTTAGGAATCAGGAGACTTTCATTTAGACCATTGAAGTAGGAGGGCAGAGAATTTAATAAAAGGTAAAGGCAATAGGTGGGGGTGGAGAAAATGCTCCAGCTGATTGATTCCTGATTGGTCGGCAAGATGACATCATTAGTCAAAAGCTTCAGTGAAAAGAACTATTACTCTTTTATTGAAAGATGAAGTTTTTCATAAAGGCTTTTTGCTCTCTGTCACCACCTCTGTTTCATGAAAGGTCTTGAATTTTTGTGGTAAGATGTCTTAAAGCTGGAATCTGGACTGTACTGCTATGAGCTGTACTCTAATTGGAGTCCAGCATCCAACAATCCAGCTGGATTGGACCACATAGCTTAGAGATAGCCAGTTAGATGAGCTTGGTAGTTATTTAGCTAAAGAGTACTGCTATTCCTCTTAAGAATTAATGTTCTCACCCTTTAGAGGTAATGATTAATAGAAAGCTTTAAAGACTATATTCAGATAGACTGGTTTTCCCTGGCTGAAGTGGTAAGATTTAAAAGTCAAACAGTGGGGGCAGCTAGGTGGCGCAGTGGATAGAGTACCAGCCCTGAATTCAGGAGGATCCGAGTTCAAATCTGGTCTCAGACACTTAACACTTCCTAGCTGTGTGACCCTGGGAAAGTCACTTAACCTCAGCCTGGGGGGGGGGGGGAGGAGAGTCAAACAGTGAGCAGAAAAGCCATTTTGTGTGAGCCAGTGAAGCCTTCAGTCTAGAATTGTGAGTTACCTTAAGCACATAAGTTTTCCTCTTACTAAGCAAGGTAACTTTGCTTCCCCGGAACTAAGCTTCTTCATCTGCAAAATAAGGAAGTTTGGTTTCTTAAACTGGTTTAAGACCCTATGGAGTATTGTTATTACTGGATATGAGAGCACGAAATTATGCTTTATTATCAGTAAATGTTTAATTTGTATATCTATTTTATATACCCACATACTTGGGGTCATGTAAACATTTCTCAGACAAAAAGGGGTTGTGTGTGTGTGAGAAATTTAATAAACCCTTTAAAGTTCCTTGTAGCTGTAGCTGCTATGGATCCTTGGGAGATGTATTGGACAGATAATTATCCTGTAATCAGGCAACTGAGGATTGAAGTTGAAAAGACCCTTTTTCATACACTCCTTCCTTGACAAAATAAACAAAATCTTCCCTTAGAAGCAAAGCCATCTGACCTTTACACATTCACTCAGATAAATCACTGGATTTCTGAAGTGCTAATTCCTCACTTGTTTCCAGTCTTTGGAGGGAAGTTCCAAAGGTAAAGTATAACAGAATGTTGTCAGTGTAAGAAAGAAAGAGAGCAAAGAAGGAACTCTACCAGCTAAGTCTCCCTTCATAAGTATAAATAAATAAACAAACATAGGTAAGTTTATGTCCTATAGAAGACTGATTTCTTTCTTTTGTTATTAACAAATTCTTTGTAGAAATTATTCTTAGAGGTCTACTGCTACTAACAGAAGGAAATCACTCCTGATAATTACACCTGACATTGTGGTGAGAAAGGACAGTTCGGAACAGTAGTTCTGCTAGGGTTTTTAGCATCTGGTGATTGATTATGTCATGGGTATTGGTGACTTCCAAAGTCCCTCCCTCACTCAAATCCAATTCACTTGAATGTCATGGTATCAGCTGCCTGATGTCATGGTAGTCTGAGAATGAGAATTGGAGGACAAATAGCAATATGAGGTCCGTCACTCATAGGACAAGGGGTAGTTGGAGCTTGGTGGGTGATGTCTTTTTTCATTCCCCAAAAGTCAAGGTTACTCTGATGTCTAAAGCGGACAAGGGGCCCAAGATGCCAATGTGGTCATAGCCATAGGTTAATTACCAAAAAAGTTGATCAAAAACTGAGGTTTCTCCAAAACAGGTAAGGGTTTTATTCTGCGTATGCTGCAAGTATTTTAATTGGGTGCAGCTATGTGGCATAGTGGAGAGAGCAATGATCCTGGAGTCAGGAGGATCTGAGTACAACTGTAGCCTCAGACACTTATTGACTGTGTGATCTAGGCAAGTCACTTAATCCCAATTGCCTCCAAACGTTTATGGAAATGTTTTGCATGGCTTTCTCAATTGGGGGGGTATAGAGAGAAAGGGGGAGAATCTGAAACTCAAAATTTAAAAGCAAATGTTAAAAAAAAGTTTTACATGTAACTGGAGATAATAAAAATATTTTTTAAATTTTTAAAAAGAACATTAAGGCATAGAAGGATTTCAGGGCAAAGCAGTAATTAGGGAAGGGCAGCTAGTACTTGGTTTGTAGATCCCAACGTTTGGATAGAAGCTTTATCTCAAAATCTAACTACTGTATGTCCTTTGCCAAGATCACTTAATTTTCTTGAGATTTGGCTTCCTCATTAGTGAAATGAAGAGGTTGAACTTTCAGTTCTGTTTACCTGCATGCAATCCTTGCTCTTCCCAGTCTCTATTCTCCTTGGCCCCCTGGAAACCTCCTTTTTTGGACAAATTTCCTTTCATCCCAGAATACCCCTGTCACTTTCCTTTCTACTTGAGGCAGGCACTGAAATAGTTTTTTGGAAGGTCCCATATCTCTTAGAATCTTCTTCAAGATTAGCTGCTTCTTCTTTCATGCTCCCTGGCATAGTCCTGCTACTTTCAGATCCTCCCCCCATCCCCCACTCTGATATTATTGCTCAGTAATTATTCCTCTTTTTTTTTTTTTTTTTTTTTTTTTTTTTTTAAGTTCACTCCATAAGGAATAGATTTTTGGTGTTTTAATCCATGAACCTCAAAATCTTTCTTAACTTGTTAGGAACTTTCCTAACAAGTTAACTACCAGATTCATAATCTTTTCCACTAGTTCAAGCAATCCTGATCTATCCTGTCTCCTCCAAAAGCCTGCCTCTTCTAGCATCACTAAACTCTCTCACTATTTTCAGTCTCTTCCTGTCTATGGATCATTTCCTGCTAACATGCCTATGTCTCTCCCATCTCGAAAAAAATCTTTCTTGATCCCTCCAATCCCACTATTATTCTTTCTTTTCTTTTGTAACTAAACTCCTTGAAAAGTCTACAATAGGTGCCTTCACTTTCTCTCCATCTTTTTTTAACTCCTTATAAGACTTGACTTCATCATTCCATCAAGCTCTCTCCACAATTACTAATCTCTTAGTTGCCAAATCCAATGGCCTTTTCTCCAACTTCTCTGCAACCTGTCGATTATACTCTCTCTCTAGGTTTTTGGGCCACCACTTTCTCCTGGTTCTCCTCCTACCTATCTAGCCACTCATTTCCTGTGTCCTTTGCTTGATCTTTTTCCAGATCATTTCCTCTAACCATGTGCTCTTCAGGGATCTATATTGGGTCTTCTTTTCTTCTCCCTCTATTCTGCTTCATTTGATGATCTCGCCTCCCATCAATTTCATTACCATCTCTATGTGATGATTCTCAAATCTACTTCTACTATGCCAACCTTTCTGCCAATCTCCAATCTCTCATCTTTAACTGCCTTTCAGGCACCTCAAACTGGATGTCCACTAGTCATCTTAATTCAAAAATGTCCAAAGTGGAATTTAACTATTTCCCCCTCTTCACTTCCACCTCTTCTGCTTACAGTTCTTCAGGCTCACAACCTAGATGTCATTTTCATTCTTCACTATCTCTCACTCCCCATATCCAAGCTGTTGCCAAAATCTATTGATTTCATCTTTGCAACATCTCTCAAAAATACCTCCTTCTTTTCTTTGACATTGCCATCATTCTAGTACAGGCCCTCCCACTTCATGCCTTGATTATGACAGATTATTATTATCATTCAGGCTGGTGGATCTGCCTGCCTTAAGTACCTCTACACATACAATCCATCTTCTATTCAGTCACTAAAATGACTTTCCTAAGGTGCAGGATCCTATCATGTTACCCCCCGCCTAGTCAATAAATGCTTGGCTCCCTACTAGCCTCAGGATCAAAGACAAAATGTTATGTTTGGAATTCAAAGCTTTTCATAACTTAACCCTTCCTACTTTTCCAGTCTCTTTACACCTAATTCCCTGACATCTTGAATTAGGGATGATGGTCTCCTGGCTATTTCATGAACAAAATATTCTATCTCTTGGCTCTGGGTATTTTTCTCTGTTCCCTATACCTGGGATGTTCTCCTTTCTCTACCCATTATTGACCTTCCTGGTTTCTTTTTAAGTCCCAACTAAAATTCCATCTTTTACTGGAAGCCTTTCCCAATCCCTTTTAATTCTAGTGCCTTATTCTGTTAATTATTTTCTATTTATCTTGTATATAGCTTGCTTTGTATATATTTGTTTTTTCCATTGGCCCCCCCCATTAGATTATAATCTCTTTGAGGGCAAGGGTTGTCTTTTGCCTTTTTTTGGTACCCCCAGTATTTAGCATAATTTCTGGCACATGATAGGTGCTTAATAAATGTATTTTAATTTATATTAATTGATCCTCTCCAACTCTATTACTTTTTGAATATTTTGGCCTGCCTGTTTCATAAATCTCAAATTCTCTAAAATTGTCTTCCACAGAAAATGTTAATAATGAATGGAAAGTAAGGCTAAAGTAGAATAGCTATGTAAGACTAGCAAACTAAAACTGGTAGATAGAATAATAGAACATAGTCCAGAAACTGACCTTGATTTTTCTCTATAAGATTAAATGAGCTTACCACAACTTCTCACCTGAATCTTCATGATGGCCTTGATGGCAGCCTCAAACTCTTCTGAGTTGTTGTAGTCAACTGTCCACACGTGTGGCTTGCCAATGAAGTTTTCAGCATAGGGGTGTTGAGAAAACACCTGGTCAGGACACAAGGTGTCCTCAGCTTTTCTGTGTCCTACTGAAGTAGCCCAAGTATAGAAAGCCAGACAGCCCTCCAACCCAAATGTGCTGAAGGAATACAGCCCCAAACTCTTTGATTCTGTTCCATTTCGTTATGTTGCCCAGGTTCCTTCTACTTTCCTTCCCAACCAACTGTATTCTAGCCCCACAGCTTTTGAGTTTTTATTTATATACCCTAGACTCACAGATTTTAACCTTTAAATCTTTAACTTCACTTCCCATGCCTTATTCTCTCTTCTCATTCTGGAGATCTAATGGAATAATTATTATTGGAATCCCTAAGTTCCAAGATATAAGTAGGATCTGGTAACTGAGGTAAATTCAGTTGTTGGGGGCTAGGAAGTAATTACCTCGGGCCTCTTATACCACTGAAAGGAAATAAAGGAAGTATAAGAGTCAACCCATGATAGGAAAGATTACTGGGAAAGGGCAGGTCAGTAGATGAGACCCAATTAAAAGTCAATTTGGAGGATTATCAGTACTTTTACAGACATTAGTGGCCCTCTTCTAGTTATATCTGGCTCCTCCCTCTTGAGGATCAGAAGCCTCCCATCACTTACCTCTCGGGAAGTAGGTTTTCCTCGAAAAAATTCATGGTTGAGGGAGCTATGAGGTGGGCTGAAGCGGGACTGCAGGAAGATGCAGCCGTTGGCAATAGCTTCTAGTGGAGCAGGGCCTTCATAGGGGAAGCCAAATCCTATGAAGAGCTAGGGGAATAGGTAGCAGTACTGTTAGAACGGGAATTGATTAATAGGTCATACATGTCAGAGAAACATGAGTAGGTGTGTGAGGTTTTGGGGGGAAGGTGGGAAAAAAGTAGGACCCGGGAAATGGATCCAAAATTTTTCTCCCAGAGGTTATCAGATAGTTCTAAGAAGCATTTATTTCTACACAGAAACATGTTTATTCTTCTATCAAGCTTGCCAGCCTTAGTTAGGTTAATATCATTAAGTAGTCCCCTTATGAGTCTCCCTGTGGCATAGATCTGTCTACCTGGAAACCCATATTTCCTTGCCATAGTTTCCAAAGCAGCAAATGTGAACTCTCTGTACACCTGAAGCCATGTGGAGCTAGCAAACCAAGAACTATTTGGCCCTTCAAGAGCAGTAGCTCCTAAACCCACCATTCCTTCATCCCAATATGACTGTTTCCTCTCTAACCCAGACCTTCTTCTTCTTCTTTGAATGTTGAAAACTAATTTTTATGTGTATTTGGAAAAAATAAAATATTATTGAGAAAAAAAAGAATGGAATCATGTAGAGTCAGACATGACTGAACAACCACAACAATTACCAAATGTCCCATGAAATAATATTTTTTACCATTTCCAATGTTTGCATGAACAGTCATGAGCCATCTTTCCCTTGTGCTGCAACTTCTTTCTTCTGTTTCATTTGCAGTAAGATTCTGAAGTTTAATGTGATTCAGCTTCTCCAGCATTATGTCCACTCATGAGTCATCTCAGTTGTCTGTCCCTCCACTGTTCTCATCCTGGCCTTAGAAGTGACTTTATTTAAAATCTGGCCTCAGATACTTATATTAGCTATGTGATTCTGAGAAAGTCACTTAACCTCCATTGCCTTAAAAAAAATTTAAAAATAAAAAAGAGGTGATTGTATGCTCCTCACCTTAGCTTTTCGCAATAGCTGCTGGAACTCCTGCTGTGGCAGAAGGCCATGGTTCTTCACAAAGGCAGGGACTTCTGGTGGCCTTTGGGTCTCATAGTACACGGTGCCATGAATCTCCATGTACTTGTTCAAGATGCTCAGAAATTTCTCCTTGCCCTGGGAGAAGAAGAGAAGGAATTACCTGTGCAGAATAATGCAGAACCACTTATGAGGCATCGTAGTATAACTGAGTCAGGAATACATGGTATAATGAGAAGAACTCTCAATTGGGAGTCAAGCACTTGTGGCATTTTTCTATCCAAATGAGACAGTTGGATTAGGTTGACTTTCAATTCTATATTCCTATAACCCTTAGCTCTCCTTACCTTATATTTACCTAGGGAAGTAGTGCTGAGAAGGGAGAGAGAAAGAGAAGGAAGAAAAGAAGTTAAGGAGAGATACTGGTCCTAAGTCTTTCCCAATGCTGAGCCCAAAGTGGAGAGGGGAGGATTTATTCCATCAGTCTCAGGTGTAAATGCTTACATTGGGGAAAGGCAATTTTCCCAGGTAAGAGGCCTTGGTATCCCAAATACCTCATGGATATCTCAAGGAAACCTTTATTAAGCATCTACTGTATGAAAAACCCAATTCTAGGGGTTGAGGGTTATACAAAATTTCTATAAAAGTTATGCCAATAGATAACTTATTAGTTACCTTTCCATTTTTCCTTTCAGAAACTAGAGATTTTAGCATGGGTCATTTAAGGTAGAGAAAATCTGTGTCTAAGACAACTTTCAAAATAATTTTCATGAGGCTCAGATTTGACCACATCACTCCCCTCCCCCCAATCAAAGTCTTCAGCAGCTCTCTACTATTTTTAGGATAAAATATAGATTCTTTAGTCTGACAGTGAACACTTTTCATAATATGGTGCAAAGCTACCTTTCCAGCCTTATGCCTTTTTACGCTCATCTCCTTTCTTTGTTCCAATCAAATTGGGCTTTTGATGCATTTGTACAATTTGTCTCCCATGCCTGAAATGTACATCCTCCTCCTTTCTGTCTCTTGAAATCTTCCTTTATTTAAGGTTCAATTCAGGTGCCTTCTCCTCCTTGAAGCCTTCCTTAATTATAAAGCATTAACTCACACTCTCACTCTCTCTGTCTCTCTGTCTCTCTCTCTCTCCTCAAAATATCTTGTATTTATTCATCTGTAAAAGGAGATGGTTAAACTTTATGACCTCTAAAGTCTCTTTCAGCTTGGAATGCTATGAGTAAACAATTATCAGGCTAAGTATTTTTCCAGTAGTGGAGAGAGATTTTCCTTATTTTCCCTGCTTCCCTTATAAGCTGACTAGGTCCCTGATGCCAGAGATAGAAATGAGGCTGTGGAACAGAGAGAGAGTAACTGGCTCATACATTTAGATGGAACTGTGGTCTTAGTCTCATTAGTGCTACACTCCTTGCAAGGTAAAAAATCATTGAAAACTGCAGTCTGCATTACTAGTCCCATTAAGCTATCACTGGACTGGAGCTGGACTTGTGCTTCCTTTCAGGTATATAATAACCTTTTCCCTCTCTTATTCCATCTTTCCTCACCCTCTTATCCCCCTCTCTCACCCTTAGTTATGATTCTGTCCCCTGATTCAATTTACTTCTTTATCTCTCTCCTCGAAGAAAAAAAATTCTTGTTCTCCTGTAGTTAGAAAGACTGGTATAATGACTCATGAGATCATTTGCTAAACAAAAGTGCCCCAGGCATTTAAATCTGGTGAAGAGTACCTTCACTTACTAGACTTGATGATTTTAATAATTCTCCCAGGACAGTATCTTCACTTTTCTTGTAAAACTAAACTCACTTGTTTTATTATCCTCTCTGCTTTCTTTATTTCTCAGCAACAATCATCTTGTTTAGAAAAGTAACTCTCAGATGTGAGAAGCAAAGACTCATTCCCTTTCCTTTCAACCCATGAGGGTCTCTACTAAAGGTTAGGGCCTTTTTGCTCTTTCCTTTAATATTCCTCTCTGCAAGTCTTTACCTTGTTATCACTGTAACAAACTGGCCTCTTTGTGTTACCTGCTGCATATCATCAATATAGCTTATTCCTTGGCACTTTTTTCACCCTCTAGGGGCAGTCCTCAGGACAGTGGGTCAAACTGGGTTTTAGGGTCCTGGTCTCTGTCTGCCCCTTTGTAGAAAGATCTTTCTATCCAGCTACTCTTATTGTTTTTCTAGTCTTCTCACAAGGCTATTTCCATCCTCAGTTAAATCCAGGTAGCTCAGATACCAAGTTTCATTGTTCAAGACTCAACAGATAGGAGGAGGATAAAGAGCAATCAGAATTTGGGGCATATCACTTGTACCATACCTGTATCTGCAGCATCCCCAAGAGGTGGGCAGAAGAAAAAAGAGGGGAGAAGTGATACATTAGTATCTCATCCATTAATCCAAACTGGGTTCTTTAAAATGAGTTCTCAAGACAGGCCATTTTTTTTCTCCTAATCTGGCCTAATTAAAATTGTTCATATGTTTTTTATGTGATTCCTAAGAATCCCCAAGGAAAGAGAATTTTCAGCTTTCCCCAGTGATCAATTTAGTATCTCACCCCATAGCCAAGTTTCTTTCTGGTGTTTAACTTAAATCCTCTTGTTCTGTCCCTATAAGGAAGAAAACAATAATTGTGTATATTTCTATCAAATGACCTTTAAGGATGGCAAGTGGAACAGGATTCAAGGCTAGATGTTTTTAAAATTGAAAGCAAGGATTTCTTCTGAGAATCCATTCAAATGTCTCCTGATCTGGGAGTGAGGTCTGAGTTCTGGAAATGGATCTAATTATAATGTTCTATGAACCTTAAAATATAGGTTTCTATGGAAGCCCCTATTCCTCTTCAATGTTAGAAAGCATATCAGTTGACGTCTGGGGTGTAATCCATACCCTAAATCCATATCTTTAATCTATTGCATTCTCTACTATGCTAAGGCATTCCAGTCTACTTTTGGAGCACTCTAGTTGTTAGAGAATTTTTCCCCTTGATATCATTTTTCTTGCCTCTTTGTAATTTCCAACTATTGCTCCTAGGTGTGGCCTCTGGGGCCAAGCAAAGTAATACTGTTTCCATATTCCATATCTTAGAATATTCCAAGATACATCCTTAGAAGTCTTCTAGTCTCCAAGCTAAACATTTAGTTATTTTCATCAATCTTCCTTAAGCATGATTGGACCCTTTCCCACTACTGAAGCTATTCTATCATTTCTCTCCTTCTAAACATATATTGCCTAGACTTGAATGTATCTTCTTTAGAGATACTCTGATCAAGGCAAGATATCCATCATTTAATTGCACTCATATCTCTCCATCTTGTTTATTCATAGGAATATCATGAAGAATTTGTCAAATATTTCACCAAAATCTTTGTCATGCTATATCTATATCCATATGCTACATCTATAGCATTCTTCTGGCCTACTAGTTCAATAACCCAATCCAGAAAAAAAGAAAAGAAAAAAAAAAAAGAAAAAGAAATGGGTTAGTTTGTTTTCATGTGTTCTTGACAACTTATTATTATTATATGAATATGCTTATTCATATTCCTTTTCTAGATTTCACTAAACATCATTAACATGTTCTTGAGTACATTATACTCAAGTATTGCAGTCATTTTAGTAAATTACTTCAATCAAATGGATGGAAGAGTCATTTTAATAGGTTTTTTTACTGTCCTGAAACTTTCCCTTTCCCATAACCCCATGATACACAGACCATGATGGACCTTGGCCATATATGTTAAAGGGGACCTTTTAATGAAAATCTTCCCGATTCTCTGTGCCTTGAGTTCTAATCCATATTTGTAAACAATGGGATTTTTGATGATCAGGGGATGGTAGAGGAGGAGAAGTAGACTCTTGGCTTCTGGTTCTCACCTTCCAGATGCTGGCTTCCTTGCCATATACCACAGCCATATTGCTGGCTTTGTTGTTCTTTATAAACTCCTTCTCTGTTGAGTTGAGCTCCTCTGACACAAAGCCCATGAAGGAGTTGTCCGGCGTGTGAGCTGCATGCCAGGAGATGCAGGAAGGAGAGGAAGGAAGGAAGGGTCATCTACACATCCAGGACCTTCTCCTGGGACTATTCATTCCCCCTCACAGAGGGAGCTTGGTCATGCAGTGATAGGAGTAGGGATGGTAAGGAGGAAGTGGGCCTAGAGAGAGAGTGGAAATAGAACTGCAAGGGAGCTCATTTTCATAGATTTTTAGAGTTGGAAGGAAATTTGAATATTATCTCATCCAGACTAATTAATGATTATCAGTTTCTCCCTCTTCATATTATCATCTCCTTCCCTTCCACCCCCATCCACATAACACATACCAGTAATTGTTTTACCTGGGTGCTGACAAATCTTAAATAAAACATTAGCCTTAGAGATATTAGTACTCAAAACAAGAGCTTTCTTTCTCAACTCAGACTTTTCCTCTTCCTTCCATCCACCCCCAAAGCCCAGCCCAATTCCCACCCCAAGACTTGAGCCTCCTCTACAATCATTCTTTTATTCAATAAGCCTTCCCCCCAGCTCTTTCTCCTCTTATCCTAAACTTACATATCTTTATTTGGAATCCTCATGAGCTCCTGTCCCAAATCTCCAGCTACTTGCTGGAAAACTCCATTGGAATGCCTTGTAGGTATCTTAAACTCAAGAGTTCAAAGCAGAACTCATATTTTATACCCAGTCCACCCTTCCTCCAAACTTCCCCATGTCTCTTGAGAGTACTCTTTCCCTCCCAGTTATCCAATTTCATCATCTTGGAGTTTTCTTTGTTTCCTTTCTCCTTTTTATTGCATATCCAAAACTGCTAAGGTTAGTTGATTCTACAGTTATCCCTTCCACATCCCAGGGATTAGGAGCATTTCATTCTCCCTCCTCCCCACAATGATCTGGAAAATCTAGGTAAATTTTTTTGGCCCTCCTTTCATACCAGAGAAGAATTCTTGAGTTTTTTTCTTTTATTGTTGTGAGAAATAATCCATTTGGTCCTCTGCTCTATTTTAATCAGTATTAATCAATTTGATAGAATCATATCAAAGTTCTGTATATTAGGCCCAGAGCTGTGAGCTGCAGATTCTAAGTTCACTTGATTAATTATAGAAAGTTAACTAGAGGCCCTTCACTCTTATTTTTCCTTGTGACCAAATTCAGAGTGTCAGAGGTAACTCAATTGCATAGAAAGTCCTTTAATTTATTTTTGTACCTCTGGACTGCTCTCTCTTGTCCAACACAACAAGCAGGTGACCATCTTAGAACCATTTAGCTCACTGACTGATAGCTTCTACAATCTTCTCCTGCATAACCTAAGGAGAAGCTCATCCATATTGTGAGGAGATATTTCTTACTTCATGATCCTTCAGACATGTTATTTTGCTTACTTTAGTTTATGTGTTATATGTCAATTGATGGAATTATTCTGTATTTGGCATGATTGTTCTTGAATGTCTAGAAATCTAGCCTATAAAAATAGGGCCCTGGGAGAAGGAGACTTCTCGGATTGTGAGGAAGATGTGGTCCATTTTTTTGAGAGACCACAGACCCTTTTAAAAAGTACCATTGGCTCAGAGCTGTGCCTCAGTCTCTTATTATAGGAGGAACAATTTTAATCCCCACATTGTAAAATTTGAGTTGATTTTATACAATACTATATGTATTTTTTTGTATTTCTGAATTTTTCAATTTTTTTCTGTGTCATTTGCATGCTTTCTTGTGTTTGCTACTTCCATGAAATTTTCCCCAGATTTCCATTTAATTTCTTATGCTGACCCATGATATGATGAAGCTATGATAGAAAAAGTCACAATGTGGAAGGGATAAACTTTAATGTTCCTAAGGCTCAGATCTGATCATGGCACTTCCTTAGCCAAAAAACTTCAGTGTTCCCCATTGCCTCTGCCTCCAGTCTGGCTCTCTTCTACTTTCCCAGCATTATTTCATACCTCTTATCACTAACTTCTTATGTTCCAGATGAATGAGACTCTTAAATTTTCCTTAACATTATATCTTCTACCTTAGTGTATTTGCACCATTTGTCCCCCAAGCCTAGAAAGCATTTACCTCTTCTTTTTAAAAAGAACCTTTTCTTCCTACAAACCTTATCACCTGCCACTTCTATAAAGCTTTGCCTGATCTCTGCCCACCCCACCCTCCAGTTGTTAATCTATTCTTTCCTCAATTTTTCCTAATATGATACTTATATTGATTTGTGTTTATATTATGTCATCTCACAAGAATATAAATTACTTGATGGCAGCCATTGTTGATTTTGTCTCTCTCTCTCTCTCTCTCTCTCTCTCTCTCTCTCTCTCTCTCTCTTTCTCTCTCTCTCTCTCTCTCTCTCTCTCTCTCTCTCCTCTCTCTCTCTCTCTCTCTCTCTCTCTCTGTCTCTCTCTCTCTCTCTCTCTCTCTCTCTCTCTCTCTCTCTCTCTCTCTCTCTCTCTCTCTTCTCTCTCTCTCTCTCTCTGTCTCTCTCTCTGTCTCTCTCTCTGTGTCCTCTCTCTCTCTCTCTGCTGAGGCAATTGGGGTTACACACAGCTAGGAAGGGTAAAGTGTCTGAGGCCACATTTGAACTCGGATCTCCTAACTTCAGGTATCTTTACCTCTCTAAGCCTAGCATAGTGTCATGTATATTTTGGGGATCCAGGCTCAATTTCATCAGTTGTATTAAAGTGTATTTATTGAGTTAGACTTAAATGATATCTTCCTATACCCCTTTTATCAGTAGTGATTTGAAATTTTTTCTAATAGTTTATTTTGTAACCCTTTAAATTACTTAAGTTTATAACATTGGGTATTCAAAGTATTAGGCTGTAAGCTCTTTGACATTTTATCTAAACTGTATATCTTACCCAGAAGAACTACAGAATTATTTGTATACTAGGTGGGTAACATGGTACTTAGCAAGTATTAGTACTTAATATATAATAGGTAGGTACTTAATAAAGTTGTTGAATCAGGGGCAGCAGAATACACTGAGAACAAGACCCACCCCAAACATGAAGCTTTCCCAACCCTGACCATCTGAATTCTTTCTTTCTTTACCTCGTGTCAATCAAGCCCAGACCGACCCTATTTATACCTATTTAGAAAAGACATCAATTACATCAGACACTAATTAGCTGTGTGGTCTTAGGCAAGTCAATTAAACCTGTTTGTCTAGGAGGCAGCTAGGGATTCAGTGGCTAGAGTGCTGGCTTATCTGCCTCAGATACTTACTAGCAGTGCAGCCCTGGGCAAAGCACTTAACCTCTGTTTGCATTGGCAAACTACTCCAATATCTGCCAAGAATGGCTCACAGGGTCTCCATGTCATACTTCATAGCTGGATGGTACAATGGATCAGAATGCTAGACCTGGGGTTAATGATGGCCTATCTCTTAGAGTTGTTGTAAAGATCAAATGAGATATTAATTATGTAGCACTTAGCATAGTACCTGACTCATAGTGCTACATAACTATTATTATTATTATTATTTCTTCTCTTCCAGCAGTAGGGGATTTGTCCTGAGAGATTTGGAATTAGATAAATCAGAAAGAGTGAGTTGTAGAAGTATTACAGATAATTAAAAGATTCCAGAGGCAAGGTCAGGAGGGTAAGATCTAGAAAAAAGCATGCAACTTCCCTGTTTCTTCCTCTGGGAAAATAAATCAATAGTTAATAGTTTGAAAGGGGCTGAGCATTGCTTAGGAATTTCTTTTTAGATCTTAAATCTCAGCATGACTTTAAAAAAAGGGGACTGGGACAGATTTGGAATCAGAGAGTATGAATCATTTACTTGTTCAGACAATTGGGTTGCATCTGATTCTTTGTGACCCCATCTGGGGTTTTTTTTGGCAAAGAGAGTGGTTTGCCATTTCCTTCTCCAGCTCATTTATAGATGAGGAAATGGGGTTGCCCATGGCCATACAGCTAGTTTGTAGCAGATTTCAACTCTTGAGTTTTTCTGACTTCAAGCCTGGCTCTCAGTTTACTGTACCACTTCACTGCCTACATTTTGGGGGGAAAATAGCAACCACAATCATCTTGTGTAAAGCTCATTTTCTTCATTCTTCATAGAACGAGATGGTTTGACAAAATGGCCTCTAAATACTAATGAGGATGTGACAAAGAATGAGAGCTGGGAGGAAATTCTGAGATTCACAGGATCATAGGTGTAGAGACACACAGGGCTTCCATTAGATATTTCCCTAATGGGAGCTTTTGGTCTGTAGTGTTCTGGAATCTGAAACATTACAATGCTATCTTGCTGAGATTGCTGCCTTCCCTGTCTACTCTGAACACTACCAGGATAATTTTAAACATGTTTTTCTCAGTTTTCCTGCTCAAAAGCCTCAAATCTTTTGATTTATGTGGTCAAATGCCAATTACTTTATTTAATTTCTAAGGTTTTCCACTGAGTCTTATCTACACTTCAATCCCATCTTCAGTCTTCTACCCTTAATTCATTAGCATCCTTCCTTAATAACTTTAGTGTTAGCCAAATTAAGCAGTTTGCCTCCTCAGAGTAATTGGTTTATATCTGCCCCTCCCTTCACATATTGTTGTGCCACAGTTCCCTTTTATTGTCCTGCCTCAGTTTCCCTAAATTGTTGTGCCTCAATCCCCTTAGTTGCAAACCCCACTCCAGTTCATCAGGATTGATATAACTCAGGGCTAGTTACTCTAAGGTTATAAATTGTAAATGTGTAAACTCAAGATAAGGGGGAGTTCAGATTTCCTGGCTCCTAACTCCTCCTAAATCATCAAGAATTTATGGTCCTACCCCCCAACCTGTCAGAACCTGATTGATGGTCCCTACCTAGAGATTCCCACTCACCAGAGTTTGGACTCCACTCCTTGCCTTTGTTTAGCTATCTGAGCTAAGAGCTATAAATATGTCATTGAGAACTCACATTCCTGCTGGATACTGTGAGATGAGAGTCCAATCCAGTCAATCAATTAAGCTCTCCCATAAATGAAATACTAAAAACTCTCTAAACTCTATCTTGTCTCAATTTCTCCATCATTGCAATATGACCTCCATCTATCATTTCTGTTTGAAGCTTTTTCCTCCTTTTCTCTCCACTAAAATCTTGCTCAAAACTCACTTCTTCCAAAGACACCTTCTCTAACCTGTCCCCATCTCCATTTCACCTCTTTACTTTATGTACTAGGATTTCATTTTTTATTTATTTATATAATAGCCATTTATTTGGAGCTCTTATTTGATATCAGATATAGAACTTGGCCAAGAAACAGACATCTGAATACAAAATTGTAGTCTAAAGGATATATCATTTACTTAGGCCCTTACTTTGACTCTATTTACTCTTAATTTACAGACAATTCTAACAATCTGGATCAAAGTAGTGTAAAATGGAATTGCTAGGTAGGCAATGGGATTATTGCTTGAATACTTCCTCCAATTAGAATGTAGGCTTCTTGAGGGCAGGGATATCTTTATTTTTTATTTTGCTCTTAGTGTATTGTAGAAAGGTGAGATCACTTTAACATAGTCACCTCATTTGGTCTTCTATGCAAACAGCTAGGGCTAGATAGTGCAGAACAGCTGCAACTTATAATGTTTTAACAGTTTTCTTCAATCCAGGAGTTACAGATACCAAAGAATCCATAGGCCAAGCTTTTTTTCCCTAGGGATACCTAGCCTATATTTAAGAAGACAGCATAATCTAGAATCAAGTTTAGAAAGATTACTATTATTTAAGGAGGCTTCCTGTTTTGAATTTGTTTTTGTTTTGAAGGGGTGGCAATTGAGATTATGTGACTTGCCCAAGTTCACACAGCTAGCATGTGTCTGTGGCCAAATCCAAGTTCACACAGCCAGTACATGTCTGTGGTCAAATTTTCACTTAGGTCCTTTTGACTCCAAGACAGTCACTCTATTCACTGTGCCATCTCATTGTTTTTTCAGCTTTGAGTCTGGAAGAAGTTTGTTCCAATTACTTGGAAAATTGTCTTCCTGTGGGATGACTGATTATCCAGAGATAGTAGATAAATAAGGTATTTCTGTTTCTTGTTTTATGAGACAATGTAGTATAACAAAGGGAGCTCTGAAACGAGCATTAAAACAAACAGATACCAGTTCAGGTTTGACTATTTACTGGGAGATGACAGGAAATTGTGCTTCTTGGGTTCTCAGTTTCCTCTTCTGCAAAATGAGAAATTTAGGCTCAATGATTTCTAAGATGCCATCTCATTCTAAAACTTATGACTCTGAGCAAATCTTTTAACCTCTCTGAAAGTCTATTTACTTTTCTGTGAAATAAGAGATTGGTCAATGACCTCCAAGGTTCCTTCTAGGTCTAAAATTCTTTGGGAGTCCTCCAAGAAAAGCTTCCCCTTTCTAATCCTCTACTTCTTAGACTCTGAGGGGGTTTTTCTGTGGCTGTCTTCCCTTGTAAATCTCTCCCCTCAATCTGTTACCTCTCCATCATTAAGGGGTAGCATTTCTCAGAGAAACACAGTAGGCACACAGTAGGTGCTTAATAAATGCTTATTCTCTTTCCTTCACCCTTTTGAGAAGGTGGGGCCTGGGAAAGAACCACTTTAGTGTCATCATCCTTCTTTCTCTCCTTTATTTTCTGGGACAGAAAAGAGAGATAAGATTCCAGTTGAACCATAAAATAACACTCAGCACTCATGAGAAGGCTCTACCCCTCACCAGTCCCACATGGAGGGCCACTCACGGAACATTGTCATGAACTGCTTTGGGTTGAAGTTCCAGTAACCCCAATTGGTTCGGTAACCGTGCAAAGTAGCATATTCCTCATGGTTGTATGCAGGTTCTGTGCCAAAGGTGTCAATCACCCGGAATCGACACCTATCAGAAAAAGATAAGGGTCGTGGTCAATAGTCTACCTGTCTAGGTCTACATGTCATGGAAATCTTTCTGGGGATAGTCTAGTCTTTGCCTCTGAGGAAGTTCTGAGCTTCTTACATCGTTACGCTGTATCTGACTGTGGGATGAATATCCCACATATAGGGGAATATTTTCTTGGGTGTGAAAGAAAATTCAGGGAAACTGGAAAGTCTGTTCTTTGGAGAAGCAAAGAACAAAACAGTTCTAGAAGTTATTCTCTAGAACATCTTTGTTGCTTCCATTCTAGACAAGTTCTTACTTAACTCTGTTAAGTTTTCTATCACCTTCATCTCTGACTGCCCAATAAAGCATGTGCCTGGATGGCCCAGAGAAATCTTTTCTATGAAGGATTCTGCCTTTCAGAGTAAGAGATCTGACTACAATGTAATATATCACACAGCTACACTTAGACACAGGCGCACAATGATAGTTTTTCTTAACTGAGTCCAGCAGGCCCAAAGGAAGGGAAGAAATAGACTCAGCATTTTTTTCTCCAGAAATAGAAAAAAGTCATTAAGCTTTAAACGTCCCCCAAAAGGAGTCTCATCTCCCTCCTCAGAGTCCCAGGCCGCTCTAATGTGCTTGTTCCTCATAACAAAGAAATGTTGATGTTGGCATTATTCCTACTGTGAGAGATTGAAGTTAGGTGAGGGTGCAAAAGAGCAGAATGAACTCAGCAATTAATTTTTAATAAAAGCAATAATGCAGCCTGTCACTTTTTTTACTTTAATAAAATCATGTGGGATAGTCAATGGGATTAGAGAAAATGTAATAAATAGCAGGACTATCTGTGCTAAATTCAATTCCATATTTTGCTGGCTGTGGATATACCAGGGAGTGATTCCATTTGTCTTTCTCAGGACTGAAATGGATATGGAGGATGTGAAAATGGAGGTTAGATAAGGGTGAGGGGATGAACTGCTGGAGCGATGGAGCAAAGATCTGGGAACCTCTGTTGACTGTCTTTAGATTGTTGCTATTACTCCCGGATTCTTTTGCCCCCATCATCAATATCACCTGCTTTGCCAGCCCAGTAGCATTTTCTTAGTCCTCCAAAATGAAAGCAAGTAAGAGCAAGGACACTGGATGGATAGTTCAGAAAATGCCAAAAGATCTGGGCAAAGTCTGAATTAGGCCTTGTTCAGGTAGCAAAAAGGCAGCCAGGGAAAGAAGGAAAAAAAGACCAGAAAAATGTTTGCATTCTTCATCTCATCTATACTCAAGTATATCATGATGGGGCAGGCAGGTGGGGGGGGCGGATTCTGTTTCTTTTCTATTCTGGTTAGATTAATGATTGAAAAACAAATGATAGCTGAATTGAATTTGTACACTCCTCTAGCATTACCTCATCCTATAAGGAAAGATGTTCCCTTCTTACAAAAATGGCTTATGAGACCAATCAGTGCAATAGGGAAAATATAGGAGATAGAAGGAGGGGATTTATTCTTAATCATATAGGACATGGCATTAGATAAAATGTATGTGCCATGTAGTAGAGGCCCCAAGGTCACTAAAAATACCTACCAATCTTAATGAAAGTGGAACAAGTCATTCTGGTAAGACAGCCTGAAAAACTTAAATTACTTTCAGTTTTTTTTTTTTTAAGGTGAAAAAGGGATACAAATCTCATCCAGATAACTTCTCATCTAAGCAATAGTTTCCTAAATGGACTCAACCACATTTAATAACCCTAGTAACTCCTATAAAGCACCTCTTTAAACTATAGCATTTACTAAAGCATAATACAACTCTTCCCCCACCCCCTTAACAAAAGGGCAACAACAAAATAATGCTGGAGGTCAATCTGAAAAGAAAGGACTAGAATCTGAAAGCTATAGACCTGGAGTTTATAGAAAAGAGTAAAGTCCTGGATTTTAGAACTTTTAGAGATCTTATTCATATGTTGTCCTCCACCCTCCCCACCCTCACTTCTGTCCCAACATTTGCCTCTTACCTGTATTTCTTGAAGGACAGTCCCATGTGCTGTTTCATTTGCTGCAAGCCATGATAGTCAGTGTAGATGAGGTCAAACGGCAGGGGTATGGTGAGTGGACAGCTTCCCCGGCCTGGCGGTACCCCTAAGTTACTGAGAAAGAAACCCTTCAGAATTTGGGCCAACTAGGCATGCAAGAAAGGGCAACTCTGCCCCAATCAAGTCTAGGTCATTAGTAATAATAAAAAGAATAGTGTTCCAATTTGTTAAATGAGATTTAATTTTATTCAAAAAGTATTTATTAAGTATCGAATATGTCCCAAGTACTATACCAGGTGATGGTAATATCAAGACAAAAACAAAACAGTTCCTCTCCCAAGGAAAGGGAAAAGGAGGGAGAACTTGTATGTAGAAAATTAAATACAAAATATATTAAAAATGGATATATTTGGATATATTTGCTGAGGCTATTGGAGTAAAGTGATTTGTCCAATGTCTGACTTCAGGGCTGGTACTTTATTTACTGTGCCACCTAGTTGCTCATAAAATTTTTTTAAGGGATATTAATAACTGGAGGGGGGAATTAGAATATTCTTTGTTCCTTCACATGAGCTAAGCTTTAAAGAAATCTAGAGATCCCAAGAAGCAGAGGGGAGGAGAAAGCCTTCTAGGCCAGTGCAAAAGTACAGAATGTGTATATGAATGTATATGAGGAACAACAAGTAGATAGACCAGTTTGGATACAGTATGTGAAGGGAACTAATATATAATGCCTGGTTAGGTAGACTGGAGCCAGATTGTAAAGGGCTTTAAATGAAACAGGAGTTTCTATTTGACCCATAGCTGAGTGATTATGCCTTTCAAGGAACCAGCTCCGTTGAGTAGCTGAGTGACTTATCTAACATTGAAACAACTTCCCACAGTAAATGTCTTGGTTGTACTGTTTATTAAATTTAACTTAAGTTCAAGATTGTGATGACAAGCTGAGCTTTACTTCCTGAGTATGTTTGTAAAGAGAAGGGTAAGATACTAAGAGCTAAAATGAATCTTTGGTTTCTTCTCTCCTTTTGAGAGTTTGTTTTCCTCATAAGTTGCTGGTCACTATTATGGAAGGCTGACAAGACTCATTTGCAATCCTGTGTGTACAAACCCTGGGGGAGTCTGAGGCTGTCTTTTGAGATGAAATCGCACAGAGAAGACACTTCCCCACCATCACCTCCTCCACTCACTTTATCCCACTGTACAAATAGAATCACTTTGGTAGGGAAGAAAATTCAGTACTTCTAATCTAGACTCAGAGTTTGGCTCCCTACTATCCTTCTAGAATTAATTCACATCACTCCCCTTCACAGACTGTCTGTCATCTTCTTCACTTCCTTCTCCTTCCCCCTTTTCTTTCTTCTTTCTTCTTCTTTCTTCTTCCTTATTTTTCTTTCCTTCTTTCTTCCTTCTTCCTTCTTCCTTCCTCCTCTTCTTTTGTTCTTCTTCCTTCTTTCCTCATCTTCTGCCTCTGTCTCTCTCAATTGGAATAGATTTTAATTCAGGTTCTCTGACTCCATTACCTTCCATACTTGACCCAGCTACCTTCCATACTTGCCTTTCAAAACCAACTCATCATTCCTACTTTCTCACCTTCTATATATTTTTCAACCCCTTACAATTAGGCTTTATCCCCATTCTATTACTCAAACGTGTTTGCCCAAGGGTATCAGTTTCCAATTGCTTTGCCAGAAAATCATTCTGAGCTCACTTTTCTCTCTTCAAAAATTTAATTTTTACTTATTAACAAATACTTATAAAACACCTACTGTGTATTAGACACTGTACTAAGCACAGGAAATACCAAAAAAAAAAAAAAAGGCAAAAAACAGCCCCTGTCCTCTAGGAGCTCAGTCTAATATATGAGACAATATACAAACAACTATGTTCAAACAAGACATACATAGGATTAATTGGAAATAATTTCACAGGGAAGCAAAAACTTTAAGATGGATCAGGAAAAGATTTCTTGTCAAAGGTAGGAATTTAGCTGACACTTAAAGGAAGCTAGGGAAGACAGGAGGGAAATAATTCTAGGCATAGGGGACAGTCAGTGAAAATTCATGAAGTGAGGAAATGGAGTGTCTTGTTTGAGGCACAGCAAGAAGGCCAATGTTACTAGATCTCAGAGTTCATGGAAATGAGAAAAGTAGAAAGTTGGAAATATAGGAAGAGGCCAAATTACAAATACACCGAGTATTTTATATTTAATTCTGGAAGTAATAGGAAATCACTGGGATTTTTTTTTTTTAAAGACAGGGATGATATAGTCAGCCTGCATTTTAGGAAGATCACTTTGGCTTCTGAGAGGACGATGTCTGGAGTGGGAAGAGAAAACCAACCAGAAGACTACTGCAGTATTCCAGGAATGAGGTGATGAGGGGTATCAGATCTGGTATCAGGGGAAAGTGTCAGAAGAGACTCTGTGTGTGTATGTGTGTGTGTATGTGTGTGTGTGTGTGTGTGTGTGTGTATGTGTGTGTGTGTGTGTGTGTAATACATCCCCCCACAGAAAACAGAGAGATGTTATAAAGCTAAATTTGAGAGAAATTGGCAAAATAAAAAAGTTAAGAATGACACATAGATTGAGAGCCTGAATGACCGATAAAGATAGTGAAATATCCTATGGATTTTAATAGGGAGAGTAGGAAGAGAGGAAACTTTGCAGGAAGTAGACTCACTTTTTGTGAAACTACCTTCTTTCCTCTTAGCTTTCTGACCAGTCCTTCAGTCTCCTTTGTTAGATATCTTTTAAATTATTCTCTTTTAATATAAGTGTCTCCAAAGCTCTGCGGTATAGTTTTCTTTTTTTTTTTTTCCTCTTAATGCTTTTTTTTGGTAATCACATTTGCTTCTTTGGGTTTAATTATCATCTCTGTGCAGATGACTATAAAATCCATAAATAAACACCTAATCTTTCTCCTGGACTCCAGGCCTGTCACTGACTGAAAGACATTTTCAGCTGCATGTCCCAAAGGCTTCTCATACTCAGCAGGTTCAAAACAAAACTAATTTTCTTTCCACCCTAAATCCAATATTCTTCCAAACTTCCCTAAATCTATTAAGGTCACTGTTTTCCTTCTCATCTCCTAGGTTTGAAGCCTTTGAGTCATTCCCAGCTTCTCATTTTCTCATCTCCCATATCCAATCCATAATCAAGTATTGTCAATGTTCTATCTCTAGCATTTATCCCTTTCTCTCTACTTGCAGATTTAAAAACCTTCTCCTCCCAGACTGATTTTTTTATGAAGGCAAATTAGGCTTTTAAAAAAATCTCAATTCTTACTTAGCCTTTAATTACTGGATGGGCTTTGCGTCAAACTCTAGCCAAAAATACCTATTGCAAATGGGTTGCATCACCAGTTGTCTTGACCTATGTCCCCACTGGACACCATGCCTGGAAGAGAGAATTAGACTGATGACTTTGCACAGCTTTGCCTTACTTAAATCCAAGTTACTTCAAAGTCAAGATATCACCCTCTTAATGTCATTGTTCTTTTTCCTAAAGCACCAATAAAGGATAAACAACAACAATAACAGCAACAAATAATACCAACCTAGTTCAGGGCCTCATTGGCTTTCACCTGGACTTTACTAGTTGGTCTTTACTTTTGGTCTCTCCCTTTTCCAGTTCAATTTTCACACTGCTAACAAAGTAATCTTCCCAATGTTCATATCTGACCTCATCATATCTTTGTCTGTGACTCTTTGGGGCTCTCTAGTCCCTTGGGGATTAAAAGTTCCTTCAGTTTAATATTTTAAATCCTTTCCATCTGATTCCAGAGTACCTTTCCAGACTTGTTTCACATTACTCCCTCCCTGGCACCCCATGTTTCAGCCAAACTGGCTTATTTGCTATTCTTCCCAACCTGACATTACATTTCTCTGTTATACTTTGGCAACAGACTGTCCTGAATGCCTAGAATATATTCTTCTTATTTCTACCTCTTAGAATTCTTAACCTTCTTCAATACTCAGCTCAGATGTTACCTCCTCTAGAAAGATTTTTCTAATTTTCCTAGTGCTTAATTTCCTCTCTTCAATTTATTTCAGTTTAGTTATATGTAAATATTGTATCTCTGTAGTAGAATATAATCTACTGAAGGACAGGGCTTATTTTTCATTTTGTCTTTGTAACCCCTTTACCTAGTTGTTGATATTTATAGCTTTGAAAATAGTTTTTGATATTATAAGCTTTGAAAAGTGTTTCATATGCATTATCTCATTTGATATACACAAAAACTGTTATCTTTAGTTTATAGATAAGGAAGCTGAGGCTCAAATTATTGACTTGTGTAGGGTCTGACCTAATATTGTGTCTTTTTTGTTGTAGCGATATGGTACAATGTTTAGAGAGCTGAACTTGGAATCAGGAAGTACTGAGTTCAAATCTGAACTCAGACACTATGTTACCCTGAGTAAGTCAATTAATTGCTGTCTGCTTCAGTTTCTCATGTATAAAATGAAGTAATAATGATACCTACTTCCCAGAATTATTATGAAGATCAAATAAAATAATATTTGCAAGATGCTTTATAAATCTTAAAGCCATATATAAGTAGAAATATATATGAATATCTATAATATATAAATGCTAGCTAGTATTTTATTATTATCAAAACCGTATTTTTATAATCATAAATACACATGGAATTAATTAATGGATTTGGATGCACACATTAACAGGAATAGGGAAATACTTTTAAAACCACCAAAGATGCCCACTTTGAGTCTCAGTTTACTCATCTGTTAAGTGAGATCTATGCATTCTATGAGTATAAGAGTCATATCTATGAAACAGTCCTGCTGTCATCTCATATCTACTAGTCATCCTATCCTTACACCTCATTAGGAAGTCTTATGGGAGCTTTATGACCTAGCCCCTTAATGGGGAGAGGTTTAGAGGAATGATAGTACTGATTGAGATGTGATATAATGTGGTTCATGGAAAAAACCAATGGTCAGGGCTATCTAGATTTTGATCATGTCTCCAGTTTTTAAGCTATGTGAGTTTGAACTAGTAATTTTCTGGTTTCTTTGTCTATAAAATGAGGGGATGCTTTTTACAGATATGAAATCATTTGCAAATAATAGCATAAATAGTGGGCATAACTCCCAGTACCCTATTACTCCCCAGACTTTTAGTTTTACCCCATCATTCTTAGCGTTCAAGAACAGGGACTTCCAAATTCCTTTGACCTGTGATGCCTTATCATTCCCATAATTTTGTAATCACTCCCCTTCCCTGATCCAAACACCCCCCCCCCAAAAAAAGTTCTGGCACATGGTAGATGAATAAGTGCTAGGTGACTGATCAATTGCCAAGACAAGGTACCAGACAGGGAGCTTGAGAAAGGACCTCCCTGTCTGGTACCTTATCTTGGCAACTGATCTTCAGAATCTTCCTAAAACAATTCAACTAGAAACAATTCAATTTCCTGGCATGTTGCTGGTATATTGTCCGGGTCTCACAGGTATACAACAAAGAAATCAGCACAACAGCTCTATAGACCTTCACTTTAACAAGCAGTCTTATATCTCTTCTCTCCCACACTTTTCTCTGGAACCTCCCAAATACTGAGCTAGTTCTGATAATGTATGATCAAACTCATCTATGTGTACATCCCTGGAATATACTGCCAAGGTAAGTGACCTTATCTATTTATTTATTTAATTATTAAGTATTTAAACTGTAAGCTGCATTGAATGCACAATTATCTGTGAATAAAAAAATTATGCAACAACTGTCCTTATGCTTTAGTTTTATCTTGTAGCCTTTTCCAGTTAAAGAATTTATCATCAATGTGGTAGCTGACTTTGATTTTTTTTTTTGTTCTCATTGAAAGTGTCTGAATATATTGCTTAAAAACATCATGCTTTTAAAAAGCATGGGAGTAACCATATAACCTTATTTCACTCCACTGGTGATTGGAAAAGCATAACAACATCATCAAACATCTAGAACCTGGGTGAACATGACATCATGAAATTGATATACAATACTGATGATCCCTAAGCAATCAAATTTTAATATAATTTTCCATAAGTCCTTTTGACCTTGGTCAAGTCGATGAACATTGTATACAGATCTCAAAAATGCTCCTGGAATTTTTCCTGGAGTTGTCAGGAAACAAACACCATATCAATACTTTCTGACTCTCAGGTAGTTGACCATCTTCTAGGTAAAGGATCAGCCTATTGAAGACTCTGGTGAGATTCTTGCCAGCAGTGTCTAAGATAGAGCTTATCACAGACAATCTATTTCCTTTACATTTATAGAGATGGAGATCTTTAAATTTTGAGGGGAATAATCTCCTCTTGCTATATAACCTAGAAATTTCAGTCAGCCCCCCCCCCACTTTATGAAATTGAGGTTAAGTGACATGCTCAGGGTCACATAGCTAGGAACTATTAAGTGTCTGAGACCAGATTTGAACTCAGGTCCTCCTAACTTCAGGGCTGGTGCTCCATCCACTGAACCACTAGCTGCCCCTTCAGTCAGCTTTTGTATGCTCAGTGGACCTTTTGCTTGTAAATCTTAGCTGTAATAGAATCAGCACTAGGTGTTTTGCCACACAAGAAGACATTGATGGTATTCAAAACTTCTTTTTCAACTAGAAAGGATTGATTTCAACCTGAGTTATATAATCAGTGGCTTTAGTGTTGATTGATGATGGTCTGTTGAGAATATAATGGAAGTATTTAGTTCATTTCTTCTCCTTATTACTAATCAATGTGGCTCCATTAGCATTGCATAATTGTGATGCATCATTAGATATTTGGTCCATAAACAGCCTTCAGGATGTCACAAAAGGCCTTTAGATTGGGTTTTATCAGCATAAGCTGAATTTCATTTGCCTTTTAACTGAGCCAAGAATCTTGTGTCTTCTTCACTTTCACTTTACTTTTGATGGAGATAAATGCTGGGTTTTTTTTTAGAGATAAATGAACTATCCTGCTGGTACCCTGTGGAGTTTTGTTGTTGTTGTTGTTATTGTTGTTGTTGTTGGTTTATTTGGTTTAGTAATTTCTAAATTTCCCCATTATGCTCATCAAACCAATCATGAGGTTTGTGAATGTTTTGGCCCAGGTGAGTAAATGCAGTGCTCTATACCAAATCTCTAAAAGCTGTCCATTCCATTTATGCTCCATTGTGGCCAATTGTGTTTTGGCTCAATTTCTTCTCCAAATTAGCAATTAACTGTTTGTGTTTGGTGGTCTAATGTGCTGACATTAAATCTTCTGGTGAACATCTTGTCTTGGGGCAGCTGCTTTTGTTCAATGTGAATATTTAGCTTGGAGAGGATAAATCTATGATCAGTCCAGCACTCTGTGAATTCATCATTCTCACATCCTTTCTGTCTTTTCTCTTCACAATGCCAATTCATCTATTAAATGCCAATGTTTGCTGAAAGAGTGAATCCATGAAGTTTTATTGTTTTTAGATAAATAGAAGACAGTGTTGGTGATTAGGTCATGAGATGTACAAGTCTTTAATAGTAAATGATCATTGATGTTGCTATTTCCAACTCCCTTCTTCCAAGGACTCTCTGCCATGACTGATAATCTGTGACTATTCTTCCATTAAAGTCACTCAGAATTGTAAGCTTGCTCTTTTTCAGCACCTTGGTGATGAGGGTCTCCAAGTCTTCATAATTTTTTTCTTTGACCTCATCAGGGTTCATCATGGTGGGAATGTATGTATTGATGATAGTGGCAAAGTGCTTTCCTGCAAGTGCCATTGTATTGTCATGAGTCTGTCATTCACTCCTTTTGGAAGAAATACAAGCTTGTTGAATAAATTAGTTTTAATTGCAGAATCCATGACAGCTTCATAGTGCTCTCCTTTATATGGCCACTCCAGAAAAATATGTATCCAGTTCTGATAAGCTGGTCTTCATTTTCCAGTCTTATTTCACTCAGAGCAGTTATTTGGATGCAATACCTGCTGAGTTCTCTTGCAATAAGAGCTGTTCATCTTTCATCATACTGGATTTCATGCTGTCCATGTACCAGTGATGAGTGGAATCATCTTTATAAAAGTTTTGTGTGTGTGTGTGTGTGTGTGTGTGTGTGTGTGTGTGTGTGTATGTGTTTACTGCAGGTGGGGATCCCCACCTATCATACTAAACATGCCAGGGTTGGGTAAAACAGACAATTTTAAGGTACCTTTTCTTACTCCCTCCCTAGCCCAGGAAGTGAGCAGTGTGATTCTATAAAAAGGCTGTTCAGATACTTAGATGGCTACTGAATCCCACTGCTATTTCCAATGAGGTGACCTTGTGGCCTGGGTTGCCTATGTGCAAGGTTGTGACTATGCTCCCAACATATCTATACCTACAGCTTTGCCACTTGCCTACTGTCACAGAATTTTGAGATAGGTAAAAGTGGTAAAATGATATGTGTGTAGCATGTTTTCACTGAAGATTATTATCTCAGGTGTGAGGTCTGCTGAGCTGTTTTAGGGCTATTTTCTACCTTTGGTGTCCACTTGGTTCACCCAACTTTCACCTGTGGTTTCAAGATGCTATAGCATCACAGCAGCCATACACTAGTAAACTGGTTCTGCAGGCAGAACAGGTTTTGGGTAACCAAGGAATCTCAAAACCTTTGGTGAGTTAGGTATTGTCTACCCCAAGCATGTGGAGACATCCTCTGATGGGAATGGATGGAGGAGAACAATTTGTTTTCAATGGTCATGAAGACAGCTGAAAAAGGTGCTGTGGAGCACACCAAAGACAATAAGGTTATTCACTGCATTCTGAACCTTACCAATTGTCCTGACTTTGTCAAACCACTGGACTTTGATGACTCTGGAAGAGAGAGTGAGGCTGACAACTTTGAGCAACATTGCCTCACTTAATTTATATGCAAATCAAAAGACATCACCCATATCCAAAAAGGGGCACAAATAATACAGAAGACAGGAGTGGCAAATTGGTCCAGAGAGATCCATTCAGTGGGGGCATCCTTCTCCAGGAAGATGATAATTAGATTCTTTCCAATGAAAGATGAGTTTATTTATACTCGTCTAGTAGTTTTTAAAAATCCTAGAAAGATTGTCTTTGGTCACTGATCAAAGGCGTAGCAGTAAATAGAGTCAAGGGACTTTGGACCTGGAAAGTGATATTCGAGATAGATCATAGGATTTAAGAATTAGAAGGGTCTATAAAAATTTCTTCCCACCCCCTGCCATTTTCTGCTTCTCTTGGCTACATTTGCTTTATTGTATTTGTACAAAACCTTGTTAATTTAATGGAATCAAAATTATCCATTTTACATCTTCCACTGCTCTCTATCTCTTGTTTATTCATAAATTATTTATCCTTAATTTGATAGGTAATATATTATACTTTCTTCATATTTTTTGGTAATCTTTCTTTTTACAAATAGGTATCCATTTTGACCTTGTTTTGTTAATTGGTGTAAAGGTCTCATATCTCTAATATATAAAGAACTTCATCAAATCTATTTGAATGCAAGTTATTTTGCAATTGACAAATTAACAGGTAGTTTTCTAATGAAAAAAATCAAAATTTTTCATTACATGAAAAAAATGCTCTAAATATTATTGATTATAGAAATACAAATTAAAACAACTTTGAGATATCACTTTATACCTATCCAATTGGCTAAAATGATTGAAGGGGAAATGTTGGAGAGTATGTGGAAACATTAGGACACTAATTCATTGTTGATGGAACTGTGAACTAATCCAACCATTTTGGAGAGCAATCTGAAATTATGCCCAAAGAGTTATTAAATTGCCTATACCCTTTGACCTTGCAATATCACTATGAGGTCTGTTTCAAAAAAGATTAGGGAAAAAGGAAAAAGAATGTATATATTCTTAATATCTGTGGCAGCTCTTTCTGTGTGGCAAAGAACTAGAAATTCCATCTATTTCATGGGATATCCATCAATTGGGGAATGGCTAAACAAGTTATATGTTATATATTGTGTTATATGATTGTATACTACTGTGCTATAAGAAATGATGAGCTTAGAAAAGCATGAATAGATATACTTGCATGAAATAATGATGAGTGAGATGAGTAGAACCAAGAGAATGTTGTGTGTAGTAAACATAATATTGTTTTAAGAACAACTTTGAGAGAAAAAGTTATTTTGACTATTACAATTATCCCAAATTAATTACTAAAGATCTAAGAAGGAAAACACTATCTGTATCCAGAGAAAGTATAATAAATAAGATGTTTAAAACTGTGTTTTACATATTATACATATGCATGTATGTATATGTTATATACATACATATGTATATATTATATAATATATAAAATATACATATACACAAATATATTTACATATATACATATTTGTATTTTTTGTCCTGACTCCACTTCCTTGATCTACAACTTAGACAAATGGATGATGTATGACTTGGGGAAAGTCCTGCCTATGCTTCAGTTTCTGCTTTTGTAAAATGAAAGATTAGAGTAGGTGGTGGAGAGGAAGCATGGAACTCTGGAAGGAATACTTATTTGGGAGGCAGAGGATTGTGACCTTGGACTAAAATCTCCTAGAGATAGCTCTCTAGAGCAGGGAGAGGAAATGAAGGTTAAAATAAGTTATATAATTTTATTATGTATTTAAAGGGAGTAGCAAGTTATACATAGTAGATTTTTCAGTTTTCATGTGTAGTTATCTTTTTTCCACCTATTCTGCTATATTATGGAAATGCTTCTTTTATTTCTTAATTTCAGAATACAATAAATTAAAAAAAAAGAATTGGAAGGTTGCTCAATATGGCTCAACCACACTCAGGAATGACTCCATTAGAAGGCCACTCTGATGCTAGAGTCAGAGAAAAAGAGAATTTTTAATTTGCAGTGATTTCATGCAAGTATAGTGTCTGATTGGCTTCATTGTTCACCTCATAAAGAAACTAAACTTTCACCAAACCCAGAAGCAAAAGGATCAGCTGTGAGGAGCATCAGCAGGCAGTAGTTTTATCTCTTGAAATTTAAGTTCACTTTTATGGGAAATTTTACACTAAGTGGCTGTTTGGAGCAATGACATGAATTGAAGAGGTCTCCCTTTCTGAAAACCTTTTTCCAATTACCACCAAAGAAGGGCAGCAATTGGATCTATCAGGCTGCACAGACGTCTAAGGTTATTCCTCAGAGCCATAACTAGCATGGTGTAAATGAAACTTTTCCCCACAACACGCACCTGGGAAGTGGGGGGTTGGAAGAACATTCTCCTTAGGTGTCACACTTCCTCCCAAAGGATCTTCTTCCCACACTGTGCTTAGATTTTTTTATTCCAGATAAAGTGAAGAGTCAGATTTAGAAGCTGAGAATCAAAGTATTGGACTAAAAATCAGAAGCCCTAGAATTTTGTCCTGACCCCACTTCCTAACTCTGAAACTTCGTCTATGCCTTTTTCTGCTTTTGTAAAATGAAGATTAGAGTAGGTGATAAAGAGGAAGCATGGAACTATGGACCTTGGACAAAATCATTTCACTTTCCTGCCTCATTTTCCTCGTCTTTAAGATATAGGGGATGGATGAGATGGCCTCTGAGAGACCTTCTAAATCTTTAATCATATATATGGTCCATCTTTAAGATTCCTTTCCAGTTCCAAAGTCCTTGTGATTCCATTTTTAGCTGTGCCTTTGGTCAATGTCCAGAGGCAATCTTTCTAAGATTTCTTTTAGACAAGTTATGAACTCTCCTCAGCTAGGAAGAACATAATTATCACTTGCAACATACTTAAAAGTGATTAAGGAGGGGCACAGATTGTATTACAATTTTTTGAGGCAATTAGGGTTATTTGACTTTTCCAGGATCACACAGCTAGTAAATATCTGAGACCAGATTTGAAACTCAGGTCCTCCTGACCTCCTACTAGGTCACCTAGCTGTCTTCAGTTTGTATTATAATTTGAAGTACTTTACAGATAATATTTCATTTGATTGTCACAAAACACCTGAGATGTCTTATTAGCTTCACTTTGCAAATAGGCTGAGTTTAATTTGGCTTGCCCAAAATCATACAATTAGTAAGAGTTTGGAGCAAGATTTGAACTTGAATCTGTTGAGTCCTTGAGTTAAGTCAGACTAACAACTTTTTTCATTAAAAGAGAATTTGACTTCTTACTAGCAGCTCTTAAAAATGAAGCTGAAATAACTTATATAAGACACTATCATTACCATGGATTTCTATTATCCACAGCTTTCATATCCTCCATACTCAGGCTATAAAAATCACTAGATAGCAAGATAGGTGCAGCCTTGTGAAATCATGCCACTGGGCAGTGTCTAGGGCTTAGTTCTCTCTCTCTCTCTCTCTCTCTCTCTCTCTCTCTCTCTCTCTCTCTTTCTCTCTCTCTCTCTCTTTTTTTTTTTTTAACATTTTTTTATTTATAAATTTTTTTCACAATATATATACATGAGTAATTTTTTTTATAATATTATCCCTTGTACTCATTTTTCCAAATTATCCCCTCCCTCCCTCCACTCCCTCCCGCCAATGACAGGCAATCCCATACATTTTACATGTGTTACAATATAACATAGATACAATATATGTGTGTAAATACCATTTACTTGTTGCACATTAAGTATTAGCTTCCGAAGGTATAAGTAACCTGGGTAGATAGACAGTAGTGCTAACAATTTACATTCACTTCCCAGTGTTCCTTTTCTGGGTGTAGTTGTTTCTGTCCATCATTGATCAACTGGAAGTGAGTTGGATCTTCTTTATGTTGAAGATTTCCACTTCCATCAGAATACATCTTCATAAACATTGAAGTGTACAGCGATCTTCTGGTTCTATTCATTTCACTCAGCATCAGTTGATGGAAGTCTCTCCAAGCCTCTCTGTATTCCTCCTGCTGGTCATTTCTTACAGAGCAATAATATTCCATAACCTTCATATACCACAATTTACCCAACCATTCTCCAACTGATGGACATCCATTCATCTTCCAGTTTCTAGCTACAACAAAAAGAGCTGCCACAAACATTTTGGCACATACAGGTCCCTTTCCGCTCTTTAGTATTTCTTTGGGATATAAGCCCAATAGTGGGCTTAGTTCTCAATATTCTTTCCTTGCTGAGAATGTATAGATACCATGTCCTTCCCTGGAAATCTAGTTTCATTTTCCAGAGGAACAAAGTATAATAAAAAGAGTACTAACATTGAGTCAAAACACCTATGACTTTAGCCAATTCAGTTCATTTCTCTAAACTTCAGTTTTCCTATTTGTACATGAGGGAATGACCCTGACAAATGTTGACATTTTGGATGATTAAAAAAGAAAAACGCAAAACCAAGTGTAAGATATCGAGAAAGCCACTGTAGAAATAATGCACTTACTCAGAGCAAAGCTGGCTTCAATGTTCTGTGTTTCAGTTGTTTATTTACATATTAAGTGAAAAACTTTAGAATGAATAACTGGGGAACCATGAGCCCTGTAACTGTTTTTGATTATTGAACAAAGGTATATTTCCTATTTATGATTCAACCAGCAGAAATGAGAATTTGGATATTCATCATAAACCAGAGTCTAAAAGCAAGGCAAAATGAAATAGGCACCATGGGGGTGAGGGTGGGTGGCAAAAGAATACATTTCAGAGCTGTGTGAAAATGAGGCTGAGGAAAATAAAAAGGAGGCTATAGCTTTCTATATTGAAATTAGAAAGGAAACTCTGTGTGATCACCTGTTACATTCAATCAATCAAAGAATATATTAAGTATCCACCATATGCCAGGCACTGTGCTAAACACTGGGTTACAAAAAAGAAGCAAAAGACAGTCCTGCCTTTAAGTAAACAAATGGGGAGGATTTGGGGGGAAAGATAATGAGTTCTGTTTTGGACATGTTGAGTTTAAGATATTTACTGTTCAAAATGACTGACAGATAATTGGAAATGTGAGGAAATGAGACAGAAAAGAGAATCCTTAGCATATAAATGGTAGGAAAAATTAGTGGGTAAAAGAGAATACATTCTTCTCTCTCTGGCATCCAATACAAGAGATGGAGAAGAAGAAAGGAGATATTTCCCTACACTGCCATTTGTTGCTGAGAAGGTGGGAAAAGAGAAGAAAATAGATACTTTCCTCTGCTTATTACTTGCTTTGTCTTGGTGGATAGTGCTCTGGACCTGATATCAGGAAATACTGGGGTGGTTGTGAGGATAAAATGAGATATTTATAAAGTACTTTGCAAACCTAATAAATGCTAGCTATAATTATTATTAAGCAAGAGGACAAAAAGGAAAGAAATTATTTCTTAGCACTGCTATTTGTTAAAGAAATGAAGAAGGAAAATTCTTAGAGCCCACCTGAAGAAGCAGAAGTGGAGAGGCTTTTGCCAATCCTAGACTAAGGATCTCTACCATTTGGAAAAAAAAAAGAAGCATAATATTACTTTAATTGAAAGAAATAGAGACATTGAAAGCATTGGTTAAATGAACTGTTACAGAGGAGTAAGAATAGAGTTAGGTAAACAGAAAAAAAAAAAAAGCTTAAAGGAGTATGGAAGTGACAAATGAGCATTCTTTTGGATCAGCTCATTCCATTGATACACTATGCTCTGCAAGAAATTCTTCCCTAGGAAGCTCTGGATTAACCCAGTTTATCAATGGAGCCAAGTCATCCAACACAGGCAGTATGACCAATAATGAAGTTTGAAAATCACTCTTGAGAAAAAGAAAAGACATTAAGAATTGTATTTCATGAATTTGAGTTTCCTTGGCTGCATATCACTTGAATTTTGTGTTCATTTTCCACAAAGATACTATATGCATTGATAGGTAAGTACATCACAAATATCTAGAAGATCTTCTAGATAACTGTCATTCTTTCTTTAACCTATATTTTAAAATGTTTTGATCAAGTAAGCACTTAATAAATATGTGTCAAGAGTTAATGGAATCATCTTGGTTCATTTGCTGAGGGAACTACACTAGTGAGGATTCATGAGCTGCAACATTAATAGGAATGACTATTTCCTAGAGTTTCACCTAGAATCTTGGCTGAGTGACTTGTGGCAGTCACCTTTCACTGCAAAACCTGACCTACTGCCAGCATAGTTAAATGTTGAAAAGGGGAAATGATCCATCTTCAAATGAGAGGTAACATAAGTTCCAGCAAAGGGAAAGTGCATTATAAATTTTAAAAAGTTGTACTGAATGTGAGCTATGAAGACTGTTTCTTCTCTAGTTATCCCTCCTAATCATCAAATACAGAAAATTACCTATACAAAAACTTTTTCTAAGAGAGCTGGTTAATGTCTCAAATTAATTTGTCCAATGTCTTATATGAAATCTAAACTAATAAGTTAAGATAAGAACAGATGATCTCAAAAAATAGACATGCCAACTCTAGGAAACAGATACATTACAACCACAGAATATCAGAGTTAGAAAGGACCTCTGTGATGACCTAGACCAATCCCCTCCTTTTAGAGAAGTTGAATGGGAGCCTAGAGAGAATCTTGAAAAGTTGAGTATAAATCATTTGGGGGAGTAGATCACACTGTGCTATAAGAGGTAAAGAAGCTTATGAGCACTGGATTTGGAACCAGAGGATTTGGATATGATTCCTGATCCTGCTAGTTTCCTATGTAACTTTGGTCAAGTCATTTGAGCCTCAATTTCCCCATACAGAGAATGAGGGCATTGTACTAGATGAATAGGAAGGCCTCTTTCAGCTTTAAATATATGATCTTAATCTCTCCTTCCACAGATCCTGTGATCTGCCTAGGGGAAGACCTTCCTATATCAGTGAAATCATGGATCCCCTGGGGGAGAAAACATTAAAGAAAAAAAGGACTAAACTGGCAATCAAGATTCTAGTCCCATCTCTGCTATTAGCTAGTTATGTGAACTCTGCCTAGTCATTTATTCTCTCAGTCTTAGTTTCTCATTTGTAGATGTGGGGCTTGGACTAAATTATCTCTAAGATCTTTTATTACTTTAAGGATCTATTGTTGTTTGGACCTAAAGACTGATTTCCATTCAAGCCATATGCTTCAAAGAGAACTTTTTTTTTTTCCCCTCCTAGATCTCCTTATTTAAACATTTTTTATTCAGGCTTTTATCATTTGCCAGTTAAGTCAACTAATTTTCTACTAAAACCAATTTCACTCATGGATGGATTAAAGCTCAGTTATGCAAATAAAATTGAAGAGCATGACTGATCCCAAGAAAGCTAGAAGAGAGAGAGTGTAGGTTTTAAAAAGAAGAAGAAGGAAGAGGAAAAAACATAAATCAATTGATCCCAACACTTGTAATAATATCTCATAATGTAACTGGCAGATGGAAATATTCTGATGGGCCTCCCTCCTCCTAGCCTTGAGTCTTACATCACCTTATGATGGCCTAGTCAGAGAGCCAGTGGTTATTGCAATGCTGAGCCTAGAGTAGTACAACCCCAGCAGTAATATGATGCTTTGTTAACAGCAAATTCAGATGCGCTTTTGGAACAGGGAAAAATTTGCTTATCTGTCCAGACTCATTATTTAGGCAGGAGCTAAGACATCTGCCAGGAACATCTGTGAATAAACTAAAATAAATCTATAAATGGCATCTATGTCCTGCTAATTTCCCTGCACAAGTCATTTCACCAGCCAAAGGAGACATTTCCAGTGCTGAAACTGAACAGTGAGTCTCTAAACTCAGATTAACTTCACATCTCACTGATCTATTTTTATATTAACCTAAGCTATGCTCCTGTATGATGGCTTCTGGATTAGGAAACCCAAATTCCAATTGATCCTAGAAGATGCTACCTTCTTCCTGCTGACTTGGCAAGGTGATGTCTCCTATTTAGTTGCATTGCTACTGTCCCTTTTCAAAACTGAAAGGATTAACATAAAATGAGAGGAGATACCAGTTGGCTTTTAAAGTCTATGAGTCTATTTAGCTGATTAATTACATTTAAATCCAAGGCATCAAATTTATCTAAACACCAATGTCATCCCAAAGTAGGAAGAATAGTTTTGGGAAATCAAAAAATCATGTTCTGTACAATCTCCAATGACCAGAAGCTATTTTAAGTTGTTTTCCATTTAGCAAATAAGGGCTTAGAATAAATTCTCACATGAATTTTGAAAGTTTTTGTCCTTCAAGCTAGCTTCCAATCACATACTTGGTTCCCACCTCAATCCCTTATATTTAGTGTCCAAATCTAGGACTTTGAAACATTTAAAAAGTCTTTTGTATGGCTTTGTGCCCCTAAACACATTTTTTAAACTATAAAGATATCTCCTGTGCTATATGTAGAATAGAAGGACCTGGGTTCAAATCCAGATCCTATCATTTATTACATGTATGATCTTTGGCAAGTCACTTTTCTGGGTCTAGTTTCTTAATTAACAAAATGAGTGTTAGAGCCATCTCCATCCAGAAAGAAGATTGGGGAAACTGAATGTAGATCACAACATAGTATTTGCACCTTTTTTGTTATTGTTTGCTTGCTTTTTTTCTTTCTTTATTAATTTTTTCCTTTTTGATCTGATTTTTCTTATGCAGCATGATAAATGTAGAAATATGTATATAAGAATTGTACATGTTTATCCTATATTGCATTGATTGCAGTTTAGGGGTAGGAAATGGGAAGAAAAGGAGAAAAACTTGGAACACAGGGTTTTGCAAGGATGAACGTTGGGAACTATTTTTTGTATTTCAAAAATAAAAAGTTATCATTTAAAACAAAACAAAAACAAAAATGAATGTTGGACCAAGAAATAACATCTAAGACCTTTTCATGCTCAAAAGTTATGATTGTGTTTCTATATTTGTGATTATACAATGATTCTATTCAATCTATAATCATTGATTGATCAGTAGACTCTTGTACCACTCTGGTCCAAACTCTTTCCTACACAAAGAATCTTTACTTAGCTTAATCAGGAAAATGAAAAAAACAAGAAAAAACTGAAACACTTTCCTTGATCGTTTAATAATGAGGATCTATACTACTTGTTTATGGGGACAGTTAAGATATAGCAGAAAGAATGCTGGTTTTTGAGTTAAAATATCTAGATTTGAATCCTGTCCTTACCACTCACAACCCATATGACTGTGGACACCTCACTTTTCCTCTTTGCCTCAGTATTCCTGTCAGAATAAAAAGGATGGACTAAATGACTTCTAAGGTCTTTTAAAATTCCAAACATTTTTATTCCTGTGTTTTGGTTGGGTTTGTGATTTCACTGATATGAGGAGAGAGAGTGTGTATCAGTGAAACCACTAAACTTTCTCTCTCTCTCTCTCTCTCTCTTTCTCTCTCTCTTTTCTGTCTCTGTCATGCAGATAAGCTATACTCTTAGAGGTGGAACACATATTACCAACTTGCCCAAGTCCATCTAGCTAATATATGTCAGAGGGAGAATTTGAACACAAGTCTTTCTGACTCTAAGGCCAGGTTTCTGTCCATTCTATTATGTTGCCTGTCTTTAAGCATGGAGTAAGTTAATTTTGTTGACCTGCTTATATTCTGTCTTAGGGAACTTAGCAATTTCTTTTGTTTTGATTAGTTTTCTGTATATTGTAAGTTTTGGAAAACACTTACTTCCTCAAGAAAATTCTCTGAGACATATATGTGCCAAAATGTTTGTGGCAGCTCTTTTTGTTGTAGCTAGAAACTGGAAGATGAATGGATGTCCATCAGTTGGAGAATGGTTGGGTAAATTATGGTATATGAAGGTTATGGAATATTATTGCTCTGTAAGAAATGACCAGCAGGAGGAATACAGAGAGGCCTGGAGAGACTTAAATCAACTGATGCTGAGTGAAATGAGCAGAATCAGAAGATCACTATACACTTCAACAACAATACTGTATGAGGATGTATTCTGATGGAAGTGGAAATCTTCAACATAAAGAAAAGCCAACTCACTTCCAGTTGATCAATGATGGACAGAGGTAGCTACACCCAGAGAAGGAACACTGGGAAGTGAATGTAAATTGTTAGCACTAATATCTGTCTGCCCAGGTTGCATGTACCTTCGGAATCTAATGTTTATTGTGCAACAAGAAAATGATATTCACACACATGTATTGTATCTAGACTATATTGTAACACATGTAAAATGTATGGGATTGCCTGTCATCAGGGGGAGGGAGTAGAGGGAGGGGGGGATAATTTGTAAAAATGGATACAAGGGATAATATTATAAAAAAATATATATAATAAAAAATTATTAATTTAAAAAAATGTGTATTAAAAAATTAATGTACATGTATAACTAGGGAAAAAAAGAAAACAATGTAAAAAACTTTTATGATCTTAGAGTGTTGCTTTTGGGGAGGGAGATGGTAGACCCCATGATACCAATTAAGTCAAATCCTGATTAAATCTATTTAGACCAGAAAAAAAAAAATTCTCTGAGATTTATATGCTCTTTACATTTTGTTTTACCTGAGTTAGAAGTAGCATACACATTCCCATGGGATTAGGGGGTAGTAGTTAGATCTACCTTGGTATAAACCAGTGCCTGAGTTGGGGTTGCCTCTCCTTTGGATTACATTCTTCTCAAAACTTCCAGTATGCAAAAATACAACATATGTTATGTTGAAAAGTCCAAGAGTATCAGTGAAAGGAGATTTGGGATTTTTCTGGGAGTGGCTTAAGGTAGTAGAGTTGAGTTGAGGTATGAGAGCATTTCATCACACATATACTTGTCTATGTAGTTATTGCATATTCCCAATATGGAGTAAAGTCCTTGAGATCAGGGACTGTTTTGGATTTGTCTTTGTACATTCAGTGCTCAGCACAGTTTTACAAGTGGTTTGTTGAATTGAAATAAAATTTCTCTTTAGAACAATCTCTTTCTGAGACCACCAAACCCAAAGACCCCATCTTTACTGATTTAGAGATGATACAGAATTGTGGAGAAGATAGAGAGATGTGGATTGGGTGATAATACAATTAGATTGGTTTGGAATTGATTGAAAGGATATATTAAAAGAGTAGTTGTTAATTGTTTTATGTTGACATGACAGAAAGTCTCTAGTATTTCAGAGATATACATGATTCTTTGCTTTTAACATTTTTAAAATAAATGATTTGGAAAAAGGCATAGATTGTGGTTAATATTAAGCTGGTTGGGAAAGTTTACATGTTGTATAAGAGACTCAGGATTCAAAAGAATCTTTACAGGTTACAGTATTAGATTGAATCTAATAATGTAATGTTCTAGAAGAATACACATAAAGTCTTACATTTGGGTATCAAATTTCACTTTAACAAATATAAAACAGGAGATGAATGGTTAGACAATTGTTCTGCATCTGCAAAAGATCTAGATTTTTTTTTTAGTGGATTGAAAGCTTAACATAAGTCATCAGTATAATGTTGAAGCCAAAAAAGTGAATGAATTAAATCCAAGGTTGCAATCATAGTGACATAGCTTACAAGATTTGGAAGGCAATAATCCCTCAGTATCCTGCTCTCATCAGACCTTATCTGGAGAATTTAGTTCAGGAGTCTATAGTTTAAGAAAGATACTAATATAATAAAGAAGGAAACCAGAATAGTGAAGATCCTTGAATCCATTGTTATTTGAGGATCAATAAGTGATGTTTAGCTTGGAGAAGAGATGAGGAAAAATGATAATATTCTTCTAGTATTTAAAATAGGTGCTAATTTTTCTGTTTTACCCAAAAGCAAGAATCTAGGAGCAAAAGGTTTAAGCTGAGATAAGAAATTTTAATTGGTGTCAGAAAGCAAAAAATCCCAACAACTTTCTAACAATTAGAGTGACACAAAGGTTAAGGTTAAAGGTTTCTCTAAGGGTCTTCAAACAAAAGATGGATGGTCATTTATTAGGATTCCTTTTATGTGTAGAATACACTGACATCTATTTTAAATCTCCAATTCTCTGATTTTGTGATCTTATTGGAGATGTATGAATAGGGTAGAATATTGTCCCTATGCCACATCTGTGGTTATGAAGTTAAATCCCAATCCAGAGAGTATTGTAATCAAAACTAGGGCATTGTACTTTGGACCCTCAAAACAATATCATTTCCACCAAACCACAATGCCCCTATATTCAGCTTGAATGCCTTTTTGAAGCCATAGATATTGATGCTACAAGTCTACCATATTTGTATAATCACTTGGTACAAAATCAATGGTATACAGAATGTTTGCAACTTAGCAAACAGCCTCCCCAAAGCATTTCTCCTTATCTTCTAGTTTCTGACTCTTCTTTCTCAGCTGCTTCAAGAGATTCAAAATCATGAGAAATGTTTCCTTTTTGTTATTTACAATAATTTAATGACAATGTTGTATTTATTTCCACAGACACTGTCATTAAATCTCTCAAGCTCTCTGCTTAGATTTGGGAGGTATTTCTAATTATAGGAAACAGTGTTGGGGATGACTTGGGTTCAACTACATTTCCATCTCAATGAGCAACTCTGTTTGGGGCAAGTAATAGATACAGTTGTATATATCTATACAACTCAGCAGAGAGGTTTCATACAATAAAAACAGCAGGATTCCACAAAAAAGACTGATTCTATCTCCCTCCACTAGTGAAACTTTTGTCTTCCTTCAGCACCACTGTATTGTGACAACTCCAAAACCTGGACCTCTTATTTGTATGTATTACCTAGAAGGAATAGGATTGATAATATTATGCAGCAGCTATTTTCCACCTTCTCCTACTTCAGTACTTACTCCTTTCCTTTTCACATTTTTGGTCCCTATACTTCTAAATAAGGATAATAATACCTGTACTGAGAGGAGAATTGAAACAATCCAATGAGATACTGCATGCCAAGTTTTTTACAAGTCTTAAAGAAATACAGAGATGTGACCAATTATTAGTGTTATAATTTTACTGAACTGGGGGACCTTGGTCTGTTATTGTGTATTGGGGGAAAGAGATTTGAACAGAGATAGTGGTGTATAACAGAAGAAAGGCAGGGCAAGCAGTCAAATCCTGATTTAGTCCCTAGTATATGACCTTCTACAAGCTTCTCTCTGAAATTCAGTTTCTTTTTCTATGAAATAAAAGTGTTGGACCAGATTACTTTCAAGGTTCCTTCTAGCTCTAAATTTATGCTTTTTAAAGCATTTTGAAGGAGAAAGGAAAGAGCAAACCTCATGAATACATCTAGAACTGATAATCCTTTAAGATGCACAGTGGGGAGTCATACCTCATCCATAATATGCTAACTGGTAAGGTTATTTGAAAAGAGCAACAACAGTTTGAAAGAATATGTTTAATTCATTTGCCAGTGAATTGTGTATTTTTGTATTTAGTATACTTGGGTGGACCCTTGGGAAAATACCAATGGAAAGCAGATTTCAGAGAGGAATGAAACCACAAAACAGAAATCTCTATTTTAATTTTCCTACTCAGTGTTATATATTTACTTCTGAATGACTTTTTTCTCAGCAGCCCAAGGCAATAACCTCTAATTCTCCAGCCTTCTACCTTTATCTACAGACTTATTTTTAATAGCCAGGACAGAAGTAAGGAAACACTAGCTGACATTTTTGACCTCAGGCTCAACTTACTCATGGCCTGCTAGAATGGAGCCAAGAAGCATTCCAGTGTGAGGAATCCTAAAGAAGCCTTGTTGATTCACCGAGTCCCATCAGGATCAGGGAAGCAGAGAAGAGCTGACCTATACAATTCAGTCCAATTTTATCAAGCTAATATTGGCCAGATATTGAACACAAATAATAGAACTTCACTGCATTTAGAAGTAAGACCTTGTTTAGAGGGAAACTCCCTTTGAATAACAGGATATATGTATGGCCTCAGTGCATTTTAAAATTTTAAACATGTCTGCTCTAAGAAAGAATAATGTGGACATGTATAAAAGAAAGTTTTAGACCCCAAAATTTAATCAGAACACCAGGAATTCTTTTTAGTGCTCACAGATCTTAGTATCTTTGGCTTGACTGGACCCTCCAGAGTTCATGCTTTCCAACCCACATTCATGAAAAACTGAGACCCTTTTAGTGCTTCTTTCCAAGGGAAACCAGAGTGATTCTTCACCTGTAGTTTTGTAATAATATACTCTTCCACACACTCACCTCTGCAACTCTTTCAAGGACACAGTGATCTTCAGGTTATGGCCCAGGACAAAGAGGACAGCTAAGATGTCTGCCCACTGTACCATCTCACCCAGGGGTCCTCCTTTCAGAACTCTTGGGCTAAACACATCCCCAGATTCCTCTGTCAAGAAACCAATATGGATGAGGATCTAAAGCCAAGAGAGAAGACAATGAATCAGTATAAAGAAAAAAAAAATCAAAGTTTTATCTAGATTTACCTTATCTCCAGGGATCTGGGGAAGTTGATCAGTAGCAGATGACATTTCTAAACAAAAATTGATTTCTTATGTGGCATCATAGGTACCAAGAAACAGATGGGGAAGCCTTATAAGCAGAGTAAAAGAAGATATCCAGAGTAAACCAGATAAATCTCCCCAAACCATTGCTGCTCCTATAACTCAGAGTAGAAAGATAAGAAGCCACATGCCCCACCCTTCTCCTAGGCTTTGGGAGTGACCTGTCCTAATTCAGGCACCATTCCCATCCCCTTGACTTTTCAATACAATTTCATTTATGAAATGCCTATTTGTCCCAGGTAATTAAGAAATCCATACTTTAAGTAGGTGCCTTGGGTCTGTAGTACTAATCCTTCATTTTGCTTTGTTGTGTACTCACTGTGAGAGGAAGTTCTTTACTCATGAGGACATAGAACTCTATGGCAATAGCCCAGGCAGTATAGGACCATAATAGAAATCTAAGCTTAGAATCTCTGAAAAGAATCTCTCAGGACATGCAAAGTGTGTGACAAGTCAGAACTAGTTTGAGGAAGCTAACTACTTATGGACAAGAAAGGTGAGGTGAGAGAGAAGGGTAGAGTATTACTTGTGTTAAGTAATGGGTATAGATTTTAGCATGGGGGTTAGTGGTATCGAAATTGGGGTGTGACAGGGCAAGAGCATAGCCTCATGCCAGAGTATGAATTTCCTGGTATAGCTCCAAGGGAAGTCCTCCCCATCTACCTGTTTCTGGTCTCTCCCAGCTCCCTTTAGCTTTGCTTCTAGGCGCTGTGCTGCCAGAACCCAGTGAGCTGCCAACTGCTTGATTCTCTTCTTCATGAAGATCAATGACTCCTTTCCACTTCCAATCAGTTCCAAAAGGTGGGAGAGATTGCTCCTGAAACTTGCCTATAAGGAGGAGATGGGTATAGACATTGATGCTTAGTGTGAAACAGTTGTACCCAGCAGGTTTTGGGGAGGGAGTGTCTATTAATTTCTCATTATCCAACCATACTCTAGGATCCCCATCCCCATCCAATGTGGGGATCTTGTCATCTGCTCACCAATTATATATGTGCCCATCTTCCTTTTTGACCTTTTTTGCTTGTTTTGGAAATAATAAATCACTACTATCATAGCAACTGGAATGATATAATAATAATCTATGGCCTTATGGTTTCACTCATAGTGACTGTAATGGCTTACACCAAAATTCCCTAAAAAATACTCACAACTTTCATATTGGAAGCTTTATGAGGGTAGAGATGCATTTGTATTTCTGCATTTGTATTACTAAGTCCTTTAGGACTTAATGTTTACTGACTGATCATCAAGGACCTGGGTTTCCTTAGACTTCTCCATCCCTGATAAGGAGGACACTTTTAGAACCATAGTTGCTACTCAAGATTTAAAGTGAAACTAGATTCTGGGATAGGAATAGAAGAATAAATGAGCAGCCCTGGCACTAAGGATCTAATTCAAAGTGTTCTTTTCAGAACTAGTCTCCTGTGATTTCCAGGCCTTAGCTGTGGAATTGAACCAGATATACCTGTACTTAAAGCAATTGGGTTCACCATAGGATGGGTCTTTAGGGCTCCTACCCTAAAACCTGCCTATGAGTGATCTAGACTGTCCATATGTCTGGGAATCTTTTAACCAGAGATAGGAAAGAAAGTAGATATAGACAATTGACACATAATTTTCAATTGGACATGGGAGGGGCTTGGACTATATATATCTCACCCTAAAGATTCTACCTCAGAGACTCACCAGGTCCCAGAATCTACAGGGCTTTCTGCCTAACAGGGTCTATGGGAATGGAGGAAGAGTAGGAACAAGTTAATAGTTTTCTATTGATTCTACTACTGGGACAATTTTGTTATGCAAAGCCTTTACCTGGACTTCGGGGAGGGGCTTGGCGGCCGGTAACATTGCTGTTTGATTCCTCCAAGACAGTAGAGGACAGAACCATTCTACTTCACTGAGGTAAATTAAGAAGGAACACTCAGTGCCATCCACACCAAAGAAGGCATAACAGGGATCAGAAGTCCATCGAGCATGCATCCACTGCAGAAAAGAATGGAATTCAGAATCAAGAGGATAAGCTCTAATCCCTTATTTCCCAATATCGACCCAGTTACCCACAGTAGCATCAGTTGACTTAATTATGATGGAGACAATCAGGAGACTTAGCAGTAATTAATTACAACTTTAGCTCATCTTTCAGTAACAAAGGTGAGTGAGCCAAGAGCAAAGTAGGAATGAGGAAGAATGGGGAAAAGAAAAAGATGAGGGGGACAATACAAGTATTTTACTTATGCTTTCCCCTTATAGAGGACTTTGATAGTGATGTGGAAGGACAAGATAATTCTTCCTTAAACTCCAGAGGCATCATGGTATAGTCAGAAGAGTGCTAGCTCTGAGCTCAGAAATCCTGGGTTAAAATCTTGGTTATTATATGTGTGACCTTACCTCCGCTGGCCTTAGTTTCCTCTTTTGTAAAATAAGGATACTGACTAAGATTATTCAGCCTTAGATCTATGATCCTTGGTTCTCTTAACCTCCTAACAGAGTCCCAAAGTGTGGACAGGAAGGTCTAAATTAACTATTTTTTAAAGCATTTATGCACTAATTTTCATTTCACCCTCACAATAACTCAGTGAGGTAAGTTCTAACTTGACAGGTGAAGAAACTGAGTATAGGAGATGTTAAGTAATGCTCCATGGTCACAAAGCTAATAAATATCAGAGGTGATATTAAACATATATTTCTCTTGATTATAGATGCAGCATTCTTTCTAGTGTACTACTTTCTTCTGAGAACAGTTCTACTCTCCACAAGGGTAAAACCCTGCAGATAATATATCCTTTCTCCTCTCCTCTAGATAGATGCAGAATTAGTGTGGCAATTTCTGGAATATTTAATGGTGCAGCCATTTCTCACATTAATAGAGTTGTTATAATAAACCCCAGTTGCCAGAGAGGATGGACGAGCAAGAGGGCAAGGTTAAAAAGGCAATAGTCAGAGAAGGAAAGAGCAGGAAAATTAGAATATTACCTTCTTGGAGTAATCCTGAGCAGAGCCACATGGTTTGGAAGGAACTTATTTTCTAACTTATTTTCTAACATCTAACATCTAACTGACTAATTCCACTAAGGAAAAGAGAGATGAAAGATTGAGCATAAGGAAGCACTTCTTTTTGTTGGAAATTTTGTGTATATATATATATATATATATATGTATATATATATATATATACATATATATATATATATATATATATATATATATACATATGTTAATTTGTACTAAAAACAATCACATTTCCTAAGAATTTAATAGGGAAGTTTGACTTTTATGGGAGTATCTGAATGATAGATCAACAGAAAGAAATTAGAGAAGTGGTCAGAACTGGAAACCTGAAACCAGTGAAGTTGAAGACTGCAAGTCAATAAATTTAAAAAAAAAAAATTAAAACATATACAAGACACTGTGGATACAAAAGCAAAAAACAAGAGTTCCTGCCCTCAAGAAGTTTACATTCTATAAGGGACAGAAGCATATTAATACAAGTAAATAAAGTAAAAACTCATCAAAGTAATTTCAAAGGAGAGTATTAATAACAGGAAAGATAGCTAGAGTGCCAGACCTGAAGTCAGGATGACTTATCTTCCTGAGTTCAGATTTGGTCTCAGACATTACTGCTTGTGTGATCTTAGGTAACTGACTTGTTTGATTTACTATGTTTGATTTACTCCATTGAAGAAAATGATGAACCACTCTAATATCTTTGTTAAGAAAACCCCCAAATGAGTTCAACAAAGAGTTGCACATGGAAATGATTGATTTGAAAGAAGCTAGGACTTCTAGAAGGTAGAGGTGAGAAGGAAGCATATTCCAATATTAATCATTTCTATTAATTTCTATTAATGAGCTAAGAGCTAAAGATATTTACTTAGTAAAATTGGAAGTTAATGGACTCTCAAAAGGCCCTCAAAAAGCTTTGAAACATGAAAATATGGGCAATCTGTTTTTAACAGTCAAAGAAAGTTAATTTCAAGCGGAAAGGTTTCAGTGACAGATGGTGTCCTCCACTGAGGCTATATGGACATTAAAGGATTATACAAGATACAAGCTTAGAACAATAGATGAAGAAGTCAAATTTCACTGAAGAGGAGCCTTAACAACCATAACAACCACATGAATATGCCCAAAAGAAGCCTAAATAGGAAACCCACTACTCCTATTCTCTTATACAACATTCTAGCCAATTACACTATAAGCTATTCTTCAACCTCCTCCTGCTCTCTATACATATTTGCAGTCTTTCTTTCTTTCTTTCTTTCTTTCTTTCTTTCTTTCTTTCTTTCTTTCTTTCTTTCTTTCTTTCTTTCTTTCTTTATTTCTTTCTTTCTTTCTTTCTTTCTTTCTTTCTTTCTTTCTTTCTTTCTTTCTTTCTTTCTTTCTTCCTTCCTTCCTTCCTTCCTTCCTTCCTTCCTTCCTTCCTTCCTTCCTTCCTTCCTTCCTTCCTTCCTCCTTCCTTCCTTCCTTCCTTCCTTCCTTCCTTCCTTCCTTCCTTCCTTCCTTCCTTCCTTCCTTCCTTCCTTCCTTCCTTCCTTCTTTCTTTCTTTCTTTCTTTCTTTCTTTCTTTCTTTCTTTCTTTCTTTCTTTCTTTCTTTCTTTCTTTCTTTCTTTCTTTCTTTCTTTCTTTCTTTCTTTTCTTTTCTTTTCTTTTTTTTTTTTTGATACCTGGAATACATAAGCCTTTTTCATAGATTTTTTTTTCCTTCCAAGACCTATATTAATTATTCCCATGAACCCATCTCTGACCTCTAGAGATAAAAGCAATTCATTCCTCTCATTTTTTTTCTTTGGTACATGGTCTTTTTTGGGGGGGGGAACCTCTGCTTTGCTCCTACTACTTTGCACCATTCTTTTTTGGTTAATGCTAGATCTTGCCACCCCCTAATCCCCAACTCCATTAGATTGTGGACTCTGAGGGCAGGAATTTTGTCATTTTTTCCCCTTGTACTCCCAGTCTCTATCATAATGATTTATATATAAGCTTTTAATGTTTGTCAAATTAAAATGAAATATATAGCTTTAATAAAAATAAAGATAGGATTTCCAGGGAAGAAGATATAAATGTCCAAGACAGAGATGTTAGAAGGTTAGTATGGAATAGCCTTAAGTCTGTCTACAGGAAGACTCTGATGTGGGTGATGTAGACATTACATTATGGTAGGCACCAAAAGTTAGGATTTGGTCATGTGAAGAATTCACAATGACCATTCTCTCTGGGAAAAAATAGATTTATTTAAGGAAGAGGTTACAGATAAAATGAAGGGATATACTAGACACCAGGAATGGCAAATATGAAATAGAGTTGGAAAAGCATAGGAAGGGTTTTAATAATTAATGATGGAAAGGGCAAGTTCCCTAGTGGAACTTAAAGGGACATAGCACCCAAAAAAAGTTAGCTATAAGGAAAAGAAGTGGAGTCAGGAGAAATACCCCAAGGCATAATGGCATTAGGAGGTACAATGTGGCATGGGGGAAGGGGTAAGGAGAAAAACACCATGAAGTAAAGGCTGTGGCAAACTGACCCAAAGAGGAGCAGCAGCTATGGGATGATAACCTCAGGGACATGACTGGGATTTCTGACAAGGCATGGCAAGTTGAAGCTGCCCAAGACCTCTACAGATTGTGGGTCTCAGAGGTTTGATATAACTTGGATTTCTGACTGGATGACCTCCCCAGATGGTGGGACCACAGAGCTAAACTTATCTCAATCAGTGCCTTTTGCCTGCCTGTCTCAGGGATTAATTTTTATCAATTCTTCAGTTTCTCTCTACTAATCACAGCCAACATTGTAGACCTTATCAACTTTTTGAGGTTAGGTTGAAAACTGTCAAAGTCTAGAGGGCCATAGGATAAGAAACAGGGAAAAATATGAGAGAATCAAAGGTAGCTACAGAAATGGAGGTGAAATAGAGTCCAAAGCCAGGGAGGCAATTTGAAGATCCCCACTTAGAAAGAAAACTAGGAGAGGGGATCCTAGAAAAACTGAATCTCATGATATTTAAATGCAGTCATTCTCAAGCCTAATCTGGGCTAAGAATAAGATGTCTTTACTTAGTCCAAGTAAATTGGGCCAAATCAGACCAAGTCAGAATTGTATCTTGTGTCACATGCTATTTCATTCTTTTAAATTTATTTCATTTTTAGTCCATGAAATAAAAATATTCCTATAACATAATATAATAATAAAAAAGATGATTGTATATAAAATTACTAATCTATTATGGTACAATTTACCATTCTTTTAAAATATATAAAATTATCATGAAAATTTCTTTTATTTCTTAGCAAAATGACCATTTAAAATCTTTGAGGCAATTGTGAATTTGTCATAGAAAAGTAATTTTTCTTAATAATGGTGATAGCTGTGATGGGGTCTGATGAATTTCCAGTACCCAGATGTTGTGGTTATAGTAGCTGACCAGTTACAGAATCTGTTGAGAGCTAGTATGACTAGGGTGGTGACTCTCATAAGTGTGGGTGTGAGTAACCCACACCTGCTTAACACAATATTCCAGATGATACAAATAGTGTTCTCCTTGAACTTTTGGGGTGATGGGAGGGAAATTCTGAGGAGCTCTCCTCTGGAAGAGACCTGCCTCAGGGAATCAAGATAAGTAGTTTCATTCCGTTATCTTGGTGGGTCTGGCTACACACTCTATTGAGTAACTGTACCTTCTATTGAGTTGAAAATTAGTCTAGGACCACTCCTACTTCGCTCAATCTTAAGTGGTCTCACTGGAAATCTAGGTCTGGAAGCAGTGACACTATTGAAGGAATCTCATTCAACTTCAGTCTCATATTTCCTATAAAAAGTAATTTTAAACTCATTTCCTTGCAGAATGTCCGAAGCAGGATTATGCCTTGTCAAGGAACCTCTCCTGGCATAGCTGTCTGCTAGGACTCCTGCTCAGTATGAAGAGACCCTTTTCTCAGTGAAATCCTTTCGCTATTTCTCTGCCAAGACCTTGTCACTCAGAAGTCTTTCTTCCTAGCAAAGCTGGTTTCTGCAATGCCAACAATAAAACTTTCTTTTTTGACACTAATATTTCAGGTTCGTGAATTCTTTCACATTGAATCTGTGCCGACCAAAAGAGGAGTCTCACACCTCAACTCTCTGCACTTCCACTAACTGCATTACAGATATAACCCAGCAGGGAGAATTAAGTTTCAGGAGTCCTTGCTTCTTTTTCTATAAAACAAGTGTGCTAAGGTGCAAAACATTGTATGGGGGGAGGGGGAGAAGAGAGGGAGGAAGGGAGAGAAAGACAGAGAAAAAGACAGATACAGAGAGAAAGACAGAGGGAAGGAAAAAGTAAGAAGGGAGGAAGATGATGTGGGTTAAGATTCTTTTCTAATTCCCAACCCCCATGAATTCCAATGGGAGATATCCGGGCTCTCCCAGCCCATATCGGATCTGAGCCAACTTGGGCTGCCCCAGTCCCCACTCTAGTGATCTGCTCAGGTTTCCCAATCCCCACCCCAAGCACAAACAGCTTCCTCCTTATCTAAAAACCCATTTATTCTATTCAAATTCTAACCCTAGCAGAAGCCCAAGCCAGAGGCCAATCTGGGACTCCACCCATGGGCCCCTGCAGATTACCAAAAGCCCCCTATTATAAAAGGGGCAACACTGGAGTCCACTCTTTGCAGAAATCCCAAATGTGGCATCCTTACACCGGCCATGTCAAGGGTTTCTGCCCACTGGTGCCAGCCCTGGCCCTGGTGTCTTTCAACCTTACTTCCAAACCCCATAATAAACCTCTTTTATCAATCTAGGTTTTTGGGTCTGTAAATTTCTTCACAGGGGACTCTGCGCCACTATTAGACCTCATTTAACTCTGTATCCTTGCGCCGAATCCAAAGGGGTTGCAGGGGAGCTGTACCCCAAACCTACCACTAGACCTCAATTAAACCTAATTTCATTTAGATACTCCTTATCTAATTCTTATCAAAGAGACTGAGAAGAGAGAGAAAGAGAGAGGTAGAGACAGACACAGAAAGGGAGAGAGACAAAGGGAGATAGAAAAAAAGAGATGCCAAGAAAGAGAGAGAAAGGAGAAAGACAGAAAGACAGAGAATGACAGAGAGAAAGACAGAGACAGACACACAGAAGACAGAGAGACAGAGGAAGAGAGAAAGAGAGGAGAGAGAGACAGAAAAGGAGGAAAGGAGAGAGAGAAAGAGAGAGACAATCAGGCAGGGAAGGAGAGAAGGAGAGAGAAAAACAGAGAGAAAGAAAGGGAGGGAAGGAGACACAAAGATAGAGGAAGAGAGAAACAAAGAGAGAGGGAGGGAGAGAGCAGAGAGAGGAAGAGGGAGAGACAGAGACAGACAGAGAGACAGAAGGAAGGAGAGAGAAAAAGAAGTAGGGAGGGAAGGAAGAAGGAAGGGAGAAAGACAGATAAACAGAGACACACAGAGAGAAACAGAGAGGAGAGGGAGGAAAAGAAAGACACAGAGAGACAGAGAGAGACAGAGAGAGAGTAGAGAGAGTGAGACAAAGACAGAGACAGAGAGAGAGAGGAGAGAGAAAGAGAAGAGAAAGAGAGAGCATGCACAAAAGCTCACAAGGGACATTTTAAAATTACTTCTTTAAAATGCACATATTTTTCATGCTAGAAAATTCCATTCCCCAGGATACATAGGTATTATTTTGTGACAAGTCTGGTTGCATATGAAAGCACAAAGCCTCTCTTGGACAATAACACTCAAGGGATCCAATTTTCAAACTTTGCCCAGGGCATACAGTTGCCTTCCCCTAGCCTTGCTGAGCAGGAAAGGCTGAGAGAAGTGGGGAAGGAGTCCATTAGATTAACCCAAGCAACAACATTAACAGAAAGTCCTAGTTGGAAGGGCCCTTGGGAATTATCCACCTAACCCTTCATTTTACAAATAAGGGAAATAAGGCCCAAGGGGGTAAGTAATTACCCCAAAGTCACAAAATCAGTAGAGTCAGGACTTGAATAATAATCGTAATAATTGACATCTATTTAGTGGTGTTTGCACCAATCCTGTGAGTTAGGCATCATTCCCATTTAACAAATGTGGAAACTGAGATGGAAATGGATTGTTTAGGCACACAGCTAGTGTTTAAAATAGAAGTAAGATTTCAAGTCTTCTTGATATCAAGTGAATTTGCCATACCACACAGCAACAATTTCAAGAGGGGAAAGGGCCTTTCTGCCTGACAAGGCAGCTGGCTTACAATGCTTCCCACTGAATTATTAAGCACTAACATCTGCTACCTAAGATCTCATGTGTCTTTTATCCACCATGGTTATTGTGGTGTATTGGAAAGAACTCTAATTTGAGGGGAAAAGGGATCAAAATCTTGATTTAACTTATTTCTTGTATGATTAGGAAAATGACTTCATTATTATGGGCTGCAGTTTCCTTATTAAATGAAAAGGTTACACTACAAGGTCTCTTTAGGCTTCAAATTTATGACATTTTTCTTGTTCTTTTTTTGTATCACCCAGACTCTCCTGGGCTCACTTTTGTATAAAGGTGAGGTGGGTTACTCTTTTGAAGATGATAGGACATATCCTGCTCTTTGCACCAGTATTTAGCATTTTCAGAAACCTCCAATATATAATTTTATTTTTATAATACCTCTCTTAAATAACTTTGACTGAAGAATCACCCACATTATTCTTTCCTGCCTCCCCACAGAATATTTTCCTCAGGGCATTTGAGTTTTACTTACCTCTACCTTTCCAGAGCAATCTGGATATTTGGGGTCATTGGGCACCTCACATTGATCCCGTTGACCTTCAGATACTGGAAAGGAATAGTCAGAGGAAAAGGCATGTAATATGGAAAGATAAGGTCCCCAGTCATATCCTGCTCCCCAAAAGGGAATAGTCAATCTGATATAGGAGGTGGAGGGCAAATGGATTTTCCTAGCACTCAACTTCACAAAGCAGAACTGTAAGCAAGTGTGCTCAAGGGATTGGGTCAGGAGATTCATGACATTCCTCTGCATTATCCCAAGCTATGTCCAGCTAGCAGATGACAGTATTTCCTAGAGGTGTTTAATCTTGCCCACCCCATCTCCTACTCTCTACCTTAGGAACTGAATTTCACTTCTGTGAATATTGGTCTGATGGGACAAGCAGGACAGACACTGGTTCCGTAGTATCTACTCACCCATTTATTAGGGAAAGTGTGGATTTGCATACTGGTGGCAGGCCAGACCTTACCCCCTTATCATCTTGTGGGGTTGAATGAGTATTGTCTAGGAAGCTTAGAGTATTTTCTACTCCCTCTCCTGGCACCATACATGCATAATTAATTCAATGCTCTCAAAATCTTTTTGAGCTCAAGTCTCTCAGGCAAAACTCTAGGAGCAGATCTTATTTCTTCTCAATGATCTCATTCAGCTCTTTAAGTTAAGCATATGTTGAAAGCATAAGTGTTAAGAGCAGCCAAATTAGTAAACAGATTCCCCCTTCTCCTATTCTATCCCCAATTTGTTGCTCATCCAAATTTAAGACTTCTCTTTCTATCAGGGTTGGGGGGTCCTAGGAACAGGATAGATTGTTATGCTAAATCTAATGAGATAACCTCTCCTACATCAATTGTTAACAATTCCCTGAAGCTCTTCCAAAAAGTCCCAACTTTGGGAAACTTTGTCCAATAACCTAATTTTATGGGGGTTTGCTCAGGCATGAGGCAGATATTGTTATCACCCCTCCTGAGACTATTAAACAGAAATCACTTGGAGATGGAAAGGGGCTGGGATAAAGGGAAGGCAAATATCTACAGCCAGAAACTGGTAGTGGGGCCCACCCTTGCTGTGTAGGACACTGTTGCGTAGTATTTGATCCACTTTCACGGCAATGTCAGAGACATTCTGGGCAATGGCTTGGATCTTCTCCATCAATTTGGCACCTGGCGGAAACCTGAGCAAAGAAAGAAGTATGAATTATAAGCCTGTGGAAAACTTATTTATACCTTCTCACGGCCTCATTTCCCAAATAGATTTTTTTACAAGCAATGAACCCCATGAGGCAAGGATGCAAGCTCTAGGCTCATATATATTCTCAAATATGAGGATTATTAAAATCAAGGATGGGAAAATGAAACTGTAGTCCCCAGAAAATGCTGAAGGATGGTTATAACAATAATAATAATAACTGATATACATATATATATAGCTTTATAGTTTTCAGTGCTTTACACACTTTTATTTGAAGATAATAATCATGACAACTGTGTGAGGTAGGTAGAATATAAATGTTAATATCCCCATTGAACAGATGTGTAAACTCTCATTCATTGAATTTAACAAAATTTCCCAGGTCACACAATAAGTCAGTGCCAGAGGCAAGCTTTTAAGTAAGGCTTTCCTCAATCAAAATTTAGCACTTAATTCATTTTATTGACCCTGATAATACTACAGGTATAAGGGATATGTGTAGAACCATATGTTTGGAAGCATTTTTAAAAAGATTTTGTTGATCTATTTTTTTAATATCACCTTTTCCCCAAAATATTCCTACTTTCTTCCCCAATTCAGAGTTATTCATTACAATAAAGTTTGGAAAAGCAGTGTAACAGAACTAATACAACAATTAAGTTCTATAATATATACATTATACCACATCAGTAGCCCCCCCATCTCTGCAAAGGAATTGCATTCTCATCTCTTACTTGTAGTGTTCATTATAATTGCAGTGCCGTTTCATTTTTGTTTTTTTTTTTTTATTTACACTTTTGTAATCATTGTATATATTATTTTCTTGATAGCTTATTTTATGAAGTTTATATAATTTTTCCATGCTCCCCTATACTTCATATTTATTATTTCTTATAAAACTGTATTATTCTAAATATTCTATCTCATTCATGAGCCAAAAATTTTTGTCTATTTCCCCAACTGATGGCCATGTTCTTTAATTCCACTTGCTACTACAAAAAATACTGCTAAAATATTTAATTGCATAATAAAGTTGTGCCATAGTTTCCTTTTATTGTTCTGCCTCAGGTTTCCCTAAATGCTTCTGCCTCAATTTCCCTAAATTGTTCTGCCTTAATCCCTCTGGTTGCAATTCCTCCTTTCCTGTTCATTAGGACTGAGATAATTCCAAAAGAGTCATAAATTGTAAATGTATAATCTCAGATAAGGGGGAGTTCATACATCCTGGCTTCTAAATTCTCCTAAATTATCAAGAATTTATGATTCTCACAACCCCTCCCACCCTGTCGGAACCGGAGTGATAATCGGTTCATGGAAATTCCTTCGTTTACCAGGGTTAGGACTCCACCCCTTCTCTCCCTGATCTCTGGAGCCATATTTAATTCAGTGGAATCTCACATTCAAAGGTAATGCTTTAAAACATCAACCCTGGGACCAAAATGGATCCTTTGGTCCTTGAAAATCTCTCCTCAGAAATCCAAATAAAATATTTAAAAGTCTCTCATCTCTACCTTGCCTCAGTTTCTCCAGCATTGCAATAATAACAACAATAAAATTACATTTATATTTTGCTTTAAGGTTTATGAAACATTTTATAGCTATTTCATTTAATTTTTGCAAAAATCCTGGAAGGTAGATGCAATGACTATTGCCAGTTAACAGATGAGGAAACTGAAGCTGAAAGTAGTTAAAGAATTTGCCAGAATCAACAGCTCATAATTACCTAAGGAGGAATTTGAATTTAGGTCTTCCTCACTCCAAGTCTACACAATCTTATCTACTACCTTACAATGACCATAAATCTATAAGACTTTTTGAGTCTTTGACCTCAATGTAGTATATGTCTGACGGTAAAATCTCTGAGTGAGAAAGAATGGATGTTTTAATCCCTTTCCAGTGTAAGTAGACCTGAACCCTAGTCCACACATGCTCTGGCCCCTTACTGATGAACCAAAAAGCCATGAAGAACAACTCACTTTAAGGAGCTATAAGAAGTGAGAAAGGAGAAATTGCTTCTAGTATACTTTTTCCCCCCTAGGCTTCCTTTTTGTTGGAACACAACCATTGCTAGTTCCGTTCCTTGGACTTTCATTGAGAGAGTAGAGAAAATTTTTCTATTTTCCTGTTCTCTAGAAGCAGCTTTGAGTACATGTTTGCCTTGGTGAGCCTGAAATAGGATCTCAAGTTTCTAGTTGCCTCCTCTACTTTGTGTTTCTTTCTCTGTGCACAGGTGGCCAAATAACAATTCTCTGAGACTGGCAGTTCTAGCCTTGAGAACCATCTTGTGAGTTTGAGAGGCCAAGAGTTTCTGGGTGCTGAATGGCAGCAACTATGCCACTTCTTGGAGGAGGGAATGACCATCATCAAGATCATCCTGAAAATCAAAACCCTAGCCATGACAATTGTATAAGTCTGAAGCTCAAATTGTTATTTGGAGAGTACAGACTGTTTAAAAAAAAAAAAAAAGTAAAATCTGTTTTGTCAGTCTCTACAAGCCTCCTAGAGGGTATTTTTTATCTCTCAAAACAGAATAATAGAGCTTACAGGCCTTGTTTTGTATTTTAAGAATATATTAATCATGCTGAGTGAAATGAGCAGGACCAGGAGATCATTATATACTTCAACAACAATACTATATGACGATCAATTGTGATGGAAGTGGCCCTCTTCCACAATGAGATGAACTAAATCAGTTCCAATAAAGCAGTTATGAACTGAACCAGCTACACCCAGGGAAAGAACTCTGGGAGATGATTATGAACATAGAATTCCCAATCCCTCTATTTTTGTCCACCTGCATTTTTTATTTCCTTCACAGGCTAATTGTACACTATTTTAAAGTCCGATTCTTTTTGTACAGCAAAACAACTGTTTGGACATGTATACATATATTTATTTAATTTATACTTTTACATATTTAACATGCATTGGTCGACCTGCCATCTGTGGGGAGGGGGGGAAGGAGGGGAAAAATTTGAACAAAAGATTTGGCAATTGTCAATGCTGTAAAATTACCCATGCATATATCTGGTAAATAAAAACTATAATTAATAAAAAAAATTTAAAAAGAATATATTAAGCCTTGAGATTTTGAGATTTTAAACATTTCTTTTATGGCAGAAAATAGCTAACTGTTCTAAACATGATATATACAACTTTATATGTTGAACAGTTTTTTAGAAGGGACCTTAAGCCATATTTTAGCTTCATTTTAAAGATTTTCTCCATAGCTCTACCTTGGGGAAGAGACATAATGTCCTGACTTTATGGTCAGGCTGTCCCTGAATGAATTTGGTCTTAAGTTCAGGACCCCTTTGTGGGACAAGCCCCCTACTCAGCTATGTGACATTAGAATATTTCCAAATTGTCTTCCAAAATGAATGGATCAATTTACAGCCCCATCAATAGTATATTAGTCTTCTTCTCTGTTCATTTTATTGACTATTCTCATCTTTTGTCATCTTTGCTAATGTGCAGAAATTTTCATATGGTATATGTGGCACAGACTTTAAAGAATACAGACAGAGTCTATCTGATTTAGCAAGTTCAGCTTGTTCAAAACAAAATTATCTGACATTAAACTTAACATACTGGACTCAGCGCTGGTGGAGATGGCACTTTCTATTTTCAACATAATCTGTAATGATAGTTCTTGTGTCCCTGGTTTAAGTTTTCTTAAGCCAACTGAATATATGCAAGAGGGCTTAGAACCCAGTAGAGCTAGGACCTGAGAAATGGAGATATAGAACAACAACAACAACAAAAAATAAAACAAAAACAAAAACAAACAAAAAAGAAATTTCACATTAAAAAAAACAAACTTCCTGACAGAGTGTGAATTCAATGCTCCAGAGGTAGGTTGGGGTAGTGGTGGAATGAAGAAGGGGAAATGGATCAAAGGAATTGGTATAAATACATTGTGGTTGCACTAGTTTTCAAAGTGATCTGAGAAAAGGGGAATGTAAGTTTTGGGAGGCTTGGATTTTCTAAAATCAGCCAGGAATGGATTCAGATCTTACTTCTGGCTAGGCTGCATGACTTTGGTCTGGTCACTTAATCTTTAGAAATCTTAAATTATATAGTATCAATCTCAAAATTGTGAGGGTTAAATGAGATAATTTCTATATAATGGTGGAAATTAGGGGGAAGTTCCTTAATACATAATACATAAGTAGAACTGATGCAGGTTGTGATCCATTTAAGACTGGTCCTTTTAGATTGATTTATTCCTTTCTGATTCCCAACCCCTCCTAGATGAAGAAGCTAGGATCTTTGATTCACAAATTCTGGTCAAAAAGCACCCTTTTTGAATTCCAATGATATCTGGGTGCGAATTTATCTAGGTTTTCAGGCCTGTCCTTTACAGGGGACTCTGTGCCATCACAGGACTATCCTTGTGATGAACCAAAAGGGGTTCAATACAAGAAGAAATAATTAAAGATTGTTCTGAAGTATTAGAACAAGAAGGGAAATGGAAATTAGAAAAAACCACACACTGATCACCATCTGAAAGAGATTTTACAAGGAAAATTTACAGAAATATCACTGACAAATTATGAAACACTGTTATACTAATGCCAGATAAACTGAGGCAAGATAGAGATTAGAGAGTATTTAATATTTTATTTAAAAGGGAGAGATTTACTGGGACCAAACGGATCCATGATTGGTCCCAGGGCTGAATGAGACTATTGTCTCCAAGAATCCAGCAAACAATGTGAGTTTTCAATGACATGGCTCAGACACAGGGGGTAGACAAGGGTGGAGTCAGGATGCTCAGAGCAGGAACAAGAGACTAACAATCTGGTTCTGACAGGGTGAGGTGAAGCATAGGGGATATCTGATAATTGGGATTACAGAATGGGGAGAGGCACCCAACATTCTGATGATGCCCAAGATAGGTCTTTCTCCTTATCTGGATCATCATGATTAGAAGGGAGGGGTGACTGAGCAGAATAATTATAAACTGAGGCAAAAGAATTCAGGGTAACCAAGGCAGGAAAATTTAGGGAAACTGAGTCAGGATAATATAAGAGAACTGTGGCACAACAATGCCTCAGTTTCCCTGAACTATTATGCCCTGAGTAAAATTATTATAGCCCTACTCTTTTGTTCCTTGTTATTGGGACTGGGGGATTGAGTTAGAAAATAAGTCTTGAAATACCACTGAATCATAAAACTCCAGGTGCCTTATCTCAAATCCTTGCTGGGATAATTCCCCCTCCTCTCATCTATTTGTTTCCTACCTTTGACCTTCTTATCTTGACCCTCATCCTGTCAGAACTAAGTTATGGACCTCTCCTGGAATTCCATGGTTTGTCCAACCATCCAGTGTCCTGGCCCCTCTTATCTGCCTTGCATACTCAGGCCATATATATCCTGTGTAGCTGCTTAGTTGCTCAGGGTTGAATGATTTTTGGAGTCCCATTAGACTGGCTAGCCTAAACTCTCCACAATTAAAATATTAAAAACCAATCTCTGTCTTTTCTCAGTTTCTCCACCATTATAACACTCAGGTCAAAGAGAAAACATTATGAGCAACAAGAGTCTTGTGTAAAATAAGACATAGAGAAAAGGGAGAGGGGAAGGTTAGGTCAGTTCTATGGGTTTAGAGGGGAAGTCTGTAATCAATCTACAGAATGGGGTGAGGTATAAGGTTCATGTCTTAGAATTAGAAGTAATGGCTTATTATTATTTCCCTCTCCTTCCTCCACTGACTCCCCTTGTTTCTTTAGGTTCTATAGGGTTGGACAAAGAAACAAATGGGCAAGAACTTCCCCTTCCTTTTGAGTCCCATTTTTTTTTCAAAAGGAAAAGCTTATTTTCCTTGGTATCTGGGAGAAGGAAAGAGGTGAGACTCAACAAAATCTTAAGAAGATCCCCTTCCAGAGGAATTTATGACCAAAGAACAATTAGATAATATTATGAAAGACAAAGTAGACAACTTTGATTACATTACATTAAAAAAGTTTTTGCACAAACAAAAACAATAGAAATGAGATTAAAAGGGAAATACAAAACTGGTAAAAAAAAAAAAAAAAGCCAGTATTTATGATAAAAGTCTCATTTCTAAAATATATAAAGAACTGTATCAAATTTATAAGAATAAAAGTCGTTACCTAACTGATAAATGGTCAAAGGATATGAACATTTCAGATGATGAAATTAAAGCCATTTATAATTACATGAAAAAATACTCTAAATCACTGTTGATTAGAGAAATGCAAATTAAAACAACTCTGAAGTACCACCTCATACCTCTCAGAAAAGCTAAAATGACACGAAAATATAATGATAAATGTTGGAGGGGATGGGGAAAAACTAGGACACTAATGCATTGTTGGTGGAGTTGTGAAATGGGTGGATATCCATTATGAAGAGCAATCTGGAACTATGCCCAAAGAGTTTTATAAAATTGTACATACCATTTGGCCTAGCAGTACTATTACTAGGTCTGTATCCCAAGGAAATCATAAAAGAGGGAAAAGGACCCCTATGTGCAAAAATATTTGTAGCAGCTCTTTTTGTGGTAACAAAGAATTGGAAAGGGAATGGATGCCCATCAGTTGAGGAATGAATGAACAAGCTATGGTACCTAAAGGTAATGAAATATTATTGTTCTATGAAAAATGATGAACAAGCTGATTATAAAAAGACCTGGAATGATGCTGAGCAAAACAAGCAGAACAAGAACATATTGTACACAGTAATAGTAAGAATGTTTGATAATCAACTATGAAAATCCTAATTCTTCTAAGTAGTTCAGTGATCCAAAGCAATCCCAATAGACTTTGGACAGAAAATTCCATCTGCATCCAGAAAAAGATCTGAAACTGAATGTAAATTAACACATGCTATGTCAATTTCTTTTTTTTTCTTTTCTGTTTTTTAAGAAAGAAAGAAAGAAAGAAAAAAAGGAAGGAAGGAAGGAAAAAAAAGAAAGAAAAAGAAAGAAAGAAAGAAAGAAAGAAAGAAAGGAAGGAAGGAAGGAAGGAAGGAAGGAAGGAAGGAAGGAAGGAAGGAAGGAAGGAAGGAAGGAAGGAAGGAAGGAAGGAAGGAAGGAAGGAAGGAAAAAAGAAAAAGAAAGAAAGAAAGAAAAAAAGAAAGAAAGAAAGAAAAAGAAAAGAACATCCCCTTCCTATTTCCTGTCATAGCTTCATCCCTTTACCTCTGGCACTCAGTGTCTTCACATCTGTTTCTTGCCTAAAGCACCCAGTGCTGTGTCCTTATATAAGCTTGTTTGTCCTAGAACTATTCCAAATTCAAAAATCACATTTTCTTTTCCCTTTTCTCCTCCTCCTCTAAACTTTCACCTGAGTAGAGCTAATCTCAGAACAGTAGAGGTAAAAGATATTTTAGAAATGACTAAATCCCATATTCTTATCTTATAGATGAGGGAACTGAGGCTTAGGAAAAGTGATTTATTTAAGATTACATAGTAACCGAGCCAAGATTAGAAGCCAAGCTGCTATGTCTCTACCAATGCATCATATCACCTGTGCCACAGGAGGGAGAAAGCTAAATATCTGGTCCAGAGAGTAAGCTAGTATTAGAAGACCAAAACCTGCCATTGGATTAGAAATAAAATTACCCTTCCTCTGTCTGGTCATTTATTGAAAATAAGGAATAACTGATGGATGTGCTCCATTAGTACTTGTACAATGGCTCATAAAGATAGTTATTTGTCCTTCGTTCTTGAAGAGGACCACGATGTCAGGGAGCTGATGTCATGACATGCAAGTAAATTGGATTTAAGTGAGGGAGAGCTGTGTTAGGTCACCTGCTTCATTTTCCCCTCCAGAATATCTGGGTCCAGTGTCAAAATGTAGACAACTGAAGATGGCCCTGGATGCAATGGGAGACCTAATGGCAAGACATCCTTTTTTCTTTTTTTTTTTTTTAATAGCTTTTTATTGACAAAACATATGTGTGGGTAATTTTTCAACATTGACCTTGCAAAAACTTCTGTTCCAACTTTTCCCCTCCTTCCCTCCACCCACTCCTCTAGAAGGCAGGTTGTCCCATACATGTTAAATATGTTAAAGTATATATTAAATACAATATATGTATACATATTTTATAGAGTTATCTTACTACACAAGAAAAATCGGATTTAGAAAGAAGGTAAAAATAGAAGGAAGAAAAAACAAAAATGCAAGCAGATAATAACAGAAAGATTGTAAATGCTAAGTTGGGTCGGTCCAACTTTCCCAGTGTTCTTTCACGGATTAGATTGGGTGTAGCTGGTTCTGTTCATTACTGATCAATTGGAACTGATTTGGATCCTCTCATTGTTGAAGATAGCCACTTCCATAAGAATTGATCTGCTCATTTCACTTAGCATCAGTTCATATATGTCTTTCCAAGCCTCTCTGGATTCATCCTGCTGGTCATTTCTTACACAACATTCATTCATTCATTCTTCTCTGTTTAGGTTCAGGGAGTGAGTTCTTCAGCTTTGTGAGGAGAGTGAGACAGAAATCTGAGAGTTCTAATTCAGACCAGGGGCAGCTAGATAGCACCATAAATAGAGTGTCCTGACTTTATAAGTTCCAACTCAAAGGGATGTCTGCTATCCCTCCCACCTGTGTCTTTTGTTCAATAACTGCCCCTACTACAGGCAAAACAAAAGGCCTTGTGGAACCATACCAAAGCATACTCACTACATACACACACACACACACACAGACACATTTTATGTTTGTGAATTTTTATATAGTGTGTCCCCAATTCAAATGTATGCTCTTTGAGAATGAGAACTAATTTTTTTTTTTTGGAATTTTTAGGATTTCCTCCTCCCTCCCTCCTTCCTTTCTTCCCTCTTTGCTCCCTTCCTTCCTTTCCTCCCTCCTGCTTTTCCTCCTTCCCTTCCTTCCTCCCTCCCTCCCCTTCCCTCCCTCCTTCCATCCTTCTTTTCTTCCCTCCCTTCCTTCCTTCCTCCCCCCTTTCTCCTCTCTCTCTCTCTCTCTCTCTCTCTCTCTCTCTCTCTCTCTCTCTCTCTCTCTCTCTCTCTCTCTCTCTCTCCTCTTTTTCCTAACTCCCAGCATTTACATAATGTTTGGCACACACTAAGTACAAGATGAATACGGAGATGCCCATGAGATTAGAAGAGCAATGTGGCAACAGGAATTATAAGCAACAACAACCACTAACAGATCAGAAAAGCCTATGTAGTGAGCCTATCAAGACCAGAAAAACCCAGAGGAACAATATCCCTGGCAGACATTTAGCAAGATCAGCACACAGTGATCAGCAAGCTCAGTGAGAATGGCATATCCGACATCACAAAAAGACACCAGGGGTCCTACAGTATTAGATATGTGAGTTGTCCCTCACAAGGATTCCCATGCATATTCACTGTTTCTGCTTCTGATATATACATTTGAGATGGTGGGCCCCAACTTGGGGAGTGGGATGGGAAATGTTCTACTACAGGTCTTCTCTCTATGATATTTCATTAATGAATTAATCTGTCTTCTAGCAGACTAGAGAAAAAGCAAACCAATCATTGGAGAGATTTCATGATTAGATTATACTTTGATTAGGTGTGGATACAATAAAGTATGAAGTCTCTGGGCTCCACATATGAGAGAGGCTATCTCAAATGCTACAATATCATTATTAGAATAAAATAATATTAGTAACAATATGTTTATATTATTGTGTATAAGGTTTACAAATAGTTGCTTTTATTATAGCTCTGTGAGGAAGATTCAACTCTTTGTCCTCTATCTTCAACATAGAGAAGAGCTAATCCAATTCCAATTGATCATGATGGACAGAATCAGCTACACCCAGAAAAGGAACACTGGGAAATGAGTGTAAACTGTTAGCATTTTTTTGTTTTTTTTCCCCAGGTTATTTTTACCTTCCGAATCCAATTCTTCCTTTGCAACAACAACAACAACAACAACAACAACAACAACAACAACAACAAAATTCGGTTCTGCACATATATGTTTTATCTAGGATATACTATAACATATTTAATATGTATGGGAATGCCTGCCATCTAGGGGAGGGGGTGGAGGGAAGGAGGGGAAAAATTCGGAACAGAAGGGAGTACAAGGGATATTGTTGTAAAAAATGTTATAATTATAAAATTAATATAAAAAAGGATGAAAAAAAAAAAAAAAACCTCTTTGTCCTCCACAAAATCTAACAGTGTCTTGCATGATATAGCGCAGGAGGTATTGAATGAATGGATGGGTGTTACAAGTTATCTCACAGGCATAGGACAAATACTCCATTGCCTAGTTCTTAAAAGCTTCCTTTTTGTCTTACAAAGAATAGGGATATAGAGAAGGAGAGAAAAGAACTCTCTTATTCCCCCAGAGCACTAACTATGACTCATTCACAGGTCAAGGGTTCCATGTTTTGGGTTTCCTCTTCTTTCTGGCAGTTTACACAAGTTTCCTAAATGTAACCCTTTCCTCCTGCAGTTTCTTCTTTCTCTGCTATAAAGCCCAAGCGTGTGATAGCCTATTGCATTTTCCACTACCCTTGCTGGGTAAATGAGCTCTCTAGGATGCCTCCATAAGGACATTTAATTTCACTTTCCTCCTGTGATTTATGAGGGCTGCATTCCTTTAACAGTGGTATTGATTTTCCCCACAGCTGGCTAGCATACTTGCTGGGAATTGTTATTTTATTAAGAAACAAATAGCTTTTCTTTCTAAACACATACACCAAAAGCATACACCAAAAGCACACCAAAACAGATGCAGGCAAAAACAGATCCACACGATGAGAAAACATGCACAGACACAAACATTCCCTAGGTCAGGGCACAGGAGAGTGTACAACTATCTATGAACTCCCTAGAAATCCCCATTGGAGAATCAACTATCTTGAAATATACTTGTCTAATTCCAGAGGTCAACATTGGTGATCTCTGAATTTTTAACTCATGAACTCATTATTATCTCATTAACTCAATATATTGCCTCTCACTATCTCTTACCTCTCTCAGAAAATCTAGCTTCTTTGGAAACAGCCTTATTGGATTGGAAACCTAGTTAAGGACAGTAAATAACTTCCTGTCACTCTCTTACTTCAGCTTCAGAAAAGCTAATCAATATTAATAAGATAAAATGGAGTTCTGTAGTTCAAAGACACATCTTTTGGAGAGGAGATGATGTCAGAATTTTGCAATTCCAGTCATTAGGATGGACTATCTGAGGGTGGGCTGGAGCCAGATTCTGAAATCCACATTAAGCCTTCCTCCCTAGAACTGTGCCTAGCCTTTTCTGTCCTGTAGGAGTAGAACAAAATATTTTAGGCACTCAGCTACTATATGAAATCCTGCAATAATAATAAGTTGATTTATATTTAACTTTTTGAGAGAGAGAGATCCAGACATGTGATTTCATCAGTCTAAGGAACTCCTTAAGCAATACCTATCGGAAATGCATTGTAATTTAAAGGCATTCTGTCAGCAGCTCTTAGAGTTACCAAGTTAGAGTACTTGAAAACAGTACGTCCTTATTCCAAGGATGGACATTAGGTTACATCTTTTAACTTCTATAAGGCAGCTGGGTGTCATCATAGTTAGAATGCTGGATTTGGGGGTAATGAAAATTCTAGTTCAGCTTCAGATCCTTATTAGTAGTCTGACCCTGAGCAAGTCATTAATTTCCTCAGTCTCAGTTTCCTCATCTGTAAAATGGTAATGAGAATTATAAATGAGATGAAGAGTTTGGCAATCTTAAAGCACTATACAAATTTTAGCCATAATTATGCCCAAAAAGTTATCAAACTGTGCATACGATTTGATCCAGAAGTATTACTACTGGGCTTATATCACAAAGAGATCTTAAAGAAGGGAAAGGGAGATCTTTATGAGCCAAAATGTTTGTGGCAGCCCTTTTTGTAGTGGCTAGAAACTGGAAAATGAACGGATGCCCATCAATTGGAGAATGGTTGGGTAAATTATGATATATGAATGTTATGGAATATTATTGTTCTGTAACAAATGACCAACAGGAGCAATACAGAGAGGTTTGGAGAGACTTACACCAACTAATGCTGAGTGAAACGAGCAGGACCAGGAGATCATCATACAATTCAACAACAATACTGTAAGAGGATGTATTCTGATGGAAGTGGATATCTTCAACAAAGAGAAGATCTAATTCAGATCCAATTCATCAAAGATGGACAGAATGAGCTATACCCAGAGAAGGAACACTGGGAAATGAATGTGAACTACTTGCATTTTTGGTTTTTTTTCCCAGGTTATTTTCCTTCTGAATCTAATTCTTGTGCAACAAAAGAACTGTACGGTTCTGCACAATACATTGTATCTAGGATATACGATAACATATTTAACATGTATAAGATTGCCTGCCATCTAGGGGAAGGGGTGGAGAGAGGGAAGGGAAAAGTCAGAACAGAAGTGAGTGCAAAGGATTATGTTGTAAAAAATTACCCATGCATATGTTCTGTCAATAAAAAGTTATAATAAAAAAAAAGAAATTTATAGTCCAGCTGTAGGAGACAACAGATTAATATGTGTATATATATATATACACAATAAATACAATATTTTTTGAAAAAAAATTTAGCCATAGCTATTTTAACTTTTATAAAAGCTTTAACTTCTGTAGTGGTATCCACATATTCTTCTGCAGAGATCAGCACTTTCATTTTCCAATGAGAAAAAGATTGTAATATTGCAGTTAGAGATAGAACTCTGGGTTCCTTACTCTCAGTCTAGTGTGCTTTTCATTATGTTCTGTAGTTTGTGGTTAAATTAAATACTTAGAATACTGGGTTTCTTTATTTTCTAACGAGAAAGAGGTTGTGATATTGCAAAATTAGAGGCAGAACCCTGGGCTACTTACTTTCAGTCCAGTATGCATGTCATTATGCTCTGTAGTCTATGGGTAAAATATTTATAATACCGGTTATTCTTGTTTTCTTTTTTTCCAGTGGGAAGAGAAAGCAAACAACAGTAGACAGATTCTGAACTCAAACTTAGTCTGACCACTGCTCATTTGGGGAGTGACAAAACCCACTAAGAAGATATCCATAATTGGAAGGAAGGTTTCAAATTATATCCCAGAATGCAAACCTGTTTAAAGATATACCCACTACACATATAGGCTGAAAAAGGTTAAAAGATGAAAAAGAACTCACATGTACCAAAAATGTTTATGGTAGCACTTTTTGTTATAGCAGAGAATTGGAAATTCTCTGAGAATTAACTGAGAAATGGCTGAACAAATTGAAGTATATGATTTTAATGAACATTATTGAACTATAAAGAATTATGAAGACGAAAAAGTCAAAGATGTTTGTAAAAATGTGAATGAACTGAAACATGGTGAATTGAGCAGAACCAAGAGAAGACATGAAGACCATGATAATTTAAAGGAAAATAACTTTGAAAGACCAGAACTTTGATCAAAGCCATGATCTATCTATGATTTTAAAAGAGGGATGATGAGAGGTAATAGACTAAAATGGCCTTTTCAGACATTATCAAAGCCTTGATGTGTTTGATTTGACCATATTTTTTTTATAAGAGAGGGCTTGGTGAATAGGGAGGAGAAGAAGACAAGGGTAAAGATAGTGATGGAACAAAAATAGCATCAATGAACATTAAAAATGTACAGAAGGGAAAAGTTCAGAAGGGCACACAAATAAATGGAGCAATTTTGCTTCTACATTGTCAAATGTAATATACACTTCTTCTTTCTTCTTCTTCTTCTCCTTCTTCTTCTTCTCCTTCTTCTCCTTCTTCTTCTTCTTCTTCTTCTTCTTCTTCTTCTTCTTCTTCTTCTTCTTCTTCTTCTTCTTCTTCTTCTTCTTCTTCTTCTTCTTCTTCTTCTTCTTCTCCTTCTCCTTCTTCTCCTTCTCCTTCTCCTTCTCCTTCTCCTTCTTCTCCTTCTTCTCCTTCTCCTTCTCCTCCTTCTTCTCCTTCTTCTCCTTCTTCTCCTTCTTCTCCTTCTCCTTCTCCTTCTCCTTCTCCTTCTCCTTCTCCTTCTCCTTCTCCTTCTCCTTCTCCTTCTCCTTCTCCTTCTCCTTCTCCTTCTCCTTCTCCTTCTCCTTCTCCTTCTCCTTCTCCTTCTCCTTCTCCTTCTTCTTCTTCTTCTTCTTCTTCTTCTTCTTCTTCTTCTTCTTCTTCTTCTTCTTCTTCTTCTTCTTTTTGCTGAGGCAATTGGGGTTAAATGATTTGTCTAGGATCACACAGCTAGGAAGTGTTGAATGTCTGAGGTCATATTTGAACTCAAGTCTTCTTGACCTCGGACTTGGTGCTCTATCCACTGTGCAACCTAGCACAGTAATTTACACTTCTTTAAAAAAGGTCAGTTTCATATATAATTTTTTTTCTTCTCCACATACACATGTTTGTGTTTCTTGATAACTAATAAGTGCATAGTTTTTTTTTTAAAGGAAATTAGAAAGATTTCCATAAGAATTGTTGAGTGGAAAGTGATCTTACAGACCATGTATTCAACCTCCTCATTTTACAAGGAGGCCCAGAGAGATAACATATCTTGTTCAAGGTCACACAACTAATTAGTAGAAGAATTAAGAATAAAATACAGTTCTCTTGATCTTCTCCCCTTTCCCCCCAGAGGACTTTTTCCATTTAAATAAATTGCCTTTATCCTTCTCTTCTGTAATAAGACATCTATAACTGGTCCCTGTGTGAGGATTTGAGAAGAAAACTGACATGCCTAACAGAAATCAAGCCTGAGTATAGGATTAAATTTTACTGAAAAAAGAATATTCCTTTCTCTTCTCTGGCACTCCATTCCCCAGTCCATCAATTTAATTTTATGTTAATATTTTAGTGGCTAACACTCCAATACCATATGTAACACTGCCAGCATTTGAAAAAATAATTTTAGTAGTATTTTTTTGTTTTCCTATCAGCCATATTTCCCATTGTAACCTCGTTATCTTTCCCCTTCCCAAAGAGCCATCCATTATAATAAAAAATTTAAAAGACAGGGGAAAAAATCCTGCCATTACAAGACTAACATATAAAAGTCATATATATATATATTTAAGTGTCACAATAGATAGGATACTTAGTTTGAAATCAAGAAGACCTGAGCGCAAAACCAGCCTCAAATACTTACTAGCTGAGTGATCCTGGACAAGTCACTTAATTTGTTTCCTCAGTTTTCTTATCTGTAAAATGGAAATAATAATAATAGCACTTACCTACCAGAATTGAAGTGCCTGCCCTATAATAAGTGCTATAGAAATGTTAGATATATTATGATTATTATTATCGGCAGTGTTCCACAATCATAGTCTCCCACTTCTACAAAAAAAAAAAGGAGGAAAGCACCTTTTCATATCTGTTTTATTGCCAAATTTATTTATTGTAACTTCAAATATATAACGTAATTTCAATTTTTGTTGTTGTTGTTCTTTCCCTTGATTTTGTGTTAGTGTGCATAGTATAGTGTTTTACTGGTTCTGCTTGCTTAAATTAATTCATGAAAGTGTTTGTATATTTCTCTATTATTCACCAAATTAATAAATTCTTAGAGGGCAGCTAGGTGGCAGCTAGGTGGCGCAGTGGATAGAGCACCAGCCTTGAAGTCAGGAGGACCCGAGTTCAAATCTGCTCTCAGACACTTGACACTTCCTAGCTGTGTGACCCTGGGCAAGTCACTTAACCCCAGCCTCAGGGGAAAAAAAGAAAAGAAAAGAAAAAGAATATTTTTTCATATCACAGCTATATTCCAGTATAATCAAAATTACCATTTATCTAGCCATTTCCCAGTTAATAAGTATTTATTTTCTTTCCTCTTCTTTGCTACTTCAAAAAGTCCTGCTATAAATACTTTGATGTACAGGACCTTTCTTTTTACTGTTAACTTAATTAGAGTATGTGCCTTGCAGTGGACTCAAAGAATATATGTGTACATATTAGTTGCTTTGCTCTCATAACTTCAAATTGCTTTCAAGAATGGCTGGACCAATTCTGTTCTTTATTAAGAGTATGCTGATCTTCCCATAATCTTTAGGGAATATTTTGAAGACTGGTGGTTTCCCAAAGTTCTTGGTAAATAGCACTGAACAGACTTAAAGAATCACAGTTTAGAACATTTAGAACCTTAGCAATCATCTCAGGATAATCAACTTATTTTAGAGATAACAAACGGAGCTCCAGAGATTTTTAAGTTGGCTAAGATCACAAGCCACTGAAATTTCTTTAATTTACATCTAAAGTCCATATTAACAATATTTTTGTACTTTTTCCAAATATATTGCTCTATTTAACAATTTATATATGTTCCCATTAGAATATAGGCCCTCAAGAAACTATTTTGTTTCTTCTTTATATCCTCAGGCCAGTTAAATGGCACAGAGTATAAAGTACAGGTCTTGAAATTAGGAAGACTTCTCTTCATGAGTTCAAATCTGGCCTCAGATACTTACTAGTTGTGTGAATCTTGGCAAATCACATAATCCTATTTGCCTCATTTCCTTGTATAAAATGAGCTAGAGAAGGAAATGCCAAATAATTCCAGGATCTTTGCAAAAAAAAAAAAAAAAAAAAAAAAAGGTCTTGAAGAGCTAAACACTACTGAACAGTGACAAAATTGTATCCGCAGCACTTAGCACAGTACATTGAACATGGTAGATGCTTAAGAAATATTTATTTCTGTTCTATTTTCCTCTACTAGATTCTAACTAAACCTTCTGAGACCAGAAACTGAAGTTTAGTGCTTTTATATCAGCTCTACCCATAGCAGGAACTTAATCATTGATTAAAGGGAGAACTTTGTTATTTTGCATTTGTTCATATGTTGCTTGCTCTACACATTTAATTGTTCTCTAGCAATATATATATATATATATATAGTCTTTCTAATAGAATGTCAGCATTTTGAGGGCAGGAGTCATATATTCTTTTCTTTTGCCTCCCTTTCTACTTCATCCCCCACAGATTCTGTGAATATGGAAGACATTTGACAAATATACATAGAGTTAGAGTTTAATCATTCACACCAATGGAGAGGAACCTTGCTACTTGGCTATGGAATCTAAAATATAAAAATTTTATAGCAGATTTACCTTCTTAATTATTCATTGTTTAGATTGATATTAAAGCTAATTTACACTGCAGTTTACAGTCAAAGAAAGTAGGTTAGAAGCATAAGGAAGAAGATATCTGAGGATTTAAACAAAATATCACCAATAATGGACAAGATGCAGCGTATAACAGGTTAGTTATTAGTTATCAGCAGTTATTTCTGCTTTGCACAGTTAAAAATATTTCTGGAGGGGTCCAAGAAATGGGAATTTGTTATACAAACTCTACTGGACTAGGGGCAGAAGATCCAGGTTCTAGTCACAGCTCTGCCACTAACTTTGTGACCTTAAGTAAATAACTTCCCCTCTCTGAACCTCAGTTTCCTCACTTGTAAAAGATTATGATACTAGTATTACCTACCACACAAGGTTGTTATAAAGATAAAATGAAATAATGAACCAATCACTATTTATTAAGTAAAAGTAGGCTATGTGCCAAGAACTGAAGATAAAATGAAACAGTTTTTGTCTTCAAGTAGCCTTTCTCTCTTAGGGATGAAAACATGCTCATAAATATCTATAAAAAATATTATAGTCAACTAGGTAGCTCAATGTATACAGCTAAGCCTGGAATCAGGAAGACCTGAGTTCAAATATAGCCTGAAACACTTGCTAACTATATGACATTGAGAAAATCATTTAACTTCTGTTTGCCTTAATCCACTGGAGAAGGAAATGACAAATCATTCAAGTATCTGTGCCAAGAAAATCCCATGGATAGTATTGGTATGATATGGTCCACAGGGTCACAAAGAATCAGATGACAAAACTAAACAATTAAACAACTACAACAAACAGAATATGTACAAATAAATATTATAAGTAGTGTGTTTTCTCAACTTAAATGAATATATGAATGTCAACTGTGTGAACATGGGGTAAAATAGTTGGGCAAATAATTTTTAAGTTCTTTCTACTCCGAAATGCCTTGAGTCCATATGTAAATATGGATGTGTATCCATAAATATGTATGTATGTTTATACATACCATTTATCTTCCTGAAACTAGAAGCATTTTGTCCCTGAAATGTACAGTTCCATCAATGAGATTTAATAGGTTCCAATAATCATGATAAATTGTTTTGATTTTTTAAGGATAGAATTAAGAGTTATCACGGACCCCTTCCCTCATGAAATCCCCTCCACTCATGAAAGCAACTCCTATGAAGAGAGAGTGGCAGAATGATGGGAAAAGCAGATAAAAGGGATAAGCTAGAGAGATATTGAAATCACAGAGAGTAATAGTTCCCAGACCAGAATAAGAATAATAAGATATCTTTAATATTCAGTTTCATGGATTGCTTGATTACCACTGAACTTCAGCAAAAATTGCCACTGTCCTGTAAGCTATAGTCCTGTTGAAGAATAGAGGCCATGAGTTTAGCATTATCTCCAGAAACATTGTGGAAACAGATTTATCAATGTTCCAAAGCAAAAAAACACTGGGACTGAGTTTAAGGGTCAGGGGAACTGAGTATCATTTGCCTAGTGGGTTACAAAAATTTTGTTAACCTAATTATATCTCAAATCTCTACATAATTTTTAAAGCTTAAGATTTGCAAAGATTTCCTCAAAACAACTCCTGGAGATAGGTATGTAAGTATTAGATCTTTTTAGGTAAAGAAATTGAGGCTCAAATATGTAAATTAGCTTATTGAAAGTCACATAATTAATAATTGAAATTTATGTTATCCTTTGTGACTTAAAAATCTATTAATTAATAGTAATAACAATAATGATAATTGCTAGCATTTATGGTTTACTTAGCATTTGTAGCTTTATGATTTGCAAAGCATTGTCCATATGTTGTCTGTCAACCTTAGAACAGTAAGTGTTATTACTATCCCTATTCCACAGAAGAGAAAACTGAGGCTTAGGTGAAGTCACTTGCCCAGGATCACAGTTATTGTCAAAAGGCATAATCTGAACCCAGGTGTTTCTGATTTCAATCCAAACCTAGGTGACTAATATATCTCATTTGATTCTCACAACATTTGATTATGGCAATTAATCCACAAGCATTTATTATAGGTTTTCTATGTGCCAGACACATAGAAACATTTTGGTATACAAATACAAAAATGAAACAGTCTCTGCCTTCAAGCCAATATTAAGTTAGGGAAAACAATGGGTACATAAACACAGAAATAAATAAATAAATAATAAATAAAAGGCAGTTTCCAAGTGAGGAGGCACTAAAATGTTCAGGGATCAGGAATGGAAGGAAGCAACCGTTTATAGGAGGTAATGAGAGTCTTTGTGCTAGGACATAAATACAGGAGACACAATGTTGTAAGAGAGAAACAAGTAGGTCACTTGAGCTGAGCCTTAGTGCTTGTGAAGGAAAATTAATTGTAATAGGCCTGGAAAGGGAGTCTGGAATCAAGCCAAATCAACAGGCACGTCTTAAGCATCTAGGATGCTTCAGGCACTATGTTAAGTACTGGGGACACCAAGAAAGGCAAAAACAGGCCCTGCTCTCAGGGAGTTTTATTTTTTTCTTTCTTTTTTTCCCCTGAGACAAATGGGGTTAATAGACTTGCCCAGGATCACACAGCTAAGAAGTATTAAGTGTCTGAGGTCACATTTGAACTCAAGCCCTCCTGACTTCAGGGCTTGTGCTCTATCCACTGCACTACCTTTCAAAGAGTTTTTAATCAACTTAAGTGAGACAAAATGCAAAGTACATATAATCAAGATATTTACAGGGTAGATTAAAGTTACTTTCAGAAGGAAGGCACTAGCCTTTAAGGGAGACCAGGAAAGACTTCTTGAAGAAGGTAAGATTTTAGCTAAGACTTGAAGGGAGACTTGATAAGGTGGAAGATCATTTCTGGTAAGATAAACAGATAGGAAAAAAGTTAAAAAGTTGGAACACACAGTGTTTTGTTTGAGAAATATCAAGAAAGTTAGTATCGTTGGCTCATAGAATACACTGTATGTGAGTAAAGTAGAAGATTGGAAAGGTTGGAGGGGGCCAGGTTATTAAGGACTTTGGAAGTCAAATAATTTTATATTTGATCCTGGAAATAACAGCCATTGGAGTTTACTGAGTGGAAGAGTGGGGGTGGATATTATATTTAGACCTGCACTTTAGGAAAATCACTTTGGTAGATGAATGGATGATGGACTGGAGTGGGGAGAGATGAGGCAGGGAAGCTGTCCAAGAGGTTATTGCAATAGTCCAAGGTATATAGTCTGGTGATGAGGGCCTATGCTGGCAGTGTCAGAGGAGAGAAGGGAGCATATAGTATCAAAAATATTACAATGATAGAAATTATAGGATTTGGCAACTTACTGGATATGAGCAACAACAAAGAATGAGGAGGTGAGGATGTCAACTAGGTTGAAAACCTGGGTGACTGAGAGGATGATGATGCCTTCAGCAATACCAGAGAAGTGAGGAAGAAGAGAGGATTTGTGTGTAAAGATAATGAATTTAGTCTAGGCGAGAGGTGATAAAGGCTTGAGCTAGACTGAATGGAAAGAAGAGTGAAGATACAAGAGAAACTGTGAAAGTAGAATTGATAAAACTTGGCAAATGATTACAAAGGGATTTAAAGGGACAATGAACATGTGAAGAAAACTGCACATTTGAATGTCTGGGAGGATGAATGAAGAGGGAAGTTAGGAAGAAGGATGTTTTGATAGTAAAGATCATGAGTTCTGTCATGAACATATTGAGTTTGAGATGGCTGTAGGACTTCCAGTTGGAAGGTTCAATAGGCAGATGGGGATGTAATACTAGAGCTTAGGAGAAAGATGATTAAATATATAAATCTGAGAGTCATCTGAGTAGAGGAAATACACAATGTTATGCCTGTTTTATAAATGAAGAAAATAATTTTTGGAAGGAGGAAATCACATACCCTAAATCACAGAACTAGACACTGGCAGAACTAGGGTCAGACTTTAGGTCAACTGACTCTTAATCCAGTGCTTTCCTCACTATGCTAAGTAAATTATTTTTTGAATACTAATGTATAGGCAGACATATAGAAACACATTTATTTTGTCATGTATCTCTTGGGTTTCCTATAGAATAAAATACTGAAACATGGGTTTCCCCAAAATTTACATAAAGTAGAACAATTCAAGCTTGGTCAGTAGAAGGAACAAATAAAATGCAGTAGAAAGGGAATTAGAAAAGGAGTTGGGAAATCCAAGTTTTCGTCCTAGTTATGTCACTAAATTGCATATGATGCTAAGGAAACCCCTTCTCTTCAGTTTCTTCACCTGCAAAATGAAGAGGTTGAATGTTATAGATTTCAGACTGGAGGGAACATCAGAGGTCATTGAGAATAAAAACATCATTTCACAAGTAAGGAAACTGAGGACTAGAAAAAAAGAAGTGATTTGACCAAAGTGTCCTTAAGTAAGCAACAGAGCCGATTTCCAGATCTCACTTTTTTATGACTATGAATGATACTTAAAATCAACAGACTTTAGTGAAAATATCTAGTGTTCCATTCACTCTTGTTAAGAATGAATTCCTCAGGGCAGCAGTGGATAGAGCACTAGCCCTGAAGTCAGGAGGACCTGAGTTCAAATGTAGCCTCAGACATTTAGTACTTCCTAGCTGTGTGACCCTGGGCAAGTCACAACCCCAATTGCCTCAGGGAAAAAAAAAAAAAAAAGAATGAATTGCTCCTAAAGGGAAAGTAGAGAGCTAGAATCTTTCCCACACCTCTCATGGTCTACTTACTCATGGACACCACAACCTAAGGTGGGAGTCATATAGCCCCTATCCCTGGAACTCACCTATCCATGACATATCCTTTATCTTCCCTGTGCAATTCACTGCCATTCTCCAAACGCATCATTGTATCCATGCGCTTCACCATCAACTCCAATAGGTCACTCATCTTGCGGAGGACAACCCGGGACTCCAATGCACCAATAACTATAAGAAGAAAATTCAGCAGAATTAGGCCTAAGTGATTATGATTATTTAGAAGCAACTTGGCTCATAGGGACCAGGATAAAACAGAGATGGCCCAGAGCTGAGCTCTCCTGAATGGGATCTTTTTCGGTACTGCTGTTGTACTAAGAACTATTCTTTAGCAACACAATAACTATAAGTGGAATTGGGGCATAATCTATAATCCCAAATTCAGCTTCCCTTGTAGAGTAGGATTCTCTAGGAGGATCAATGAATATTTTCCTGACTACTTGCATTTTTTGTAATTTAAATAGAAAAGGAAAAATTAAGAGAATAGCAATGGATCTTTCAGTTATTCATTCAACTAATATTTATGCAGTGTCTACCCTATACAAGACAATGTCCTGGGCCCTGAGAATACAAAACAAAAAGAAAAGGAAAAGAAAGGAAAGCAGTTTTCACTTTTAGGGAGATTCCATTCTACTGGAAAAATACAACACATTCACATATGAGAAAAAAGCTAGAATTTGAGGAAAGAGAGCCCTTAAAGGAATCAGAACAGGATAAAGGTGTTATCTAAGCTGAGCACTTTTGGATTTAAAGCTTCTAAGAGGTGAACGTGAAGGGGAAATGAATTGTGGCAGATAGAATGTTAAGTTCAGAGGCCAACTAGAAATTGTTTGTTTGGAGTGTAGAGTAATATGAAAGGAAATGATAGGAAATAACCTGGAAAAGCAAGTTGGAGATATAGTCGGGGGGGGGGGGGGCATTAAATGTTAAGATGAGAGAGTTAAGTAAAAAATGAGAGATTAAACAACTTCAAGCCAAGCAAATCCCTAGGATACCAAGTCAATAGAGTAGCTATGGTTTCAAGTCATTGCTCCTTCCTCTGTCTCACTCTGGTCCCCAGTTGAAAACAGTGTAGGTGAACTCCAAGCAGAACAGAATACTAATGTCTTCATTTGAATGCCTTGGGCAAAATTAAAATTATTCCTCCTACCTCCTCATCTCATATAACAGAAGTTACCTCCCTCCATATAACAGAAGTTCTGAAACCACCATTTCGACTTGCAATATGGTTTCAGTACCACCACCCTACTGAAACTTGTGTCTCCAAGATGCACAATTTACTAATTGTTAAATTTATTAGTTTTTATATAACTTTTGGTATTTTGTTTAAAAAAAAAAAAAACAACAACAGTCATTTCCCCCCCCCCCCCACCTTCCCTGCTCTTGGGGAAAAAAAAGAAAAAGAAAAAGAAAAAAGATAATTCTTTTAACAAATAAGGATAATCAAGTAAAACAAATTATTCCAGTTGGTAATGTCCAGAAGTGTCTATTTCATCCTGTAACTTAAGTCCCTCAACTTCCCTATAGCAGACGTCCATAGCAGACTTCATTATTAGTTAGGCTTTTGGAATCATGATTTGTCAGAGATCAAGTTTTTCAAAGTTGTTTTTCTTTACAATGTTGGTGTTATAGTAAAAGTTGCTTTTATTCTATTCATTTAATTATCACTTCACATAAAATTTCCCAAGTTTCTCTGAAACCATTGTTTTCACTATTTTTTGATAGTGCAATGATAGTGTTGTGATATTCCAATCCAAACATGTACCACAATTGGCCTTAGACAATCCTCAATATGTAGATACCTTAGTTTCCAGGGTTTTTTCCCCTACTATGAAGAACTGTGTTACATAATGAGTTATTTTCCTCTTTGATCTTTTGAGAGTATAGGCCTATACTGGTATTGCTAGATCAAAGGGTAGACATGACTTAATGACTTTTGGAGTGTAGATGACTGATGATGAATCTCTAAGATTTGTAGACCTACAAGCTAATAGACCTAGATCAAGGTCAATCTCTTCCCCCAAGATTGTAATGTTTGAAAAAGTATGGTAAAGAAACTGGGACTTTCTATGTGGCATTAGGGAAGACACTAGAAGCTGTGTCACATAGACTTTGCTAAGAGACATATGAAAGGAAATTTCCTGATTCTCCCCAGGAACCCAGAGACCTTTATGGAATTGGAGTTAAGAACAAATGTGCCAATTATATCCCAAGTTGATTTGCTGATATTAGGAGATATTGCAGTTTGAAAATTTTAAAAAGGCAGCTTCCATTCTCATTATGGAACTGAGAACTGTAATACTCTCTTTCTCTCCTTCTCTCCCTCTCTTTCCCTCCTTACCTATCCCTCCTTCACCCTCTCCTTCTCACTCTCTCCCCCTTCCTTTCCTCCCTCTCCCTCCCTCCCCCCTTCTCTTCTTCTTCCCCTTTCTCTTCCTCTTTCTCCTCCTCCTCCTTCTTCCTCTTCTTCTTCTTTTTCTCTTTTTCCTCCTCCTCCTCCTCTTCCTCTTCCTCCTCTCTCTTTCTCTCTCTCTCTCTCTCTCCCCCCTAAATCCCTCCAGTAAGAGGCACCTGCAGAATTCATGCCCTAGCATTCTAATCCCCTATCTTAGCAAAAATAGTTACTATTTGCATATACTATAGATAAATAATTCTGAGTTGGGTAAACCTAGCCTTAATGGCCATCTTTTAAGTTAGAAATGTCAGGAAGCTCCTGGGCTACTGCCTCCTACTGGCAGCAGGAATAATTTTCCATGATGGGAAAGATAATTATTGAGAGGAAGAGGAACTCAAACCTCATCATGATTGACCAGAATCCCTTGTCATTTTCTGAGCTATCAGCACCTAGATTAGCAGAATGGGCAACTAGGCTTTAGCAGTGGTATTACAAGCTTGTGGCAAGATTCTGTCATGGGATGAGGAAGGAAAAGTCAGGCTCTACGCAAGGATCCTACTTTGCCCGTGGAAGGTAGAAGATGAAAAAGAACACATGTCCATAGCAATACTCTGTTCCAGCGTAAGGGTCAAAGCTAGGCCCGGAATAAGGGCCCAACAAGGTCAGCAGAGCTTAGGCCCAAGTAGTGAAAGGTGTTCAAGACAGCAGGGGCAGTACCCTCAAAATACAGTAAGTTAGCAATTGACCCTGCATAGTGGGATAGGTGCCAATGTAGTGATTATGGGTCAAAAGGCAAAAGCAGTAGGCACCAGCTTGGGCCCAATTAGCAACTAAAGTCAATTAGGCAAAGGCACAAAGACCCATAGCAGAGTAAGCACTGACACAAAAGTGGCAAAATATCACTCCCTTTGATCACTATAGAACTTAGTGATCTTATTGACTGAGTATTATAAGACTCAATGGTCTTTGGACCACTCCTGCCTGGGAAGAAAATGGAGGACCAAGAGATAACATTGTTGGGAAGTGGTTTTCTTTCTGGTAATAAAGGAGAACTGAAAGTGCCTTACCAGCCCCTACAGAAGAAAGATTCAAACTTTTCAAAACCTGTAGCTAAAACAAGGGAAGAGAAAAAGCATTTATTAAATGTGTACCATGTGCCAAGCATTATGCTAGGCACTTTACAAATATTATCTTATTTGTATCTCACAACAACCATTTTGGATTTGAGGAAACTTAGGCAGATAGAGATTATATGACTCAGACAGCCAGGAAGTATCTGAAATTGAGTTTGAAGTAAGATCTTCTGCAAACAATCAAAGCTCAAAGTTCTATCCCCTATGCTTTCCTCCCTCTCCTACCTGGTCTTACCTCTATAGGAGATCCTGATTCAGAGGCACTAGACACTAGTGCTTAATGATAAAGTACCTTTCCCTGACCAGTGATGAAGACTAGTGTCCAGCTCACCTCTTTACATACATGTGAACTTCAAAGACTTGGCACTATTTATCACAAGGACCAAATTACCTAGATCTTGAACTCAATTCTTTCAAAATGAAACTCTTAGTCTTTGTTCTCCCAAATTTAGTAGTTCCTTCAAAGAAGGCTGTTATGTTGTTTATTTTCCTTCGTTTTTGCTATTTTTCTGTTTATTCCTCCTACACATTGAAACCTTCACTCTAGCATATCTCTCATTCTTCTTCCTTTAGGTCTAGGTTGCAAAGAAAGAATATATTTATCCTGAATTTGAGCATTTTTCTGACTCAGCTCACTGACAGTATGGGAAGAATGGGAACAAAGCCAAAGCTTGCCCAGATCTGGGTCATTGAAATGGAAACTTCCCACATCATGCTAGAGATAAAGGCCATTTATGCAGGAGATCATGTTTTTAAAAAACGAGCAAAGCACTTGAAACCAAATAGCATTAAACAGCTTCATGATTCTCAGGTATTTCCTTTCCTTTCCAATCACTGCTAATACTTAGTAGTGGGTGTGTGTGTGTGTGGGGGGTGTGTGTGTGTGTGAATGTGTATGTGTATGTGTGTCTCTGTGTGTGTATGTGTGGGTGGGTGGGTGTTGTACATTGGTGCCCAAAGGCCAAGGACCCCATATATCTTTGGTCATGCCTTATTAGTGAAATCAATCTTTGGGTTTTTAACAATCCTACTTTATAAGCCCAAAGGACTTCAGTTCCAGGCACTTCTCAGATATAAAGCCCAATAGCTGATCAGTCAAAAAATTTCTAAATAAATATGAATGTTCTAATAAATAAATTCGTGTTGAGCTCTATGTATGGGTTTTGGGAAAATAGGAAAAAAGACATCTAAAGATAGACCTGGGAGAAAAGGACAGATATATCACACACAGGATAGGACAATGAGAATACATTTTAGATAGTAGGACTTAGAGTCAAAAGAGGACATCTTAAATATTATTTAGTCCAATCGCTTGTTTTTAGAGATAACTATGGCTAGTAAATAGCAAAGAGGGTTTGATTTCAAGCCCTTTGATGCTAAACTTAGTCTTCTTTCCACTATCTTCATGTTGCCTAAGCCTATATTCTTGCCCTGACATTGCCACCACCTAGCTGTTGAATTTTAGAGAAGCCGCCTGATTTCTCAGACTTCATCTTGCCTGAATATAAAACAGACATAAATTACTTCCAACCAGCCCCAGCACTACCTCATGGAGAAGGGAAGGGAAGGGGAAAATCTTTTATTAAGTATTAATAATTAATAATAATAAGCACTTTATGGTTATTATTTGATAATGACAGCAACCTTGGGGAGGGAAGGCTATTTTCACCCCCATTTTATAGTTGAAAAGACTAAGAAAAACAGAGATTAAATGACTTGTCCATAGTCACACAACTAGGAAGTATCTAAAGCTGGATTTAAAGTCAACTTTTTCTGAGAGCTGTACCTAAACTCAGAAAAACTCATCTTCCTTAGTTCAAGTCTAGCCTCAGACACTTATTAGCTGGGCAAATCCCTTATACGTGCTTGCCTCAGTTTCCTCATCTGTAAAATGAGCTAGAGAAGGATAAGGCCAACCATTTCAGATTTTTGTCAAGAAAATCCAAATGGAGATCATGAAGAACTGGCACAACTGAAAATAACTAAATAGCAACAGCTTCCTGACTTTATTCACTGTGCCACCTAGCTGCCCCCAAGTGCAAGGTAATAAGCAACTGGCTTGCTGCTGAGTGAATAGAATTAAGGACTAGGAAGAAAGTTGTCCCTTCCTTAAGGAGAAAGACTAGCTCCTTCTGGTCAATCCTCCCTATCCTTAGGGAAAATTGTTAGGATTACTAAGTGAGAACTCAAATATTCAATGTCCTCGAAGAAAAGTAACAGATAACTTTTATTGTTGTTGAGGCAATTGGGGCTAAGTGACTTGATCATACAGCTAATAAATATCTGAGTTTAATTTGAATTCGGGTTCTTCTGACTTTAGAGCTGGTACTATCCACTGAACAACCCAAATGCTCTTACGGGTAACTCCTTACAAAACAATCTTTTCCTATTCTCCTAAAGCAGACAATTTTTGAGTCTAACTCCTGATAGAAGGGAAACGAATGAGGGTACCACCTCATGTGTCCCCTGTAATATTTGTTTTTGGAATTTCTCTTTCCCATGACTCCTTGCCCAGATGAAGTAAGTACTCTTTTCCCCTTTCCATGTAAATGTAAGTCATTTCCTGATGGACATCCTGGGTGCACTTAGCACATCTGAGGTTAGAGGAGAAGGGTCACTTCCTTTGGAAAAGCCAGTTAGCTTATCAAATCCAAAGTGGAAAAGTGGGAAACAGGTCACATTTGAATAAGAATTGGTATAAATCTGCAGAGGCAGAATGTGGAACTATGGCAGCAAAAGGTATAGAATGAGGAAAAAGAAGACAAAGAGCTTGTTGACTATGGGAAAATGGATGAATATTTGAGGAATATCCTCCCCTCCAAAACATGCCTCCCTATAGATGAGGAAATAAAAATTGGGGTGTCTATAGCACTCCTAATATGCAGATATCTCTCCCTTCCTGGCTCAGAAAAACTTTTTTTTAAATGAGCAGCTTTGATGTTTGGTTTGGGGATGAGTTAATTCTAAAGAGGGATAGGAACCAGATATGGATTTTATTGGGCTCAAGATAATATAATAGTATACACAGGATAATATGGATAATTCATAGCACTTTCAGAGATCATAGATAAGGACTTGAATATACCTCTACCTAGCTCCAAGACCAGCTTTTTAATGTGGCCTCTTGATTCTAAACTTATTAAATTCAGGCTTTCCTTACTGGACCATCACTCCTTCTGACCTACCCTTAATCTACCCAGCAACTACAAAAAGTTGAAGGGAAATGGTTTGCTTTTTAAAAAAAAAATACTTAATTTTTTTAAATTTATGAAATAAAACAAGCAATTCTATAACATAGTAGAATAAAAAAAAGGTGATTGTACATGAAATTACAAATTATTATGTACAACTTTAATTCTTTTAAAATATATAATAAAGTTATCATGTAAATTTCTTTTTCTTTTCCCATAAATGGCTATCATTATTCACAAATATATTTACCTTTTTAAAGTCATTTGCACTCCCAATATCAATCGTTTCCCAGTACTTAGCCCTCTATTCTGACATACTTTCAACCAGTATTTGAAGTTGGAAAGAGAAAAGAATTTGGAGTCTTTACATAATAGAGGAACAATTAGGTAGGATAAATGACTCACTGGTATAACTCTAACATGACTAGTCTAACATAAAGATTCTGGATGGAATCAGATTCTCCTGGAAGGAAACAGGAGAAATAAGGAGATAAAAAAATGTTTAAGGCTTACCTATAGTATTTGGGAGTATAATAGGATAACTACTAATTTCTGATTTGGAGTGAGAAGATCCATTCTCTCTCTAGATCACAATTTCCTCTTCTATAAACTATATCATTGTTTGCAGTCACGTCCGACTCCTCATGACCCCATTTGGATTTTCTTGGCAAAGATACTGGAATGATTTGCCATTTCCTTTTTCAGTTTCATTTTACAGATGAGAAAACCAAGGCAAACAGGGTTAAGGGACTTGCTCAGGATCACAGAGCTAGTGGCATAGGACAGATTTGAATTCAGGAAAATGAGTCTTCCTGATTCTACACACCCAGTGCTCTCTCCATTGTGCCATCTAGCTATCCCTGTAAACTAAGAGAAGTAGAATTAAAAGATAAGGGAAAATATAGAATGATAATATTCCCTCATTCAGACCACATCTTAAATTTTGAGTTTATTTGCTCAACCCATATTTTTAGGAGAGACAGTGTAAAAACCAGGTTGTGTTGATGGGAAGCTAACCAACATAGTGAAAGGTTTTGAGATCTTGAGGACAAGTCAAAGGAATTAAATTCTTTTAGCCTAGAGGAAAGAAAATTTAAAGCAGATATGATAATTGTCTCCAAATATTTGAAGGCTATCATGCTAGCGATGGATTAGATTTATTCTTCTTGGCCCAATAGAGCAAAAGAAAAATAATAGCATTAAATTGAAAAAAAGGAAAAATTTGGCTTAATGAAAGGAAAAATTACATGCTTTATTCACTTTACTCTCTATCAATAGGATCTGGCAGAAGTAGCATCTAAATATTGCATTTATTAAAAGTTGGTCTAGGGGAGAAAAAACTGCATACCCATAATTGCCAAAGATAAAAACACATAGGAAAATTTCTAATCTATATGTAAAGTAAGTTTTTGGAATTGGAGCTATTAGCATCTTCTCAGAAAGAAGGAGAGGAAAGCACAGAAATGAAAGGAATTGATCAGCTGAATAACATCCAAAAGAAAGTGATCAGGGCGGTGACTGTCTTTGAGATTATGACATATTATCTCTAGGAAAACCCAAGTTTGAATTTGCCCCATATATTTACTAAATTGTGTGATCCTGGGGAAATTATTTTAAACTTTCCAAGCCTCAGTTTCCTCATCCTTTTAGGTCCCTTTCACCTCTCTATGTAGGTTCTGTGATTAAGGAAGCTTAACTTGGAGGATAGAAAAAAAAAAAAAAAAAAAAAGCAGAGATATGATATCTTCATCAAATCTGCAAATATATGAAAGGCCACTATGCAAAAGGCAGATTATACTTGATCTGCCTCAAATGGGCAGAATTACAGACAATAGCTGAAAGTTACAGAGAAACAAATAAGGTATAATGTAAGGGGAAATGTCCTAGCAGAGTTATCTAAAAGTAAAGTGGGCTGCTTTAGAATGAGTCCCCATCTTGTGAGAACCGAAGACCTTCAGCCCAAAATTAGATGATCACTTGATGGATTCTTGCTCAGAGCAGAGTTTCCAACTGGAGCTCTATTCCCCACCGAGAAGCCTCCAGGAAGGATATCAAAACAGCTTTTTTTTCATAGGGAAATGCCTTTTTCTTTCATTTCTATGAAATTGAAGAGACAGTCTGCTTGAGGGACTGATGGGAGATAGCTTTATCTAAGGGACTTGGAATCAATAGATTGATATAGGTTTGATTTAATGCTTCAGGCAAGGTCTCTTGACCAAATTGATCAAATTCCTTACCCTACCTAAACTTCAGTTTCCTCCTTTGCCAAAATAGGGTATTTCCTGCTTGCCACATCCTCATTCCCAGAAGCTTTTAGTGAGCAATTAATATTAAGAGCTGCTCCACTGGGGATCCAACTGAACAGGACAATTGGGCAAAAGAGCTTTTTCCCTTTTTCCCTTCCTTTCTCTTTCCTTTCTTCTCCTTTTCCTATTTTTCCTGAATCATCACAATTAAGTCTGTTCACTAGTTGAATAATCCTGCTATATCTGCCATGTTAAACTGAGTTTGTGCATGACTATCATTATCCATAGGCCTGCTACACAAATTTTAATATTATATACCCAAACTAACTTGAATATATCTCTGGATATCTCCTATTCTCTAAGGTTTTCTAGGAAAGTGCTATGTTGGACTGCTCTACCAGACCTAAATTTGTGGATGACTCAGATCTCTTATGGGTAACCTCTGTTCCCCAAGTAATTTTGCAACCAGTATATTAGGTTGGAAAGGAATATTTCTTTTTTATTATCTCTATAGAGTTTCACCTTTGGTTGGGACATATTTGGCTGAATTTCCTGTCTGCATGGTAGGTACCAATTCTATTATCTTCAGGATCATCATCTTCCAAGTTATTATCTAATCTCTCTATAGTAGGCAAATGGGATTGTTTTTCTTGAGTCTCTTATATTGCAGCCCATACTCTGCCCTGGTTCTTTAGAAAGTCATATCAATTTCTCAATAAGTAATAGTTTGTTTTGGAATGTTATCTTTCTAGAGTATTGAGCATTTGGAGGGAGTGGGATGGGAGGATGGGGGTGAGTTATCTAATAAATAAGCAGGTTGTCTAGGTTTTCCATGACTATGGAGCTTCCATTATTCTGTTATTTTATGTATTTCCTACATAGCCAAATACCTTAGCAGAACTCTACCATCTGAATGAAGATCTTGACAATGAACTTGGATTTCATGTTGTCAATTGTCTCTATCAGAACTTCTCAGATTGAAGGCCAGAGATAGGCAACAAACTTTTTAAAATATATCTCTTTCCTGAGACATATACTGGTTATGACTCTCTCCATTTCCCCTATTTTCTTCAATCCCAAAGCAAAAGTCAATAGGAAAATGTAGAATTTACTCAAATATTAAGTATGAGTTAAAGCCTGAGGCCTAATACCTTGAATTCAAGTCTAGTCCTGCCAATATATGGGCTTGGCAAGATGAATTTTAAATGGCAAGAGAAGGTTCCAAGAACCATAGACATATAGGGAGAAACCAAAACCTCTAATGTCCTCTGATTCTACCTGCCCACTCTTTCTCTATAAAGACTGTTAATGGTAGTCTTTCTAACTTAAGATCAAGACTTTTAACTAAGCTGAGGAGAGGACAATCTTGCTCTTAAGTTAGAAAGACTTTCCTGACTCTGCTATATTCTATTGATAAACTATTCTGTATAATTTCCCCAACTATTATTTTATTGCTTGCTTTGATAAATGTTTTCTAATAACTGTGATTATCTTTTTGTAATAAACATTTGGAGGGAGGGGACTACTTCCTTCCAAAAATTACTGAAACAGAAATGAAGTAAACAAACATTTATTAAATAAATTGATTTATTAAACCAGGCTTTATTGATTGCTTGATATTAAGCATTTATTTTGTGCCAGGTAATGTACTAAGTGTTTTACAAATAATATCCCACTTGATCCATACAACCCTTTGAGGTACAGATGCTGTTTTTATCCCTAGTTATCCCCCAGGAAACTGAAGCAGAAGTCAAATAATTTGACACAGGGTCACACAGCTACAAAGTGCCTGAGACTGGATTTGCATTCAGGTCTTCCTGATTCCAGGCCCAGGGATCTACTTCTACATTGTCTAGTTACCAAAGAAAAAGGTTTTTATCCTGTTGTACAAAAGGAAATCATATTCTTAGGCTGCAAATATATCAGTTGCAGGCATGGGGGTAAGTAGCCAATAGACAACTGAAGATTAATGAGAAAATGGGGCTCTGTTGGAGGAAGAAGAATGGAATGGGATTGCTTGTATATATAGAGGAATTTGCCTTGCAAAGAAACGCTAACTCCTTAAGTGAAACTGAAATGAAAGAGAATAGAGTAACAGAAGACATCTGAATAATATGATGAGGGAAAGAATAGGAGCTCTCATCTGAAAATGACTCAAATTTTTCAGTAAAATGTGAGTCAAGGTTTAGTCCTACCTGATCCTTTTGTAGATATGGAGAGAGGAATGATCATTTATTCATAGCTGTCTTCCTATTTCCTACAAAGCTGGAACATAACTCTCCCCATCTTTGGCAGGCAACACTCAATTGGATAGATGTTATTCATTCAAATTTGTAACTAAGCTCCACACACATAGGTTTTCAACTCAGTAACAGCACATTTTAGAAACAATAATTCCAATTTATAAATTGGATATTGAATCATGCTATGAAAAAGTCCTCTGATGGCAAATACAATAGGTTTTTTATAACCATTTTTCTCTTGGTCAGTGGCATAAAAGACTTGGGTCAGGGCAAGCCAATAGTGTATATCTGAGGGAATGGACCAAAACTTCCAATTCTGGTTCACATTTCCCATACCAAGAGTTTTCTGATAATTGCACCCAATTCCAGTTTATTTAAGGTACTAACAACATATTATAGGAAGGAAGGTAGGGCTCAATATCAGAATATATTGACTAAATGGTAGCAGAGATCATCTTCAAATCAAATAATTGTCTTCAACTCAGAAATGAATCCAAAAACATTTGCCTTGGTGACTTTCCAGTGCAATAAGAATGGAAAAACAATTGATGGGAATTGATCAGAAAGGGAACTAAGGTGATCTTTGCAGGAGTAGGATATGAAAAGGAGAAACTCACAGAATCCATTTTACGGACTTGACTCTCTTGAAAAAAACGTCATGGAAGAGTTCTTTACATGTCATGGACAATCTCAAAAATAAACTAAAAGAACTAAAATAACAGTATCATTATAGAGTTCAGAAGTCTATATAGATCTTCATAGTAGTGACGTGGAAAGTCTTGGGTGATTCTGATATGTGGAGGCAGTACACAACATTCAAGTTTCAATTATGTCCTGGATTGCTTTCTCGGCAGTCAATGACTTTTCCTCAAACTTGGTACATATTCTTTTCTAAATACACACAGTATAGAAGAATAAGCATAAATTTAAAAGGACAATGTTTTGGAATACATACATTAAGAACACAAGTAACCAAAGTAACTTATGCCCATGGTGTTACTTGGCCCTGATATCCTTTCTCTTCTTAAGGATTTCTCATATTACTCTCTATATGTTCGTGTCCCCTGACTTCTCCTCCCCATGCAAATTAGGTAAGTTTTTAAAGTATTGAAAACATTCATTCTCCAGAATTGATTGATTCAAGGGATTAAAAGGTTGAGTCTATTAATGTCACTTTCTATCAGCTTGAGTACAAAACAGCCATAAAAATCTTCAGGTCTTCTCTAATGGATTACCATGAACTATTTAGAGGCAGATGAGATTCTCTTAGCTGAATCAACTCACTCTATTCTCAGAGAATATCATTTGTTGAATGACCCTCCCTTGTTATGACTAAGTAAATCTACTTTTGTTAACTAACATCCAATTAATTCTTAGACTTAAACTACCTAGAACTGGCCTGAGTCAGGACAAATTCAGAACACAGGACTAGCTCTTCTTTATAGCTTAGGTTAATTATCTCTTGAATTGTAGTATTCTCTCTAAAATGTAATGTTTTCTGTTGAGATTTTCTTGGGGTCTCTGGAGGCAGCCTTTGTTTCAATTAGTAATCATTTCAGTTCAGTAATCACAAGTGCAACCAGGTGTTGCAAGGTGTTGATAAGACTTCAAAGTCTTATCTTCTTCACTTGGGACTCAGCTAGTTTTCTGGGGGCCTTTTGGAGTCTTGGTTTCAGTGGGAAGCGGAGGAGGAGAGCTTGCCACCAAGGTGGTGTGAGATGAATCTGAGTCCAAGGGTTTGTGTTCCAGCCTCCAGCCTCCAGCCTCCTGTCTGCTTGTCTCTCTTTTTTTTCTTTTTTCTTTTAATGTTTTTTTTAATTTATTTTTTAATTAATTTTTATAATTATAACATTTTCTTTGACAGTACATATGCATAGGTAATTTTTTTTTTTTTTACAACATTATCCCTTGTACTCCCTTCTGTTCTGAGTTTTTCCCCTCCTTCCCTCCACCACCCCCCCCCCCAGATGGTAGGCATTCCCATACATATTAAATATCTTATAGTATATCCTAGGTACAATATATATGTGCAGAACCGAATTTTGTTGTTGTTGTTGTTGCAAAGGAAGGATTGTATTCGCAAGGTAAAAATAATCTGGGAAGAGAAACAAAACAAAACAAAACAAAAAACCAATGCTCTCAGTTTACACTCATTTCCCAGTGTTCCTGTTCTGGGTGTAGCTGATTCTGTCCATCATTGATCAATTGGAATTGGATTAGCTCTTCTCTGTGTTGAAGATATCCACTTCCATCAGAATACATCCTCATACAGTATCATTGTTGAAGTGTATAATGATCCCCTGGTTCTACTCGTTTCACTCAGCATCAGTTGATGTAAGTCTCTCCAAGCCTCTCTGTATTCCTCCAGTTGGTCATTTCTTACAGAACAATAATATTCCATAACATTCATATGCCATAATTTACCCAGACATTCTCCAATTGATGGTCATCCGTTCATTTTCCAGTTTCTAGCCACTATGAAAAGGGCTGCCACAAACATTTTGGCACATACAGGTCCCTTTCCCTTCTTTAGTATTTCCTTAGGCTATAAGCCCAGTAGTAGCACTGCTGGATCAAAGGGTATGCACAGTTTGATAACTTTTGGGGCATAATTCCAGATTGCTCTCCAGAACGGTTGTTTTCACAACTCCATCAACAATGCATCAGTGTCCCAGTTTTCCCACAGCCCCTCCAACATTCATCGTTATTAGTTCCTGTCATCTTAGCCAATCTGACAGGTGTGTAATGTTATCTTAGAGTTGTCTTAATTTGCATTTCTCTGATCAATAGTGATTTGGAACACTCTTTCATATAAGTGGAAATAGTTTTAATTTCATCATCTGAAAATTGTCTGTTCTTATCCTTTGACCATTTATCAATTGGAGAATGGCTTGATTTCTTATAAATTAAAGTCAATTCTCTGTATATTTTGGAGATGAGGCCTTTATCAGAACCTTTAACTGTAAAAATGTTTTCCCAATTTGTTACTTCCCTTCTAATCTTGTTTGCATTAGTTTTGTTTGTGCAGAAACTTTTTAATTTGGGGTAATCAAAATTTTCTATTTTGTGATCAATAATGGTCTCTAGTTCTCCTTTGGTCACAAACTCCTTCCTCCTCCACAAGTCCGAGAGGTAAACCATCCCATGTTCCTCTAATTTATTTATGATTTCGTTCTTTATGCCTAAATCTTGGACCCATTTTGATCTTATCTTAGTATATGGTGTTAAATGTGGGATCATGCCTAGTTTCTGCCATACTAATTTCCAGTTTTCCCAGCAGTTTTTGTCAAATAATGAATTCTTATCCCAAAATTTAGGATCTTTGGGTTTGTCAAACACTAGATTGCTATTTTTATTCACTATCTTGCCCTGTGAACCTAGCCTATGCCACTGATCAACTAGTCTATTTCTTAGCCAATACTAAATGGTTTTGGTGACTGTTGCTTTATAATACAGTTCTAGATCAGGTACAGCTAGACCACCTTCATTTAATTTTTTTTTCATTACTTCCCTTGAAATTCTCGACCTTTTGTTGTTCCATATGAATTCCGTTGTTATTTTTTCTAGGTCATTAAAATACTTTCTTGGGAGTCTGATTGGTATAGCACTAAATAAATAGATTAGTTTATGGAGTATTGTCATCTTAATTATATTTGCTCGGCCTATCCAAGAACACTGAATGTCTTTCCAATTATTTAAATCTGACTTTATTTTTGTGGCAAGTGTTTTATAATTTTGCTCATATAATTCCTGACTCTCCTTTGGTAGATATATTCCCAAATATTGTATACTATCGACCGTTATTTTGAATGGAATTTCTCTTTGTATCTCTTGCTGTTGGATTGTGTTGGTAATGTATAAAAATGCTGAGGATTTATGTGGATTTATTTTGTATCCTGCAACTTTGCTAAAATTCTGAATTATTTCTAACAGCTTTTTAGCAGAGTCTTTGGGGTTCTCTAAGTATACCATCATGTCATCCCGCTTATCTCTTAATCTCTGATCTCCCTGGCTGAGGCTTCTAGTTTATATGCTATACACTGAGTACAAACCAATCATTATATTGCTAGGAAACCATTATTTGTTGTGGGATTAAATCAATGCTAAATTAGATTTAACCATTGTCTCCTTAATTCCACTTAGTATCTCATTTCAAGTTCTGGCCCATAACATCTTCTTGTAGGATTAAATCAATCATACTGAACCATGCTAAATTAGATAACTATTGTCTCATCAATTCCACTGACTTAGTACCTTGTAAGAAGAATCCTTTGTTCAGAGTTCTGACCCATAACATTGAATCAATTCTCATCTCTGCTACCAAAGGTTTCTTTCCTTGAAGCTGCTTTCTGTTCTAAATGTTATGTCTCTGTCTGGAGGGTGTTTCTTTGCTCTCTGCCTTGGTCTTCTTGACTCTGAATCCTACTGGATGTATTATCTAATGCATAATGTCAAGACCTAAAAGAGTGGAAGAGAGAAAATAATTTTCTCTTCTCCCTTATCCACCCTTTGTTAGAAGTGTTCTTTGTCTCAAACTCACAATCTCCAGACTTGGCAGATTTAGTTTTTTAAAAGCCTCCAGGAATATGACATTTCTGCCCCCCCCCCCAACCCAATAGCCAGTCATTCTTTAAATTATATTGAGGAAAAACTTTTACACACTTCATAAGGATGATAGGATGTAGACATGTCTTCACACTTCATTAGCATATCACTTCATTATTTTTATTATTTACCCCTTACTTTCTATGATTATATCTACTTGGTGGGAAGAAATAAAATTCAACCATATGGTGCCTTCTATGTGCCCTACCCCTCATTTTCTCCCATTCCCCCTTCCCCACCACTATTAAATAAAAGGTAAGAAGAGGAAGGAGAGAGTTCTAAGCACTAGGGGAATCAGTAAAAATTTTGTAAAGTAGGCAATGGTTAGGTTGAACATTGAAGGAAGATAGGATTTGAAAAGCAGAGCAGGACAGGAAGAAAAATATAGGAATTCATGGAGGCAAGAATTAACAAGTCAAGATGTGGAAGGAAACTAATACAGTTTGGTTGTAGCAGAGCATGCATAATGTAGTGTAATATGAAATAAACCTAAAAAAGGAAGTTGGAGCCAGATTATAGAGAGATTTTAAATGTCAAAATTTTGTGAAGATTTTGTATTTTATACCATATACAATAGAAAGACACTGAAGGTTTTTAACAAGGCAATAACAGAGTCAAGATCTATATAGCTCTCCTTTCAGCACTTCAAAGGATTTGTAATTTCAGTGAGGTGGCTCTTCCTTTCATCAATGCAAACTGCAACCCATTATGATCCTGTGAAATTCCTGGAGATACTCTCATAGATCTTCCAAGGAAGATCTACTTAACAAACTAAAGGCTTTCTTCCAGATCTTTCTACGTTTCTTGTGAACTACTGTCTTCTGTATTGAAAATGGTGGAGGGAATACCCATCAATGAGATTCCAGATCTATTGGTGTCTTAGAAAATTAAATGAAAGATAAATTGGAGTGGGATCATGCAAGGAGACTAAATAGGAGACAACAGGATTTCCTCAGAGATCTTGCTAATTTGGATTCAGGCTATCATCATAAAGTGGATATTACAATAAAATGAGTCACTTTAACTTTTTGGTATGGCAATGCATATAAAAGTTATCTTTATACTATATTGTTTAAGAATAATGAATATACCTTAATTAAAAACACTTTAGTCCTAAAAAAAAATGCTCATCTTACAAAAATGTAAGCCTTTCAGTGAATTATAAAATTTTTTACTGGTGTAGTCTTGCCTGGATGTTGATGGCTGCTGACTGATGGAAATGGTGTTTGCTAAAGATTCTTAAACTAAAACAACAATGAAGTTTGCTATATTTTACCTTTCACTTAAACAGTTAGAGGTCACTGTAGAATTACTAATTGGTCAATCTCAATATTGTTGTGTCTCAGAGAACAGGGAGATGGGGAATAACTGATTTGTAGAAGTCAGAACAATCATAACATTTATCGATTAAATTTGCTGTTGTATATGGGCATGGTTCATGGAGACCCAAGATAATTACAATAGTAACATCAAAGATCACTTGTCACAGATTACCATAATAGATATAATAATAATAAAAAATTTGAACTGTTTCTACCAAAAAATGACCTAGAGACATGAAGTGAGCACATGCTATTGGAAAAATGGTTTTGATAGATTTGCTTGATACAGGATTACCACAAACCTTCCATTTATAAAAAAATACAATATCTGTGAAGCACAATAAAGCAAAGTAATAAAATGAGATATGCTTGTACATAATAATCCTACAGAAAAAAGATAAGTATTCTGAGAGCTGTCTATGAATGAAAATAAGGGTATGAATAAGAGATGTTGTGAAAGTTCTCATAAACAGAGACTTTTCTTTTACATCAAGCTGAAATTTGTCTCTCTGCAACTCAATTAACACTAGTTTTGCCAACTGAGACCAAGAAGAATAAGTGTATGGTCTGAACATAGCAAGGTAAAACAAAACAATAGTCATCTCATTCTAGATACTCTTGCTCCTATTAATATAGCTAGGTTGTGGCAAAGTTTTTTTTTGTTGTTTCTTTTTGACTATCTTTTCACACTATTGAATTTTTATTGAGTCTACAATCCACTAGAATTACATATTTCAAATCAAATAAATTACTCATACAACCCAGCATAGTATTAAAATTCAAATAAAAAACTTCATATTTATAACTATTAAATTTCATCTTATTAGACTTTGTTCATTATTCTAAATTTTGGGCATTGAATCCTGATTATGATCATACTAATCACATCATCTAATATGCAGTTCTTCCGAGTTTTATATCTTATGAAAATCTAAGGAATGTGTAAACTGTGTCTTTATCCAAATCATTGATATAAATATTGACTAGCACAAGACCAGGATGGATCCCTCTAATAACAGCAAGAGCTCAGATAAATACAATGCATAAATTTTAAAAACTGACTTAGAAGAAAGACCTAGGAGAGAAAATTTAAGAATCATTTTGCTCTTTGAAAACCATGACCAAACCCCACCTCCTTAAAAAATAGCCACCTAAAAACCATGTTTCAAAAAAATCATAAATTACATATCAGAGGGGTGTGTGTGTGTGTGTGTGTGTGTGTGTGTGTGTGTGTGTGTGATGACAAAGAACTGGAAGTTGGAGCAATACCCATCAAATGGGGAATGACTGAAGAAATTGTGTTGGAATACTATTGTGTTTTAAGAAATGATGAGGAGGACAGCTGGATGGTACAATGGATTGAACACCAGCCAGTCAGGAGGACCTGAGTTCAACTCTGGTCTCAGACACTTAACACTCTCTACTGTATCACCCTGGGCTAATTACTTAACCCCAACTGCCTCAGCAAAAAAAAAGAAAAGAAAAGAAAAGAAAAGAAAAGAAATGATGAGGAGCATGGTCTCAGAAAAACCTAGGAAGACTAATAAGAATTGATACAAAATGAGCAGAAAAATGATTGACTGTGAAAGTCTTAATCATTTTGATTAATACAATGATCCAAAACAATTCCAAAAGACTCATAATAAAAAATGCTATTCTTCAGACAACTCATGAATTCTGAGTGCAAATTGAAGTTTATTTTTTTTCATTTTTTTTGCAATATGTCTAACATGGAAATATGTTTTGCAGGATTTCATACATATAATTGATATCATATGGCTTGCCTTCTCAATGGGAGAGGAAGGGGTTGGAGGAAGTGTGAGAATTTGAATCTCAAAATTTTAAAAAATGAATGCTTAAAAACAAATATAAAAAAGATTTTTAAGAAAAGAAATCATAAATGAAAGCTGTCTGGATCTATTAGAACCAGAAATCAAAATGAAAATGGAAAGAATATATCAGTCACTTCTTGAAAGAAATCTGAAATTGAAAACTTCCAAGAAAGTCATATCCAAAATTCAGAATTTCTAAGTCAAAGGAAATATACTTCAAGTAACCAGAAAGCAAGGCTTAAAATACCTAATAAATGATGTATTATTTACTTTTCCAATGGATGGAAGGGGACTGAAGAAAAGAAGAAAATTTGGAACTCACAATTTTAAAAAAATGAATGTTATTAAATATGTATGGGATTGTTTGTCATCTAGGGGAGGGAGTAGAGGGAGGGAGGGGAAAATTTGGAAAAATGAATACAAGGGATAATGGTGTAAAAAAATTAACCATGAATATGTACTGTGGGAAAAATTATAATTATAAAATTAATTTTTAAAATGAATGTTAAAAATAAATAATTTTAAATATATAATTTACCTTCCAAAAGGCAAATGATAAAGATTGACTATTAAGAATGATTTAGAGGCAGCTAGGTGGTGCAATGGATAGAGCACCAGCCCTGAAGTCAGGAGGACCTGAGTTCAAATCTGGTCTCAGACAATTAACACTTCCTAACTGTGTGACCCTGGGCAAGTCACTTAACCCCAGCCTCAGAGAAAAAAAAAAAAAAAAGAAGAAGAAGAATGATTTACCTTGAGAAACTGACTACGGTTCTATAGGAACTAAAACTCATCTTTAATGGCATAGGAGATTTTTAAAGTATTCTTATCCCTTAGAAGAGAGTCAAAACTTTGAAAGCAAACACAATAATAAAGAGAAACTTAGACAGATTACATTCTCCCCCAATAGAATAGGAGCTCCTTGGGGGCAGCAATTTGTTTTTGTCTTTCTTTGTACCCACAGTACTTAACACTGTCTGGCATATAGTAAATATTTGAGAAATGCTTGTTGAATGTTGAATGACATTTGAATAATTGGAAAGAGCTAAACAACTGTATAATGCTTACATTCTAATTGGGGAGTAGAGTGAAATATTCCTATGGAATCCTAATGTTTTCAAGAACCATTAAGGGAATTAAATATGATAAACACAAGATAAGCAAGTGATTTTTTTCAATTTTGGTAGTCCTTAAAGGAAGAAAGTAAAAGGCCAAAGGAAATATTGCAGGGAAGAAATGGTGAAGAAAGAAAGAGGAACTTAGATTTTCTCATAATCAAATGTATGAGAAGAAAAGTATGTAAAAGTGGAGGAAGGAGAATAAGGAGCAGGCATCCCATGAACATCTCTTATTTGAATGAGTCAAAAGAAGGCTGAACACATTCAAATAGATATACATAAATGTGTAGAAGTACAGTTAATTCAACATGGAAACAGACAGGTACAGGGAGAAAAGGGAATGTATTTTAGAAGAAGGGTAAGAAAAATATAAAGATGTTTAAAGGATGAAAAAGAGAGAATCAGAAAAATCTGATATTTGGGTGAGGTGCAGTTAGATGTAATTTGGAGTCAAGAAGACTCATCTTAAGTTGAAATCTGGACTCAGACATTTACTAGTTGTGTGACCCTATATATATATTTGGATTAGGTGAAAGAGGATATTCTTTGCCTCAATTGCTACCTAGCCTCAGGTCCTTAGCTTAAAAAGATCAAGATGGGAGCAGCTAAATAGCACAGTAGATAGAGCACCAGTCTTGAAGTCAGGAGGACCTGAGTTCAAATCTGACCTGAGACACTTAACACTTTCTGGTTGTGTGACCCTGGACAAGTCACTTAGTCCCAAATGCCTCAGCAAAAAAAAAAAATCTCCTAGTCATAGTGATCTATATCTGACCAAATGGCTCCAGAGGAGAAAATGAGACAGGTGACTTTGCACAGCTCTCCCTCATATAAATCCAATTCACTTACACGTTACGACATCACTTCTTTGATCCTATTTGAGCCTATTTGTCTTAGTTTCCTCATCAGTAAAATGAGCTGGAGTCTAGGAAAGAGCAAACCATTTCAGTATCTTTGCCAAGAAAATCCCAACTGGGACCACAGAGAGTTGTAACTGACTGAACAACAATGGAACAATATAGAGTGTAGTGAATAAGATTCGGAAATCAATGTATACACTGACTACAACATTGTTAAGAAAAACAACTTTTAATGATTTATGACTTCTGATCAATATAATGACCAATTATGATTCCAGAAAAACAATGATGTTTTCATTTGTGCAATGCATGGCATGGTCTTGCTTGACTGTTTGTTATAAGAAGAACTTTTTCAGGATGAGCAAGAAAACGAAGGGACAAGGTGAGGCTCACTTATGATGTCAAAAAAGAAGAGAGAAAAAAATGTCAATGTTTAAAAGACAGAAGGAAGTCCATAGAGAAGCAAATAAATAGGACAACTTTGGAACAAACATGTGGTATTTATAAAACCCAAGCCATATATAATAGAGATTCATGGTTTCAGTTGCAACTCTCTTTTTTTTTATTCTTTCCACATGGAAACGTTTGTTTTTATTGATGGTTTTCAAATTCAAAGTGACAAAAAAATTTAATTTTGAAAAAGAAACCCAGGCATGGATACATGGTTTTAAAAGATCCTTAATCAGAGACTTGAGAAGTAATTTAGCATAGTGCATAGAGAGATGACTTCTGAGACCCAAGTTTAAATCTCATCTTTGAAATGTGAATCTTGGAAAGCAATTTTGTCTCTCAGTGCCTTGGTAACTTTCTAAGACTATTCATTAGTTGTTCAAGCACAGAAAAGGTATCAGCCTGAATGGATAGAGGAAGTTTTTCTGTATCTTCACACATGATCATGATCTTCACAAAGTTCTATAGGGCAGTGATGCCAAACAAATAGAAAGGGAAGCATATTCACTTAGAAAACTACAAAGTATCATTTATGTTTTGATTTATTTTTATGTATCTTATTAAACATTTCCCAATTACATTTTAATCTGGTGGTGGTGGGGGGTGCACTGGGGAGTTGTTTAAACAATTGAGGCCATGGGCCACATTACACAGTAAGAGTCTCATAACAAATGAAGAAACTGAGGATGAAAGAGATTAGGTAATTTTCCAAAATTAATATTTATCAAATGTTGTAGAGAGAGCAGCAGGATAGTGACAGAGGCAGACCAGGAACCAGGAAGATGTAAGTTTAAATTCTACCCTGAATCATCCTGGCTTTATGAACCTGGATCAAGTGAAGTCACTTAATCTCTCAACGTTTTGGGCAACATTCTTATTGTAAATTGTCAAAAAGGCACCAACCTACATTGGTAAGGATGTTTCATTATACAGAGAATTTCCTATTCCAAAGAATTCACAGATCTATATCCACTATATCCCTATCTATATCCACTTTTCTAGTTAGTGACATGGATGGAATTAGAACTCAGGCCTTCTGACTCTTACTGATCTATGCTTTTTTATATAGTATTACTTAATAATGTATACTAGGTGGTCCCTTTTAGAGATGATTCCTGGGAACAAGACTTTTTAATCCTTTAGCCAACAATGTAACAGACACTTAAAAGTAGAACAGATTCCTGACTTCTGACTGTCATTGAAACTCAGAAAAATTCACAACTAAACAATACAGTTTTCCATCTATTCCCAGGTCTAAGGTTAATCTGAAAGGATTGTTGGTATTCAGGCAGTGGAAAGACTACAATGATCATTTTCTTATTAAGTGTCTTTGGCATTTTAGGATTGAGGTAATGTATATCAGAAATAAAAGTTCACTCCCTTGTGTTGTGTCTTGCTTTCTAGAGCCCCCAAGTGGGTGACAAAATGAATTGTGCTTTCTAGAGCCCTCATGCTGGGTGGTTAAAACATACCATCTTAGTATAGGAGTGATGAGGCAAGACTCCCAAGGATTGTTAAAATATGGAGTCTGTTTATTCCAAAATATGCCCTACTACCCTTATGTAAACAAAACATCACTGGGCATGCAGCTAGATAAATATTTGCACATGGAACCCAAAACAACTTGCTATTGTATGTAGTTTGCCACCTGATATCACTCTATTTCAATTACAACATAGATTATCACAGCCTCCTGACTTCTCAGGAAAGCCAAGAGCCCTTAGGGCAGATGGGATGCCAAATCAGACATTGTTAGCAGGTTCCCCCTGAGCTGAAGAGTCTTATACCTCACCCAGAATTCCCTCACTGTCTGTGCCCTCTACACCCTTGACTTAAATTAACTTGTTATTTAGAATTTCAGTCCTATAGAATCAATAATATACAACTTGAACAAAAACTAGAAACTTCAAACTTAAGTTTCAGATTGGATAATCTCATGTAGCAATGAATAACTATATTATTATGACTTAATGATATGACATACTATAAATACCCCAAAGGAAGGAAATGGAGAAGAGCAAGCCAGAAAAAGAAAACTATAGACCAATATTCCTTATGAATAGTGACAGAACATTTTTAAATAAAATATTAGCTAAAAGATTATAATAACATATCAAAAAGATTATACACTTTGACAGGATGGATTCATACCAGGAATGTAGGGTTGGTTGAATATTAGGATAATTATAAACATAATAGATCATATTAATAGCTTTAGTTTTTAAGAAATAAAAAATAAAGCAATAAAAATCACAGGATTATATCAGTAGATATAGAAAAAACTTTTGGTAAATCATAATACTGATTTCTATTTTCAAAAAATGCTAAAAGGATATAAACAAATGGATCTTTCTTTAATATAATAATATTTATCTAAAACTAGGTTCTAGGAGTATTTATAATGGAAAATCACAACTTCTAATTGTTGTCTGTTTTCTGATAAGACAAAAGCTAAAGCAAGCATATTAAAAGTCACCAGACTAAATTACTTTGCTAACAAAAATTTATATGGCAAAACTATGAATTTCTCAATAGCAAAATATATGGCTATAAGATTTGTACCATAAGGAAAGTTGAATATTACAGAATGAACACATTTGAATTGTGGTGCTGGAGAATACTTTTGAGAGTACCTTGGACAGCAAGGAGATCAAATCAGTCAATACTTAAAAGAATTAATTCAGGCTAATCACCAGAAGGTCAAATACCGAAGCTGAAACTTAAACAATTTGGCTACATAATGAGAAAACTGAACTAATGGAGAAGACCTGATAGGAAAGATTGAAAAGGACAGGAGATGGATAGCTAGTGTAATGGAAGCAATAAATATGAGTTTGGACAGACTTCAAGAGATAGTGGAGGATAGAAGGACTTGGCATGCTATGATCTATAAGGCCAAGAAAAGTCAGACATCTCTGAACAAAAATAATGTCCTTTTTCACCACTAGTGATATAATTCTAGAAATATCAAATGAATCAATAAAATAAGGAAAAGAAATTTAGGGAATAAGCATATATAAAGAAACAAAATTATTGCTTTTAGCAGATGACATGATAGCTTACTTAGAGAATCCTAGACAGTTGATTTAAAAAATTAATTGAAATAATAATTTCAGTGAAAGTTGTATGATATGAAATAAACCCTCACAAATCAAAAGCATTTCTGTATACTTCCAACAGAAATTCAGCAAAAAGAAAAAGAAGTTTCATTCAAAATAATTAGAGAATTTAAAAAAATATTTGGGAGTCTACCTACCAAGACCCATGCAGGAACTATAACACTTACAGAAAAAAAGATAAACCCAACAAATTGAGCCAACTCAATATAATGAAAATGATAATACCATCTAAATCAATGTAATTATTCACTGTCATACCAATGAAACTTTCAAAGGATTACTTCATAGAGCTAGAAAAAATAATGACAAAGTTATCTGGAGGAACAAAAGAGAAATCCCAAGGAAGGTATTGAAAAATTTAGGAAACAAAGAATCTTACCAATACCATATTTCAAGCCATGCTCCAAAACAGTTCTCATCAAAACTATTTACTACTTTTTAAACATTTTTAAAATTGATAAGACCAATTAGATATGTAACATTCAAATATAAATGATCATAGCATAGCTATTATAAATCCAAATATCCTAGCTACTAAGGCAAAGACTCATTATTTGGCAAAAATTGCTGGGGAAATTGGAGAGCAGTCTGACAGTATAAATAATCTCATGCTATATACCAAAATAAATTCCAAATTAAATACACAACTAATTTTCAGAAGGTCATATTGTTAATTAGAGAAGCAAAGAAGAAATTACAGTTTGGAAATAGAAATAGGAAGAGTATTCATGACCAAATAAGAGATAGAGAGGATTGATCACAGGAGATAATTTTGATTTCATAAAATTAAAAAGTTTTTGCATAAACAAAAACAATGCAATTAGAAATAGAAGCGGAATAGATAATGGGGGAAAAACACCTTTGTAGAAAGTTTCTCTAATAAGAGTCACATTTCCAAAACATATAAGGAAGAAACTGGACCAGATTTATAAGGACAAGAACTGATCCTCAATAGATAACTCTCCAAGGAAGAATTCCAATCTATCAAAAATCATGTGAAAAAGCCCTATAATTATTAATGTTTAAAGACATTAAAATTAAAACAAGTTGAGATTTTACCTCACACCAGTCACATATGAAAAAATCTTTGGAGGAGCTGCAGAAAAATAAGCACATTAATGCGATTTTGGTAAAACTTTGCATAGCACAGCTCTTTTGTAAAGCAATTTGGAACTGTGCTCCAGAAATCACTTAAAAGTGGTTTTATCCAGTAGTATCACTCGGAACAATGACTAACCATGATTCTAGAAGACTGATGATAAACGATTCTACTCACTTCCTAACAGAAAGATGATGGACTGAAGATGAAGAATGAGACAGACAATTTTGAACACGCTGAATGTAGGGTTTTTTTTGTTTTTTTGCTTGACTAGGCATTTTTGTTACAATGATTTTTTTCCTCTTAAAAGTTGGTAAGGAGTGGAAGATAAAGAGGGAGATAAGGATAGAGTCCTTTCTTACAAAATAAAAAAAGAAAGAAAAGAAAACAGAAGAAAGCCAGAAGGAAATGCATAAAGTTGGATAGCTTTGAAAATTATATATATATATGTCATATATATATATATATATACATATAACATGTTATATGTATAATTTTATGTATACATAATATATAATAAGATATTTTCACATAATGATATAGCTAAGCCAATGAGCAGCTAAGTGATTCAGTGGTCTGGAATCAGGAAGACTCAACTTCCTGAGTTCAAAGCTGGATTCAAATACTTACTAGCTGTGTGACCCTGGTCAAGCCAGTTAACATCTATTTGCCCTAATTAAGGATTGTTTTAATCCTTTGGAGATGTAATGTAAACCACTTCAGTATCTTTGCCAAGAATCTCCATGGACAGTGTGGTCCATGGGGTTATGAAGAATCAGATATGACTAAAAATGATACTGATTATATTATTATATTTTTGAAAAGAAAAACAAGCTCTATACAAGCTTACTTGTCTTTAATCTCTCCCTTTCTACTAGCCACTTCCCTGATGCCTACAACCATGTGTATGTCTCACCCATTCTAAAAAACCACCCTCCCTTGATCTAGCCATGATTGTGAGCTATTGTACTATATTTCTCCTCTATTTGTGACTAACCTCCTTGATAAAACCACCTACAATTGGTTTTCTTTCATTTCTCATTCTCTTCTTAACTTTGTAATCTTGCTATCTCCAAAATGACTTACCACTGATTTCTTAAATGCTTAAATTAAATTCTAATGGCCTTTTCTCAATGTTCATCCTTCTTGACCTCTTTGCAACCTCTGAAACTGTCAATCATCATCTTAATACTTTATTTTCTTTGCTCTCTCTTGGTTCAAAGCATCTACACAGCAATTATATTTTTAAAAAATTTTTTAATATTCTTTTTTATTTTGAGTTCCAAATTCCTTCCCTCCCTCAGTGAAAGCAAGCAATTTGAGTAGGTTTTATGCATACAGTTATGCAAAACATATTACCATGTTAGTCATGTTGCTACACCTCTTTCTTAACTCTGATAATGCTACCACCCTGATGTAGACCCTCATCACTTCACATCTGGATTACTGCAATAAACTTCTAGTTAATCTTCCTTCCTCTATTCTCTTCTCACTTCTGTCCATCCTCCATTCAACAACCAAAGTAATTTTCCTAAAGTTCTGGTCTGATCATATTATCTGCCATCCCATTCAATAAACTCAGTGGTTCTCTACTACCTCCAGGGACAAATATAAAGTCCCTGGTAACTTGGCCCCTTCCTGCATTTCTAGTGTTCTTTCACTTTATTTCTTTGTGCATGCAAGGTAACCCCATGGCACTGGTCTCCTTGCTGGTCCTTGCACAAGATACTACATCTCCTGACTTAATGCATTGTCACTAACTGTACTTCAAACCTAGAAATTTCTTCCACTTAGCCTCCACATTCTAGCTTCCTTGGAGAAAGTCTTAACTAAAATCCAATCTTCTGCAAGAAGATTTCTTAATATTAATGTCTTCCCTTTGAGATTATCTCCATTTTGCCCCATGTATAACTAGTAAGTACTTACTACTTTGTCTATTATCTCCTTCATTAACAAGTCAGTTCCTAAGGTTGTGGACTATTTTTGCCTTTCTTTGCATTCCTATTGCTTAGCATATTGCCTAACAAATGGTGAGAGTTTAACAAATGTGTGTGGACTGATCATAAAGATTCATAATTTTATGTACAATATTCTCCTCTTTAACAATGTTTATAGAAATGCTAATTTTGCTTGATGTGTGCTAAGTCCAGAATAAAAAATTAAAAATTTAATTAAACAAAAAAGGAAGGCATGGAGAACAGAAATTACTGAAAATTCTGATCAAGAAATGCCCAAGGGGAAAACACTAAGTGGGAAAGAATCAGCAAAGCTCTGACTGGGCAGTCCCAAACAGAAACAAAATCATGCAGGAATCTGACTGTGTCAGTTCCAGAGGATAAAAGACTACCTAGTTCTCTAGGCCAGTAACCTGACCAAAGAAACCTTAATGAGATCAGAAGATAGGGTAAAAAGAAAAACATTAAACATTATGAAGAAATGTAAAGAATTTGTATGTATACATATACATATATATATATATATATACACACATATATATATATATATAATATTTACCTAAATATAAATATATAACATATATAAGGAATTATAAATATAAAGAATTCCCTAAAAAGAAAACCTAAGAGAGAATAACTCCATAGCAACTATAAGTAGAGTTTCACATTTAAAAAAATTGGTTTGGTCACACAAGAACTACAACAATATTTGGAATAAATGAAGTAGAATATAAAAAATTAAGTTATAAATGAAATTTAGATGATAAAGGAGAGAATTGGGAGGAAAATTAATAGCTTAGAGCAGAAAGTGGTAAATCTAACTCAAGGAACAAAATTGTCTTATAAAAAATTTAGAATGAGCTGAAGAGCCATGTTGTACACTAAAATCCATTATTTCTTCTCCCCTTAATCAGCACTATGGTGTAGTAGAAATATCAAAGAACTATGAACCACGACACTTTCTCCAACTTTGATATTAATCAGCTTTGTGAACTTCCACATTTAAGGCAATGCCCAGCACATAGTAGACACTTAATAAATCTTGTTGACTGACTTCTCTTAGTTTAGTCTCAGTTTCTTCCCTTGCAAATAAGAGTTGGACCATATGATTTTCAAGGACCTTTCTAGCTCTAATGTTCCATAGTGATATAAATCTTATGAGATGGTATCTCGTCAAGATGAACATTTCTTAAGCTTTTAAGGAAGACCATCCAGATCACCTTAAGCTAGACAACGGAAAATAAATCAAATTTGTCAGAGAGGTCAGAGTCAGAAAAACTAGTCCCTCTTCAGACCTGTTCTCTGACCTCAATGAAAAGCCAAAGCTCCATCCCAATGTGACCAAAATCACAGAAGTTTATAGTTACAGAGATAAGCTGTGTTTAAAGGCCATGGCAGCAAATGCTTTTCAGATCAGTGTAACTGAGTAAACATTTATTAAATGTCTTACTATGTGTAGAACATTTTGTTTCATTCTGCAAAGAGCAAATCTTTATTCTTTTCTTATCTGCAAAGCTCCTTAGCATGGGAATACTGGGCAGAAATATTTAGAGGACTTCATCCCTTAAGCAGACGCAACATGCAAGTCTCACCCACATACATTACTCATGCAACTTCAGCCCACCAACCCCTATCTCCAGAAGTTCCCACCCATAGGCCAAGATATACTCCATACTCCATACATGTCTATGTGTAGCCCTTATCAGAGGAAAAACAAGGAGACTACTGGGCCTGTACTTTCAGGAACACTTCCATTCATCCCTCAACAAGCACATACGCTCATGTTCTATCCCTTTTCCCCAGTCAAAGGCTCCTTGCCCATAGTACCTTCAGTGTGGACAGTAAAAGGTGAATCCCCCAAGCGTCTGGCGGAGAACTGGCCTCCCAGGGATGTCATCAGGAAGCAGAGTGTGAAGAAACCGATCCCCAGAACAAAGAGCCTGCAAAGGAATAGGGTTGAGGGGGCAAAGCAAAGCATAGGGGCCTGTCAGCCATGACTTTCTTTCCTGTGGACTTCAAATATATATAAGATAGATAGAAGGCAGCTCTAGCATTTCAGAAAGACCATCAAAGGGGGAGGCCTGGGTTTTAGCACTAGTTTTTAATATTCTAATATCATACATTGATATTGCTCTAAGGTTTATAAAATGTTTTTCATACATCGTTGTATTTGATCTCTAAGAACCAGGACTATTATACCTCAGTCAAGGCATTTTATCAGTGCCAATACACTTTTCTTCTCAGACTCTGGGCTTCTAATTCCCTCTCTCAGGCCCTACCTTACCTCCAAGATAGACCACCCCACCATATCACTTGGCCTAGGGATCTGTTCATGAATGATGTGTAGGAGTATCAGTAAGCTTCACTGGACATTGAACCTATCCATAGAAAACACCCTTAATTCCCCTCATCCATTTGATCACTAAGAGTTGGACAAGCTTTGAAAAATGACTGAACAGCAACTAAAACAAGTGAGTTGGGAAAATTATAAGAAGTTCTGTTGTGACCATTGTAATTTCAGTAATATCCTACTTTTCAAGGGGAGGGAAGAAGAGTTTTTACCCCTGCCAACAAAGTCAACAAATTGGTACATTTAAGAATTTTTAGTAAGCTCCCATGCTGGTACCTCAGCAAAGGTCCAATTTCCCAATTTAGATCATTTGAAATTTCATGTCTGAAATTAAACATCTTCCTATATGATATCACAGGGTCTATGCCTTATTATATGATGCTAAATACTATATTGATAGGAAAACTAACATATTGGAAAGAAAATTGAATTGTTATAAGGCCTGTATTTTAAATCCAAATCCTTATCCTAGCACTTAATAGTTATGTAACCATGAAAAAGTCAATTTATCCCCTATGAGCCTCAATTTCCTTATCAATAAAATGCTTACATGCTTACCTCAAAGAATGTTTGCAAGGAAGCATTATAAATTGTAAAACTCCACGGGAATAGAAGATATCACTATAATCAATTGAAAGAATCCCCCCAAACAATGACCAGTGGGAGGAAGAAACTAAAACCTGATTCTTATTCAAGTGAACATTGCCAACCCTCAATCCACACTTCTTGTATGTACATTCCAAAAACTAAAATACCACCTGTGTAAATTAATTAGTGGTATTAATTGAACTGCATTAAGGAAATCTTCATATATAAACTGGCCAGAAGGGTTGGGGGAAGAGGTTGGGGAAAAAATGAAGAAATTCCTTCTTGCCCTTGGGAAACTTATATTTTCAGAAAAGGTAGAACACAATATATATAGATATAGGTATATAGATATAGTTATATCTTTGGAGAAAAGTAAGCAGATGTTCATGGAAGTGTGCTAACAAATATGCAATTAATTATAGCTATCTGGAACTATATAAATTAGCACGTGGGAGAGTGGGTAGCAATTAATGAATTTATGGTCCAATTCCAGCTAGAGTTGGATTTTATTGTCTTTGGCTATATAGCCATAAATGTTTTTGAAGGCTGAAATAATATCTTTACCATATTGAGCTACTTCTTGAAGGTAGAACTTTTATAGGATTCTAGAAGGGTATATCATTTCCTTACCTGTTATCTCCTTTACCCAACACATATGCTTAAAAGAGTTTATCTCCCCACCTCTTTCCTCCTCTAGAAGGTGATGCTTGATCTGAGTCTCAAAGGAAACCAGAGATTTAAGAGTTGGATGTTGGGAGGGAGAGTATTCCAGATATGGAAAAAATGACTGGATATGTATGAAGTGTCATGTTTAAGGAGCAAGTAGGCCAGAATGGCTGGGCTATCTGGTTCATGAAGAGAAGTGGAATGTAAAAAGATTGGAAAGACAGGAAGAGGCCAGGTCATAAAGAACTTTGAATACCAAATAAAATACTTCATAATTTACCTTAGTGGTAATAAATAGTCACTGGAGTTTATTGAATTGTGGAGTAATATACTCAAACACATGCTTTAGGAAAATCATATTGGCAGCTTGAGTGGAGGATAGATTAGAGACATGAGATAAAGAGGCCAATTTGGAGATTATTGTAATAGTTCAAGTTTGGAGTCGGCATTTTCAAGAAGTTTAACTAGAAGGATAAGAGAGATATTGCCTAATAGCTGTCAGGAATAACAGGATATAATGAGGATTTTAAAGATGAGGAAAATGCATATATTCATAAACAACAATAATAAAGTACAGAGAAGGAATCAATAGATAAGGACAGATTTAACATTAAAGAAAAAGTGGAAACAATAGTGGAGAAAATCTGCTGGAGAAGATGGTAGCAATAAGAAGTGAGTATATGTAGGAGTTGCTGCCTCAACAAGGAGAAAGGCCATGTTGTTTTCATGGAGTGAAGGAAGATATGACATTATAAAGATGTGAGAGGAATAAGAGGAAGAAAAAAAGAGAGGGAGCTCTAAAGGACTAGTCTCTCTCTGTATTCCTGTCTCTGCGTCTCTGTCTCGCTCTCTCTGTCTTTCTGTCCTCTCTGTCTCTGTCTCTGTCTCTCTCTCTCCTTCCTTCCTTCAATATATCTATTCATTTGTTGATTAAGTATGAAGCCAAGTGTTTAGCAACTTTTGGATGGAAAGAACCTGGAAGCTCTCCATGGTCCTGAAATATCTGTAGCTTTTAACTTCAATCCAGTGCTTCCTTTTTTTTATCAATCTAAGATGTTGGCCTTATCTGTAGTTTATAGCAGAACAAAGATTTTCATTTTTTAGGACTATGGAAAAGAGATGAGGAACTTAATGACTTCTCAAGGTTCTTGGAAGGTAGGAAACAGAAAGACTTTCTACCAGAAGTCAGAAAGCTGTCAGACTTTGTCAGACTCTATTTCAAGTCCTACTAATGTGTGGCATAAGTTAATTGGTTGTCACTTCTCTTTTTGAGCCTCTTTTTTCCTCTCTATAAAACTAAAGAATTGAACAGAGGTGAGCCTTAAGTTTACACCTTTCCCTCCAGTTTTAATATTCTAAGATTCTTTGAATCTAGTCTAAGAGAAATGCCCTCTTCCCCACTTCTGACTCATTCCCTCTTATCTCTTAGCATCTCTCTGGAGTAACAACCTCTCAAACTTTCCTCCATTCTTTTTCTTTCATGAACCTGCTTTCTTGTCCCAAAAGCTATCTGTGAAGCTCACAAATGGTTGGTATGAGGCTATTTAATTTAGCTGTCTGGATTTCTGCCTTGCCAAGATGGAGGGAGATCCAGTCTAAGTAAAGAAGAAGGAGGACACAGGGCAATATTCTCCAAAATATAAGCTCCATAAAGGGTCTCCTGAGTCTATTGACTATAAGGTGGAATAAAAATGAAAGGGCTCGGCTTGCAGCCAATTCCATTACATAATCCTCATACTGGGTTGAGTAATAACTTCTCCTCTGCAAAGGTTTTTTGCCCACTCTGGTTTCCCACACTCCCTAACCTATTGGTTGAGGTTCCCTAACCTGTTGCTGCATGTAACATGTGTCCTAAAAACCCTTCATGTTATCCCAGTCCATTCTCCATACTAGTCTTCCTCCTTTTTCCCTCTATCCCACACTGCCCCTTGAATTCTGCACTCTTAAAGATTCGGGCTCCCATCTTTGCATCTACCCCAAACCTGACTCTGTGAACTCCCAGGAGGTACCAGCACAGCTTGTAACCTTCCTGCTCAGGAATAGCATTGGCCTACCCTAAAGGAACTAATCCATTTATGCAATTTGGGACTAAAAAAATACTAGGACAGAGGTGAACAACCCTAGAGTGACAGAACCTAATCCCCCAGCCCCAGAGCAAAACAGAAGGAAGGAGTTGGGGAGATGCTGTCTGCACTTTCCTATTCTCCTCTTTTGGGCCAAGGCTTCATTCCTTTTGACCCCCAGGATTCTGCCTCCTAACCCAGTATTCAGCTCCTGGATCTTAGTCTACTAGCCTTGTGCATCCTCCGTCCACTTTACCATTTACATAATCCAGAGTCAAGTGATTAGTAGGTCTCCCACAATTTCTGAAACTCAAACCTGGAGAATCATCTATTGGAAAAATACCATTTCCAATATTCCAATCTCATCCCACTCCTACCTCAGTCCAATTAGAGGGACTAAGAAACTGAATGGAAATTAGAAGAAAGGAGAAAGGGGGCAGCCTGAAGCAGCGGCTCCTCTGGTGAGCATTGAAGGCAAGGACCACTGTCAGTGGACAGACTGCATAGTTTATGGAGAAGAAAGGATTTAAACGGATTTAGGCAGACTTTCACTTTTCTTGCTCAAAGATAGCTACCTACTACCCTCAGTGGAGCTTTTGGACTCTTCCTTCTGGACCAAAGCCTCGAAGAGGACACACACACACACACACACACACACACACACACAACCTCAGTCATTGTCTACATACTCGGACAGAACTCCACTGTTGTTTTTTGCCTTCCACCTCCCCACTTCCACTCTACCTCCTAACGACCCTAAAACCTGCTTAGTTATCTGAGTCTGTACCCATTGATCACTCTGAAGTTTGATTAATTGGATCACACACTCCTTCCCACAGTCAAGAGGACAGAAATCACCCCTCCCCCATCCAAACCATCTTCCTTTAAAAAAAAAAAAAAAAACCCTCAAAGAGATTGTTATTAAAGAACTTTACCTAAAGGGTCTCAATGTGACCAGACATCTTCTGACCATTATTTTCCCATCAGAATTGATTGTGATCATTGTTCGAACTTGCTTCCAAAAAGAGCCAGAGAGACACACACACAAGGGAAGTGGGAACCCTGTCCCAGGTTCTGATCCAGGATGTAGAAGAGCCAGAGGAAACGAACCCCGCTCCCACCTGCCGCCCCCAAGTTCAAGTTCTCAGGATCACGTGGTCACTGTGGGGTACCAGGCTCTGCAGGCCCCGCTCTTCCCTACACTCCCCGAGTGGGGAGCCGTCCTCAACTCGGGAAGACGGAAGGAAATCCGAGCAAGGGGATCGAGGGTGGGGGTGGGGTGAGAACTGGCGGGGGATGGGGCGAAGCTGGGTATTGCTAACCAAACGCTGGGCACACCCAGGGTCCCTAAAGACCACGCTTCTCCCTTCAAGAACTCCAATACAGGACCCCGAGGCTGTGTTAAAGTGCTGTCAGTCTTCCCGTTTCGGGCTCCCTCATTTCAGAAGCCACCCCAAGTCCTCGATGCCAGTCCCCGGGAGCTACGGCAATCCACCTTCTGGCTCCTTCCCCGCTCTGCCCCCGTGCTAGAGGCTGGCTCCCCTTGCGTCCCGATGCGCATTCCGTCCTCGCATTTCTGGGGCCTGTCGGGATGCTCCCATTGCTCCCAAGAAGTTGCTTGTCTGGTCCAGGTACTCTTGACACTGCCGCTCTGCTCACTCCTGGCTATCTGGCCCAGGCGCTGCGCTAAGCCTAGCCTGCATTGTGTCCTCCTGTGGAGGTTGCTGCCCCCACCTCCTTACCCCCCTCCTCAATCCTAGCATGCGTGGCCTTATATTGGGGCGCTATCCCCACCTAGTGGTGAAAATTAATAGGTGTCTCTTCCCCCCACCCACTTGGTTCGGATCAGGGACGCAGCTAGTAAGGTAAACTCCCTCCCTAGAATCAAGCGCTTGTGGTCTTTTTGGAGTTCATTTTCCTGATCCAGGCCATTGTCTTGTTTCCCTAGTTTCCTGCACTAGGTGTACATTTAATAACAACCAGTATCAAAAACATGGGTAAGTGGGAAAAAACAGATTCCCAAACTGAGGCTGCTCTTCCCTGATTATGTACGATCACTCATTTTGCAAGGCACTTTATTTCTGGTGTGGAACACTGGTTTGGTAACATATTAATATGTATGGAGGTGTGTTTAGCACCCCTAACCCAATTAATGTAATTGCAGAAGGTCTAGATATTCTTCTGGATCAATCAAAAGTGTAAACAAGATATTCAGTCCTAAATACCCCTTTTAAACCAATCAATCAAAAGTGTAACAAGGTGTGAAAAAAGTCTTAAATCATCCAAAATGGTACTTTGATCACTGATGACATCAGATACCACATGAAAAGGATAATGGGACTGATTGAAAGAATTAAATACACCTCTGAATCCATGTATATTACAGCAAACCAGTTAGGATGCAAACACTTCATCAGAGATTACAAGAGGCCAGTTTAATGGTGGATGAAGTAGTTACCCCTGGGAGGAGGAATGAGTTCCTTCTATTTCTCCTTGACCATAGAACAACCTTGTTAACTCTGAAAGGTGAAGATCAGAAGTTTTGGATTTATCATCAGTGTGTAGATACACTCTGTGTAGAAAGAAAAAGACTTCTAGTAACCAAGAGCTGTGAAGTACCACATTGCCACACATGCGTCTTACATTTGTGCCTCACCATAATTGTCATTCAATTATCTTTTTGAGCTAACTTCTCCTTGGACTTGTATGTTCTTATAGGAAACTGTGCTGTTTGGACATTTTGGGGATACATTTTTATGCCAACTATTTTGTAAATAACTTTCCTATATCACATTAGTAAACAAACAAACAAAAAAACCCACAAATACCCTCCTTACCCCTCCAAAAAACCCTTTTCCTAAAAGTAATGGAAGTTATTGGATGATAATAAATAAAGAATGGGAGCTAATAAGAAACAGTACTAAAAACAAAACAAAACAAACCTAAACCTTCAGGTTTACCCATCAGGACCTGAGAAGTAGTTAAGATAGTAAATAGAGTGCTGAATTCAAATCCAGCCTTCGACTCTTACTAATTGCGATCCTGGGCAAGTCATTTAAACTCCTGTTTGTTTAAAACCGAGATAATAATAGCACCTATCTTCTTATGAGGATTAAAGAGATAACATTTGTAGATTACCTGACACATCATAATGGCCATAATGGCCCCTTAATAATTTTTTTTTTAACTTATTTCCAATTTGAGTAAAAATTGAGAGAAGTAGGCAGCTATGCGATGGATAGAGCACCAGCCCTAAACTTCCTTCAGGAAGAAACAGAGTTCAAATCTGGCCTTAGACACTTCCTAGCTGTGTGACCCTGGGCAAGTCATTTAACCCCAATTTGCCTCAGGAAAAAAAAAAAAAAAAAAAAAAAAAAAGAATCGAGGGAAGTTATCCTGAAGACAATGTTTAAGAATTTTCTGCAGAATAAAGGCTCTTCTAGAGCAGGTATTCTTTTTTTGCATCATGTATCTCTTTGCCAGTTTGGCAAAGCATATGAGCCTTTGCTCAAAATAAAGTTTTGAAATGCATAAAACAAAATACATAAGGTTACAAAAAACCACAAATTATATAGAAATCTACTTATCATTTTTTTTTTTTAAGTTTACAGATCCCAGATAGGTAACTTGCTTGAGAATGATCCCTCAATTGCCTCTAAACTTCTCTAAGGATATAGTTCAATCATATCATTCAGAGAAGTTTGAAAGCTCTTGTCAATGAGATAAAATGGGCACCAGCTATATACTCAATGGATCAAATTTTTTAGCTGGGCTTCTTAATTCTCATTTGTATTCTCTTTCCCAGAATAAAAATGCTCAAGATCTTATCCAAGGTTCTAGTTTGTTTAGGCTTGACTATTAGAAAAGATTTTCTATGCCAACAGAAGGCACATGTTAGGTGGATGAATCCTATCTAAGCTCTCATGACAGAAAGTATGGTGGAATGTATTGCGTGCATGCTCTAAAATCAGGAAGACCTGTCTGATAACCTGGATCTTAATCCTTTACTGTAAACAAATCACTATGTCTTTTTGAGCTTCCTAACTTGTAAGATGAAGATAATATCTGTAGTACCCATCTCACATGAGTAGTTTTTAGAGGAACAAATGAGATGATGTATGTAAACTTCTAAACCCTATATATAAGATTCTATATAAGGATCTACTTTGATCCTCTCAGGGAGATCAACAAAGTTGAACCTGGGCTTTAGGAGAATCACTCTGGTATTTAAATGGAAGATAGATTGGAATAGGGAGAAACATGAGGCAGGTAAATGCACCATAAGACTATTTTAAAAATCCAAGTGTGAAGTGATGAGGGCCTGCTTCATGATGACAAAAAATATTGGAGGAAAGAAGGGAGCATATTCAAGAGATGTTTCAGAGTAGAAATTGGCAAGTCTTGGCAACTGCTTGGATATGGGAGATGGTGGTAGAGTATTGAGATATAGTGAGGAGTTGATGATGATATATAGATTGTGAAAAAGTATCAGAAGAGTGTACTTGACAGTAGCAGAGACATTGGGAAGGGGGGTAGGGCTTAGAGAGAAAGATTATCAGTTCTATTTTGAACATGCAGAGTTTAAGACACCTGCTCTATATCCAGTTCGAAATATCTGAAAAGAAAGTGGAAATGCAAGATTGGAGGTAAACAGAGGTTAAATGTAGCTGTTCAATTGATCAGTCATGTCCAACTCATTATGATCCCATGGACCATACATAGCATACCAGATCCTTCTATTCTTCACTATTTCTTAAAATTCTGTCCAAACTCATGTTTGTTGCTTCCATGACACTATCTCATTCTTAGCTTTCCCCTTCTGCTTTGCCCTAAATCTTTCCCAATATCAGACTCTTTTCCAATGAATCTTTTCTTCTCATTATGTGGTCAAAATATTTAAATTCAGCTTGGTATTTGACCTTTCAGTGAATAGCAAGAATTAATTTCTTCAAATATTGACTTATTTGATTGACCTGCTATCAAAGGGATTCTTAAAAGTCTTCTCCAGCACCACAATTCAAAAGCATTGATTCTGTGATACTCAGCCATACATTGCTACTGAAAAAACCATAACTTTGACTGTATAAACCTTCAATAGGTGATATCTCTGCTTTTTACTGCGCTATTCAGATTAGCCATAATTTTCTTTCCAAGGAGCAAGTGTCTTTTAATTTCATAGCTTCAGTTGCTGTCTGCATCAGCATAGAGATGGCAATTAAATCCATGGAAGCTGATAAAATCACCCAGTGAAATAATAGAGAGAGAAGAGAAAAGAACTCCAGGATAGGATCCTGATGAACACCTCCATTTAAAGGTTGTGATCTAAATGAGGATCCAACCGAAAATACTGAGGAGATAACTGATATGTAGAAAGAGACCAGGAGAGAATGTTCTGGAAACCTAGAGAGAATAGCAAAAAGGAAAGGATGATCAGCATATCCTAGGCTGCAGAGAGGTGGGGGAATTTTGAGAAAAGGCTATTGGATTTAGCAAATAAGGGATAAATGATAACTTTGGAGATGTGAATTTCAATGGAATTATGAGTTCAGAAGCTGGATTGTAAGAGATTAAAAGTGAGCAAAAGAAGAGAAAATGAAGGTACCAGTTGCAGGTCTTTTCAAGGAGTTTAGCCACAAAGGAAAGAAAATCTTTTTTTTAAAGATGATAATTGGAAGAGATGGAAGGATCAAGTGGGTTTTTTTTTTTCAGAATGGGGAGAATAAATGTGAGAATGTTTTTAGCAATAAGTAAGGAGCCAGTAGACAGGAAAAGATTGAATATAAGTGATAAAGTGGGGAAGACAGAGAGGGCAATATTTTTGAAGAAACATGATGGAATGAGGTTGTTTTGCAGATACAGGGGTTGACTTTGGAAAAGAACAAGGCTATTTCTTCATGTGAGACATGGATGAAGGAGTTGGTGGCAAAAAGCATCAGGATAATATGAGGAAGAAGGGAGAAGAAGGAACTTATGGTAGATGGCCTCAACTTTTTCCATAAAATATGAGGCAAGATTCAAAGCCTAGAGAGTGAAAGAAGAATAATTCTCACATTTAATCTCCAATTCCACTTCTAGGAGGCCAAGTGCATTCTGGCTCAGTGCTGAAATACTGGGTGCTTTGGGATGACACAGCAATCACAGGGTTTATATGATGGCAATAAGGGAACAGGGAGGATAGAAATAATTGGTCCTAAAACCTCTATCATTCCCTTCTCTTCTTCCTTTCTCCTATATATATATGTGACTGGGAAATTTTTCTTAGTGACTTCCCAGAAAGAAAGGAGGGAGAGAAAGGCATAAAGGAATGAAGGAAATGAAGGAAGAAAGAAGGAAGGGATGAGAAAGGAAAAGAGGAAAGAAGGGAGAGAAGAAGAATGGGAGGTAGAAAGAAAGGAAAGGAAGGAGGAAGGCAAAAAGGAAAGAGGGGAGAAAGAAAGAAGGAGGGAGGGACAGAGGAAGAAATGGATGGAAAGAAAAAGCAAGCAAGGAGGGAAGGGCAAAGTAGGGAAGAACAGACAAAGGAAGGAATAAAGGGAAGTAGGAAGGAAGGAGAGGGGAGGGAAAGAGGTTAAGAAGGAAGGGGAAAAGAACAGGGGAAAAGAAGGAAAGAAGGAAGTAAAGGAGGGAGAGAGAAAAGAGAAATAAAGGAGAAATGGAGAAGAGAAGAAGAAAGGGAAGGAGTAAGGAAGAAAAGGGAGAAAAACAGTTTACTGTGTTTGAAATCACAATTAATATACTTTTACTACAGTTATCAGGCTGCATATTAAAAGGCAACAGTCCATTGTCCTATGCAGGAGCACTGGAGCATTAGTAATGTTTTAAAAGCACTTACTGACTATTTGAAAACCATAAAAAATAGACAGAAAATACCCAGATTTGCACAAGTATCCAACTAGTGCAAACTGAATGGGAAGACTTGGAATGGGAAAATATTGTTTCTTTATTGCATATTTCATGCTTTCTGTTATAAAATATTTAAGATAATCCCCTTGATGGAAAAGCAGTGTCTGAAGTTTTATGCCAGAAGGCCATTCTTTAAATTAGCTTGTCAGAACAACGATGACATCTATTGTCCTTTCCTTTGCTTATTGAGGCTACTCACTGTGTATTAGGAGAGATTCTCAAAACAAAACAAAACAAAAAACACATGCATAAAAAGATGGCATCCATGGTCTTTAGTATAAAGTAGATTCATTCACACTAAGATAGTAAGGAGTTGGATAAGTTTTCAGAATTTATTTCTTTCATTTAAAAAAATCCCCAAGAAGAAGGCTTGTATTGAAGACCTCTAATGACAGAAGTCACTATTTTAAAGCTCCAAATGTAACAATGATGATATTTTAATTATTATCCCTTGGATACCAGAGGCAATTTGGTGTTCTGTAAAGAGTAGTTGTTCAGTAATTTTTAGTTATGTCTGACTCTTTGTGACTCCATTTGGGATTTTCTTGATAAAGATACCACAGTGGCTTATCATTTCCTTCCCCAGCTCATTTTTATAGATGAGAACACCAAGGCAAACAGGGTTAAGGGATTTGCTTTACTCCAATTTTTAATTATTTCTGCTACATTAGTAGCAGAGCCATCATTTTAAGTTATATTATATATATACAACATATATATTATACATAATATATTATATTAGGAGAGACAGGCTGTTTCCTGCCTTATTTCACTATATTCCCACAATATCTCTCTGCTTCCATTAATGTTCTCGATTCTTGGGAGTCTTTGATGCAGCCTTCTTTCAGTTCAGTAATCACCAGAAGAATAGCCAGGGGTTAAAGTCCAAATCCTTTATTATCTTTCAAAGTCTTATCTCCTTTCCTGGGGCCCGGTTAGCTTTCTTAAAGGCCTAGCTCTCTCTTTGGTTCCGAGAGGTTGAGCTCCCACTTGTCTGAATCTCTCCAAATGAGTACTGTCTGAGGCTCCTAGCTAATATTCTCTACACTAATTATAAACCAATAATTATATCACTAGGAAACCATTATTTGTTGTAGGATTAAATCAATCATACTGAACCATGCTAAACTAGATAACAATTGTCTCCTCAATTCCACTTAGTACTTTATAAGCATCCTAGTTTCAAGTTCAGCGTTCTGGTCCTTAACAGCTTCCCTTCCCAATGAATAGGCAAGGAGCTAGAAAGAGAGAAAGATTTTGAGGAAATTTTAAAGATTAATACTAAAAAAAAAAAAGAGAAAAAAAAAAAGAAAAAATACAAAAGAAATCTTTATCAGAGAAACTTGGTATAAAAATTCCCCCCAGTTTCCTGTTTTCTTTCTAATTCTGGCTGCTTTAGTTTTGTTTGTGAGAAAACCTTTTTAATTTCATGTGATCACAATTATCCACTTTACTTCATGTAATCTCTTTTTCTCTTTTTAAATAATTTTTAAAAATTATATGGGATGGCTCCCTGGGAGGGGGGGGAAGGGACAGATACTGGGAGAAATTCTGGTGATGTAAAAAATAAAAGAAATTAAGAAAAAAAAAATTTTTTAAAAAGATCATTTAGCAAACATTTATTACATATGTGTCATGAACTCTGCTAGAATTAAAAGAAGAAAAAATAAGATAAAATTGGAACATATATTGCTTTCCAAGAGCTTGTATTCATCCAGGAAGATAGCATATACATAGAAGAACTATAAAAAGACTTTAAAAAAAAAAACAAATGAAAGTGCTTGAGGAAAAACTTAAAATAAAAAAAAGAAGAATCCAAGAAAAACAAGAAGATTATGAAAGAAAAGTCACACAACTAGAAAAGGAGATCCAGAGTCTTAAGGAGGAAAATGACTCTGAAAATTAAAACTGGGCAAGGAGAAGCCAGCAAAGTTATATGAGATCAAGAAGTAATAAAACAAAATATAAAGAATTTTTTTAAAAAAAGAAAATAGAAGCCATCTCACAAGAAAAAACAACAGATCTGGAAAAAAGATCAAGAAGAAAAAGCATAAAATTAATTGTACTAAGGACAAAACTAATGCAGATAAGATTAGAAGGGAAACAATAAACTGGGAAAAAAATTTCTGATAAAGGCCTCATTTCCAAAATATATAGAGAATTGACTCTAATTTATAAGAAATCAAGCCAATCTCCAATTGATAAATGGTCAGAGGATATAAACAGACAATTCTCAGATAAAGAAATTGAAACTATTTCTAGTCATATGAAAAGATGCTCCAAGTCATTATTAATCATAGAAATGCAAATTAAGACAATCCTGAGATACCACTACATACCTCTCAGATTGGTTAGAATGACAGAGAAAAAGATAATGCAGAATGTTGGAGGGAATGTGGGAAAACAGGGACACTGATACATTGTTGGTGGAATTGTGAATAAATCCAGCTATTCTGGAGAGCAATTTGGAACTATGCTCAAAAAGTTATCAAACTGTGCATAACTTTTGACCCAGCAGTGCTACTACTGGGCTTATATCCCAAAGAGATCTTAAAGAAGGGAAAGGGACTTGTATGTGCAAAAATGTTTGTGGCAGCCCTCTTTTTAGTGGCCAGAAACTGGAAACTACATGGATGCCCATCAATTGGAGAATGGCTGAATAAATTGTGGTATGTAAATATTATGGAATATTATTGTTCTGTAAGAAATGACCAACAGGATGATTTCATAAAGGCCTGCAGGGACTTACATGAACTGATGCTGAGTAAAATGAGCAGGACCAGGAGATCATTATATACTTTAACAACAATAGTATATGACGATCAATTCTGATGGACGTGGCCATTTTCAACAATGTGATGAACCAAATCAGTTCCAAAAGAACAGTAATGACCTGAACCAGCTATACCCAGTAAAAGAACTCTGGGAGATGACTATGAACCACTACATAGAATTCCAATCCCTCTAATTTTGTCCACCTACATTTTGGATTTCCTTCACAGGCTAATTGTACACTATTTCAAAGTCTGATTCTTTTTGTACAGCAAAACAACTGTTTGGTCATGTATACATATATTGTATTTAATTTATAATTTAACATATTTAACATGTATTGGGTCAACCTGCCATTGGGGGGGGGGGGAGGAGAGGAAAAATTAGAACAAAAGGTTTGGCAATTGCAATGTTGTAAAATTACCCATGCATATATCTGGCAAATAAAAACTATTAAAAAAAAAAAAAAAAAGATTAATTGTACTACCTGAAAGCTATGACCAAAAAAAGAACCTTAATACAACAATACAAGAAGAACAAGAGGGAAAAGTAAAAATAGAAAAAATTCACTGATTATTATCTGGAAAAGATCCTACAAGGAAAACATATGAACATCATTACTTAATTTTGAAATTCCTAAATTAAAGAGAACATTTTGCAAGCAACAACAAAACAATTCAAATATACTGGAGCTACAATTAGAATCAACAGCTATGGTAAAAGACTGAAGATCTTATAATATTACATATTGACAATCAAAAGAACAAGGGTTGCAGTTGAAAATACAGTATTCAGTAAAATTAAATATAACACTGAAGGAAAAAAATGGATATTCAATGGCCTGTCAGATTTTCATGATTTTATGTCAAATTTGAATTCAATAGAAAGTTGATATATAAAAGTAAGCATCAAAGTCTAATTTCAAGGAACTCAATAAGAAAAAAAGTGTTTAAATTTTTTATGTAGAAATGTAAACTATATGTCTAAGATTACAATAGAGTAGCCAAAAGAAAGATTGAGGTAGAGTTAAGTATGATGTAATTCTGAAAAGCAAAGCCATTAGGAAAATATAAAAACATTAATTATAGCATATGAATGAGATATGACAGGAATTAGTTGGAGGATAAGACTAGGAATTCTGAAATCCTATTCATATCAGAAACATACACACACAAAAAGAGTATAATACCCTCTAAAATGGGGGAGGGGCGAAGAAGAAGATAGAATGGGACATGGAAGGGTGTGTAGATTAACAGGAGTGGAATAAAATATGTAGATTAAGGGAAAGGGTTGGCAGGCATAGGAAACAAGACATAATGTGTGTGTACATATATGTATATATGGATATGTATATGTAGACATAAATATATACATGCTTAACTGTAGTCTGCTTGGGTGAGGTGGGGGAGTGGAAAAGGGGAAAAACAATAAATTAAAAAGTACACAGCAGAAAATCTACAAGGAAACAAGGAAAAGATAGACAGTTCTGAATATAATATGTGCTATTATTATAGATGCTTTCTTGAAAGGGAAATTTGTTTTATTTTGAATTCTCTTTTTATGTTCTTTTGTGCTCATGACAATGTTGCTTTTTCTGTTTTGTTTTTTCTTAAGTTTTAAGTAATTTTGTTAAGTGATAAAATGATATCTGTTTGGATTTAAGGCAAACTGTTCAATATCATAGTATCACAAGTTTTTGCTCTAACCACTGATATTAAGGAGGCCAAAGTTTGCTTGATTCTATAAAAACCAACTACATTTTCTAGAAACACACACACACACACACACACACACACACACACACACACATAAGATGTCACATTGGTCATAGAGATTGAAATACAAAAGTAGGAAACTAAAAGGTAAGTGGAATATAAAGTAGGTTTGGTCTTAAAGAATAAAATAAAGAAGGGCAGAAACTAATAGAGTTTAGTCAGGATAACTTGCTGGTCATAGCAACCATTATTTTTCAATTTTAGGTCCCATCAGCCTTGCCAGCTGTAGGATGGACATGGTCTTTCAAGTGATTTGGGTGAAAAGGGAGTCACCCACTATAATCTTTCCAGTAAAACAAAAGGACCACAAAGATTGACAGGATACTAGGCTCTCCAACCACTTGGACTTTGCTATTTGCCCTGCCCTTTCAAGGACCTGCATTTTTAAGGACCTATCTTATCTTCTTCCCGGCCCCTACTCTATGGGTGGAGAATGTGAAAATGTGAGCTTCTTGACAGCAGGGACATTCTTATTTATATCACCCACACTAAGCACTTGATACTTTTCCTTTCCATTCATAAATAATGTCTGAGATACTTTTCAATTAAGATTCTGTAAACCAAACTCATAGGTCTGACTGGTTGTTGCAGAAAATCATACCTGACTTTCAATTTGTGAGATTATCAGATTGTTATATAATTTACATTTGAATAAGGATTTATGGCTTATAAAGCAACACCACCACCCCCCCCCTTTCCTTTTTGATTAAAAAGAATGTATCAGGAGTATAGGAGATAAGCACCAGACATGTACAATAAGACCCTCCACAACACAGTTCAATTTGTTGTTCAATTATTTCAATTGTGTCCAACTTTTTGTGATTCCTTTTATGATTTTTTTTGGCAAAGAAAAAGTTTGCCATTTCCTTCTCCAGCTCATTTTATAAATGAGGAAACTGAAGCAAAAAAAAGGTTAAGTGACTTGCTCAGAGTCAGACAACTAGTTTCTGAGGCCAGAGTTAAATTCAAGTATTTCTGACTCCAGGCCCAAAGCTGTAACTATTATATCACCTGGCTGCCCCAAAGTTAAATAGTACAAGTATTAGAAAGTAGCATTGTATAGATGATGCAGTTAAGACATAAATTCAGTCTTGCCTCAACACTTATTTGTTGCAATTCCTTTGACTCACTTCCTGATCCTAAATGAGAATAATACTAATAGTCTAAATATGATGACATGCAAAGTGCTTTCTAAATCTTAATGTTCTATATACATGTCAACTACCATGATTCCCATTTTAATAATGAAAAAGACAAAGGATTGTTGCTGCCTTACAAAAGAATAAAAAAAGACATCTATATTTTAAAGACATGGTAGTTAAAACAAGCTTTCAAATAAACTTCTATTCCCAAAAGAGAGCCTCTGATTAGATATAATCTTGAACATATTTCTCAGGTCTTTCTAATACAATAATTTTGGTATGTGTTAGTAGTTCTGCATCCTGGAAACAAATAGTTTCATATGTCTATAGGGTTTGTTTTTTTTCCCCAAACAAGTTATTATCACTATTATTTTCTTATATTGGCCATCACCCAGAGAGAGATGGTAACTACCATATGGAAGAACTTTCTAAATTGGAGATAATGTCTTATGTGACTTTAATAAATAAGAATTTTTATTCAGAGAGAAAGAATAAAATGTTTCTTATGGACAAAATTTTATCTTTAAAAAAAACTAACCAAAAACCCTCCTTTAAGGATACCATTCAGTGCTTTGAGTCAAAAATATCCTTTAAAGCTTTTTGCAATTATGATGCTTTATTTAATTGAACTAAATTATTTGGTTAAATTCTAGAAATGTTAATTATAGCTATAATTTTTTTGAGCAAATAAGTATAGGGATAGTGGGAACAAAATCATCATATTTTGAGAATGACAGGAGTCAAATTAGACATTCTAGAGATTCAACCAAAAATTAATTAAAATAATTTTGCTGGAAAGTAGTCTGGCAGAAATTAGACTTAAACCAACATTTGCACTATATTTTACTAAGGATGTGACATTAATATTAAACATTATACTATTAAAAATTAGTAGAGAAGTGAATTATACCCTTCTCACAAGTATGGTCTTGTAGGAGATATATTCTTAATCAAGCAAGAAATAGAGACAAATACAAATTATAAAACTGGTAACTTTAATAATAATAATAAGCTTCTGCAAAAACAAAATTAATAAACCTAAGATAAAAAGGGAAAAATTTTAATGGGAAAAAATTTTGTGTCCCATCTCTCTAATAACAGCTAAAAAAATATTTGAGACCAATAGCCATTCTCAATAATTATAAGCAAAAAATTCTCCAGAAAAGAAATGCAAAGTATTCATAATCAAATGAATGAATGCTTTGAATCACTAATAAGAGAAAAGCAAAACAAAAACAACCCCCCCACAACCCAAAACCTGAGGTTTTATCTCACATCCTGCAAATCAAAAAAAAAAATTACAAAAAATGGCAACAAAGACTGTTGGAGAGGTTTTAGGATCACACACTAATCCATTGTTGGTGTTATGAAATGGTACCACTATTTAAAAAAAAAAAATTTAGTATTTCTTCTAATTACACATAATGAATTTTCAATGTTAATTTTTTGAAAGATTTTTGAGTTCCAAATTTTTCTCCCTCCATCTCTCTACTCTTTCCTCTCCAAGACAGCAAGCAATTTGGCATAGGTTATACATGTGCAATAATGTAAAATATATTTCCACATTAATCATCTTGTCAATGTACAAACAGAACAAAAGGAAAAAATAATGAACCTCTCCCCTCCAAAGTCAAAATAGTATACTTCTATCTGTATTCATATCTTTCTCTGGATGTGGATAGCATTTTCTATCATGAGTCTTTTGGAATTGTCTTAGACCATTGTGGTACAACCATTTTTTGAAAAAAATATTGGAATTACTCAAATAAAGTGATTAAAATGTACATCTTTTTTGCTAAGGAAGCCACTGATAGAAAAGTCTCCATATACACAAAATATTTATAGTATTACTTTTCTGAGATATCAAAGAATTGGAATCAAAATAGCTGCCCATTGATTGGGGAATAACTAAACAAGTTGTGGTACATGAATGTAATGGAGTATAACTGTGTTGTTAGAAATGATGAATGTGATGAATCTCTATTCATATGCATCTCTATGTCTAAATATATATATATATATATATATATATATATATATATATATATATATATATATATATATATATATATATATATATATATATATATATATATATATATATATATATATCTGTAAATTGTTGCAAAGTAAGCAGAGCCAAAAATATGACACAGTTACTAAACGATGTAAAAATAGAAAGAACAGCTAGACACAAAAAATCTAAAGTGAATTATAGCAAATATATTTCAATTCCTTCTTCCCAACCAACTTCTAATTACAGTTGTTTTATCCATCTTCCACTCCCCACCTTGTTATAACTAGAACTGGAACCATGATCAAATCATCTTTGATGTTGCTCTTGGGAGGGATGCATAACTCTATTCCCTCATGGCCCCATGCTTCATCTCTCTTTTTGGACCAAAATGTCTCAAACTAGTTTTTGCTTTTATGGTTATAGCCTCAGCACTTAGTAGTATTTGGGACATAGTAAATCAAAATCAAGGCAACTAGAATTAGAAAGGAAAAAGTTAATCAGATTTGAAAAAAAAATCTTTGAAATATGTTTCTATGATAAAATGTTGACTCCAACATATATATAAATAAATGATGCAAAGTATAAGACCATTCTCCCAATAAATGATGAAAGGACATAAAAGTTTTCAACAGAAAAAGATTATCAATAATCATATGAAAAATGCTTAAAATCACTGATTTACATTGAAATACAATTAAAAACTTTGATATAAGGAGACTAATATTTCCAGGATGGGAATAGTTACAAGCAAACCAAATTTCCTAATCATAAAATGTGAGATTAAAAGAGGAAAGGAATTAGAATCTAAGTGGCACTTTAAATTCTCAGACAAATAGGGAATTGGCTAAAGTGTTTTGGTAATCTATTTTTATTTTATTTTTTTCTGAGGCTGGGGTTAAGTGACTTACCCAGGGTCACACAGCTAGGAAGTACTAAGTGTCTGAGCCAAATTTGAACTCGGGTCCTCCTGAATTCAAGGCTGGTGCTCTATCCACTGAGCCACCTAGCTGCCTCTGTGTTTTGGTAATCTAAAGGACTATTATTGCACTGAAAGAAATAACAAAATTATTTCAGAAAATTCAAGGTAGTATGAACTAACATGTGATTGCCCACTCAGCAATAACTACTGCCAGTCTCTCCTAATTTCCAGGCCTTCAGAGAAATCTCTGGCCATTGTTTTTTGCAGTGCTTATACCAATTTTACCAATTTCACCTCTGTAGGAGGTCTTCAGAGATCTCTGGCCACCACTTCATGGAGCTGTGGTTTAATTGTATGATAGAGCACCTGAGAACAGTTACATGCAAGCTCAGGATCTTTTATTCACATGTTCATATCCTACCTACCCTTCTCACTCTTAGTTACTCCTAGTAGAACTTCTGGTCAAAGAGACCTATTTCCTTGTCCCCACAGTTTATATAGGGCCTATGAAGTCACACACAAAGCCAATTAGAGAAGGAGATGCCTCCTGTTGATGATGTGGATCTCAATGGGACCAGAACTCCAGCCCATGAGGTGGTCCTTGATATTTACAGAAATCCATTTCCAGGGATCTCAGGCTTCAAGGCCTTTCTGTACTTCCTGATCACACTGTGCATGCATGGCTCCTCCTCTGACCCTTACACTAAACATACAAGATGAAGTAAGGCTGTGTTAGGGTCAGAAGACAAATGGATCAAGCCAGTGCAATCAGGAGGCTGAACTTGAGAGCCCCAGAAGTAATTTCTGTGATCAGAAACCACCTCGTGGGCGGGACCCTGGTCATATTGAGATAGCTTCGTAATGGGAGACATCTTCCTCTCTAATTGGCTGTGTGTGTGACCTCATAGACCCTAATTAGGCTTGTAGGAGGAGGAAGTCGGTCTCTTTTTCCTGAAGTAGTCAAGAGGTAGGAGGGAGGGTAGTGAACACATGGGTCTTTGGAAGTCCTGGTGTCCACATGGGAGTTAACAAGAGGTTAGGGCAGTATGTGAACAAATAAATAAAAGACTTTTAAGTTTGCAAGTGGTTGTTCTTTAAGTGTGCTAATCACACAGTTTAAAGCTACAGTTTGTGAAACTGTAGCCAAAGATCTTAAAAGATCTCAGAACAAGTTGGGTAAAGTTGGTTTTACACTGCAAAAGTCAGTGGCCAGAGGATTCTCTGAAGCCCTGGGAATTAGGAGAGCCTGGCAATATAAAGAATGCAGAGTAGTACTAGGGCATTCACAAATGAAGTGACTGCCCAGGGTTAAGCATTTTCTTTACAAGGCTGATCCAGGAGAATAATTTACACAAGAACAGCAACATTTTAAAGAAAAATATCCTTGAAAAACCTAATCTAATCAATTCAATGATCAACTATATAGCCAAAGAAACTAGAAACAAGCATGTTACCCACTTCCTGACAGAGAGAAAATGGACACAAAGAATAGGGCATGAATCTTTGAACTTAGCCACTGGGTAAACTTGCTTATAATTGGGAAGGGAGTGGGATGGGATACACAATTATCAACAGTCATGTCAAAAAAGCTATTGAAGTACTTCTGAAAACAGTTTAGAAAAAAACAGCAAAGCAGGAAGAAGTTGAGGAGGAAATAATGACAGACAAGAAGATAATTTTGAAAATAACATGTAAAGTTTATTATGTACTTTTTTTAAAAAGCAAGCAGTATGAAATGGATTCACAGTTTCGTAAGGAATATTTTTGTTGTGTGTATTTTCTTGCTGTGTATTTTTGGTGTTTAAAATCAGAATTAAGAAAAATTTTAAATGAAGGTAGCACCATCTCTTCAGTCTAGAGGCTACCTTAAAGATCATCTAGTCTACTTCCCTTCTTTTGCAGATAAAAAAAGCTAAGGACAAAATTGGTTGTGATTTCTCCAAAGTCACATAGGTAATTAGAGCTAGGATGATTTAAATCAAAATCATCAGAATCTTTTCCCAATTTCCAATTGTATAATTCTAGCCCTGCCTCCTCCAAATTAAAAAATGAACTTTTTTTTGAAAATCAAGTTTAAAAAGGCCATCATCTCTTTTCTAAGTAATTAGGAAACAAGCTGAAATGAATGACTAATAATATAGAGTCTGAAAAATGGGAAGATAAAAATGTTTATAATTTAAAAGTTTTATAAGTTAAGGGATAACAATGTGTATATATACATTATTCATATTTTGCACAGCAACTAACATATTAAAAGTGATTAATAAATATTAAGCAATGTCATAGCAATTCATCTTAAATAGGACAAATATGTTCTATATATGGCCATATTCTATTAACTTTTAACTAGTTTGTGGTTACAACTGTGAAGGAATGAAAACTGAGTTAATCTTCATAGAAAGAAAACTGGCTATTTCTATCAAAATCCAATCCATTCTGTAAGTGACAGGATATGCTTAAGCAAATCATAAATGAAAGTGACTTGAGGCACTGACATTTGGTTTCCAAAGAAACTTTTGATAGGTGAAACAAATCATTCCTTACAGAAATACTATCACTACAGCTTTCAATCTCACCTACCTGTAGAAGAGCCAGACAAACCACTGCATAACTTCCTTCAATTTGACAATTTAACCAAAAACAAAAAAAAAAGCTTAACATTTGCTATTTTCTTCTCTATTTAAATAATTTATTCACCAAAAATATAGACAAATATTTACTTTTTCTTAATATATTCTTTCATCAGCAATTCTTGTCTTCATTAACGTCAACAAAAAGTTCTTTTGGTTCATGTGATACCAATTAAACCTCAAGGATTTTTTCCAGATATAAAATATGGCTAATTCAACAAAAATAATGAATTCTTAAGAATCAATATCTACAATCTTTTCACAGATCATCACTTCAAAAGACCTCTAGTACCTTTATCGTTATTGTATAATTGATAATCTGCATATGAAAAATTCAAGAATATTAAAATAATGGTACATAATGAAATCAAGTTTTCTTCCAATTTCAACTTCTTTAGTATATAAATATATATGTATGTGTGTGTGTATAAAATTTTCTTTCATACTAGGGAAACAATTCCTTTATAACTTAAATCATTTGATATCCTTTTCCATAAAATCTGATTGAAAAGCATTTCTTGGAATCATATAACAATACAGATACGAGACTGATATTAAAAGACAGGCTCAGCAAGGAAGGGGAAAAGACTTCAAAATTTGAAAAATTAGGAAATGGTCACTCAGCAATATTTTCTAGATTATCTATAACCTTGGGAACAGGAGTTTCTTAAACTATTTTGGTGCCATGGAATCCTTTGGAAATTTGAGGAAAATTATGGATCCCTTCTAAGAATGCTTTTAAATATATATAATAAACTACACAGAATTACAAAGGAAACTCATTACACTGAAATAATTATCAGAATTTAAAAAAATAAGCTCAAGTACAAAGAATGTCTAGTTAAGAACCCTTAATATAGAAGCAGCCTATATATGGTTCCTTAAATTACAGCAGATCAACACCAGGAATTAAGGTCTAGAGGAAAGAGTTAACAGGCAATTCTAAACTTTTTCAAGATTAAATCCAGAACTACTTTCATTATAAGACCTTTCAATTTATATTATTCTAAGGGCCACCAAATGTGGAGTTCTAGAGGATGCCAAAAATGTTGGGGCTCCAGACTGGTAACATAAGGTGTCTCGAAAATTAGCAGGTTCAGACCCATCTCCAAAGCAAAGGGCAAAATTTATTATAATTGTAATGCCACTTAGAACTGGCTAATTACCAAAAGAAGTTAGTAAAAAACTAGGAGCAAGAAAATAAATTTATAGGGAAAAGTGAGAAGGACCAAGTGCTTCATGTCATTGATATGCTGATTTTAATGGCTTAGAGGTGGAGCTGAGAAGTGGTCTAGTTCTGACTTTGTGTGCAGGCCCATGCCCATAATTCTCTGGGCAGAGCTGGGGTTGGGGAGGGGAGGAAGGAGGGTGAGTACTTTTCAGAGATGTGACACATCACTAAGTGGCAGATATCCAATTTTGTTCTGAGCCTGCATCAACTTTAAGCATCTTATTAGTCTCAGAGACCCTGTTATTACAGACCAACAGGTTCTTATCTGGTAGCCAGCAATATTTGTGTCTTAGCATCCTGATCATATAGAATAAACTGGAACAGGATAGCCTAGAGAAAGAAATATATCATTTCTAACTACATCACTCCCAAAGCCAGGTGACTTTAGGGTTACTGCTATGTCCTTCTAAGAACTGCACCACATCATTCCCTCCTCAAACTGTTGGAACCCAAATTCATTTGGGGCAAAGGGATGAAGGTCTCATCTTCTGGAGCTGCTTTAATCTGATAAGGGGTATACAGCTGGCCCTGCCTAGCGGAGTCCAGACTGAGAAGGGGGAGATGCATGACATGAGGAGCTTCAGAATCATGTAGAGGATAGTATCCAGTTTGAGCAAGTAGTTGGAGGTACATGTCTTAGAGTTTAGAAGAGACAAAGCTCAAAAGAAGGTTGAATAAAAGTTGGCATGGAAACATGAATAACAATACCCTTGCGAGTAGAAGCCTTCTACTCCTTAGGTTAAAAGTTTGGAAGTAAGTACTCAATTCCAGAACAGAACATTTCCAATAAGGCATTTATTAAAAAACCATGCCTGTACCATAGGACATACAGTGCAAACAAATATTATTTCCACACTAATAACAAACATAAATAAAATTGATTTTTTTGTTGATGTTACACAAAATATCCCATTAAGCTACATCTCTCTAAGAAAACTGATTACACTAAAATTCTCTTCTCTAAACTATACTGAGATGTTTCAGAATTAATTTCAATAATCAATGTTAGGTTCCATAGACAGTATCAATAGCCAAATATTCTTATATCATTTTGAAACATTTAAGAACCTTATTTCATATAGATATAAATCCAGTAACAGGCAGATGACTATTTGTCCACTTATCTAATTATTTAGAATAAAATAATTACAAATTTTCAGATTGAAAACAGCAAGATCTTACATACTTGTATTGTATAATCATGGCATTTACTGAGTACTTACTCTGATTATAGAAATATGCTATAAGAGGAACATGGTTATAATAGCATCAAAATAAGTCCTCCAGGCTTCAGCCTAAGAGCACATACATGACAATATAAAGCATCCTTAGCTCTGTTTGACTTTGTAAGTAATAGCCACAATTGACAACCAATCATGCAAGAACAGTTCCATCTCATAGCCAGTACTCAGGAAACATTTTCCCACTCAGGTGGGAAATATTCTTGTTCAAAGGAACAATAGAGAAACTGAGTCAGAAGGATCTGACCTTAAGCAGATGCCAAAGTTGTCTTCCCAGCTCTTGCCCAGATATAGACACTCATCTGTGATAACTCAGGATGACATCCCTCTGAATAACTTATGGCATTTCCCTCAAGTGGTGAACTACTGACTTAATGATTCATCAGACAGCCATACCCCAATTCAAAACTCAAATTACAATCTGTAACCTCCCCCTCAGATGTTACTGATTGCCAGTTTACCTAATCCCAGGTCTTCAGATGTCTCTGGCCACTACCTTACTAAGCAGTGGTTCTTGTGTTCAACAGCGGCTTGTGAGCTCAAAACTTTATTCCACTCGATCACATCCTGCCCTCCTCGCGCTACTCCTGCACTCCTTGCACTCCTCTGCACCCCTCTGCACTTCCTGGTCCCCACTACTTATGTTGGGGTCTATGAGGTCACACGCACAGCCAATAAGAGGAGAGATCTCCCATTGATTACGCTTTCTCAATGTGACCAGAGTTCCTGCTCATGAGGCGGTCCTTACTAGCTGCAGAGATCACATCCAGGTGCCTCAGGCATTAAAGCCTCTTTATTTCCTCCTTATACTATGCGAGGTTCCTCTCCAGACCCTTTACAACAATCCCAAGAGATTTTATCTCAAATGATAAATTCTATAAATCACAACTTAGGGCTAGATACATTATTTTTATTCTCATAAGGTTGCAATAAGCAATAAAAGTTTACCAGGACTCACACATGAGAAATTTAACATAAATATCTTTCACATGATTTTTTTTTTCTTCTACTTGAGTTTAACTCATCTTGGTGCAAAGACCAATCATTAGAAATCATTTCTATAAACTTATAAACAAGTTTATAGATAAATATTCCTTGTTTGAGAGCTATATACCCAAATAAGCTCATTTCTCAGGGTTGATGACCTTACCTACACTGAGGGTTCAAGAAAACTGGCAAGATTACAAATTAAGGGGAGTTGACAGAGATCCCAGAGACAGGACTGAACTTATGTTCTTACTTGCCTATCCCACCTATCTTCAGGGCTTTCATGGACTGTGATGTTTGATATCTCCCCCAACTCTGTGAAAGATGGGAAAGGATGATTTATACTCACATACTTCAAAGCAAACTGATAAGACTTTCACCTCATTCCTCTTTCCATACACAGTAATTTTAGATTTTAACATGATGACAATAACTCCAAATAATTCAGTTAACAATCTTAAAATTTTATAAGCAATGGTCAAATAGCATTAATTTCAATTTTCTCTTAATTTTCTAGCAAAGGTAGAAATACCTAATTCCTAAATTACATTTACAAAATATTATAAAATATTATATTAAAACATATAAAACATTATGTATTTTGACTGGCTGATGAAATAAACTTTCCACCTTTAATTATAGAGTTTTATTCTATTCCCACACTGTTGCAGCCTTGAAATTTCAGGGAGGGCTTGGGCCCCTATTCATTTAAATAAGTTTCTATTTTGTTTTAGGGAGAAACAAGACAATTCTTAAAAATCTATCACAACAATGGAAAGAAGTCTCTCATAATTTAGTTGAATTTGCTTCCAACTTAATTCATACACACAAAAAGTAATTTATCTCAATATTGGCATTCTATATTGGTCACATCTAAAAACCCATATAAATATGAAGTACATCCAATAAGATAGTTTACATTCATATAGCATTTGTTCTATACTAATCATTTTAAAATCATGTGATCTTCACAATAGCAACCATTATTATTTCTCTTTAATTTGCCATAAGTTACATAGTAAATACATTTCTGCAAATGAAACAGAGAATTGTGGGATTACCAAAGGCAGAAGCTGACTCTCCCATCTGATACTGCCATACTAGGCAGATGCCAAATTCTTCCCAAATAGCTGCTAGACATAACCTGCTGAAGATGGCTAGCTTATGCCAGGATCTCCCTTCAGTGGTAATTTCAGGGGAATGCTGACCAAGGGGAACCTGGGCTCCACTACAACCCCTGCACCCCAAGCTGACTTGGGGAGCTTTTGGGACAAGGGATGTGGGGTCCCCTCTGCAGTTTCTGTCTTCATTTCTACCAAATGGGGCAGAATTTGAGCTTTCTTACAATTCTTCAGCATTCTCTTTTCTTAATTTGATCTGAGATAAGAGGGGCTAATTGTTCATGGCTAAGTTGAGCTAATACAATAAAAATAACAATTCTGCCTAAATTGGTCTACCTGTTCAGTGCCATACCAATCTGCCAAAACATTATTTTATAGAACTATAAAAAATAATAAAATTCATCTGGAATAACATGGTCAAGAATATCAAGGGAATTAATGAAAAAAAATACAAAGGGTAGTGGCTTAGTAGTACAAAACCTAAAACTATATTATAAAGCAGCAGTCATCCAAAACCATTTTGTACTGGCTAAGAAATAGAGTGGTGAATAAGTAGAATAGATTAGATACATGACACAATAATCAAGGTCTATAGAAATCTAGTAGTTAATAGATACCCAAATTCTAGCTTCTGGAATAAGAACTTACTATTTGACAAGAATAGCTGAGAAAACTGGAAAATAATATATCAGAAACTTGGTATAGACTTACATCTCACATCTTATACCAAAATAAGGTCAAAATGGGTACATAATTTGGGCATAAAGCATAATACCATAAATAAATTAGGAGAACAAGGGATAATTTACTCATTAGATCTTTGGAGAAGGGAGGACTTTATGATGAAAGAAGAACTAGAGAACATTATGAAAGGCAAAATGGACAACTTTAAATTAAATTAAAAAGGTTTTGCACAAACAAAAACAACAGAAACAAAATTAAAAGGGAAGTACAAAGCAGGGGAAAAATCATTACAACTAGTATTTTTGACAAAGGTCTCATTTCTAAAATATATAAACAACTGTGTCAAATTTGTAAGAATACAAGTCATTCTCCAATTGATCAAAGAATATGAAGACAATTTTTCAGATGGCAAAATTAAAGTATTTAAAGTTATATGAAAAAAATGCTCTAAATAACTATTGATTAAAGAAATGCAAATTATACAACTCTGATGTACCACCTCACACCTCTCAGATTGGCTAAGATGACAGAAAATGATAAATGTTGGAGGGTGTGTGGGAAAACTGGGATACTAATGCATTGTTGGTGGAGTTGTGAAATGATCCAGCTATTCTGGAGAGCAATTTGGAACTATGCCCAAAGGGCTATAAAACTGTTCATATCCTTTGATCCAGCAATACCATTACTGAGTCTGTATCCCAAGAAAATCATGGAGGGAAAGGGACCTGCATGTGCAAAAAATGTTTGTTGCAAAGAATTGGAAAATAAATAGATGCCCATCAGTTGGGGAATGGCTGAACATTCCCAATTTATTTATTAAATTATTATTTATTATTTAAATTATTTATTATTTATCATTAAATTATTATTTAAATTAAATTATTTATGAATTTCCCCAATGGAATAATATTGTTCTTTTTTTTTTTTTTTTTTTTTTTTCCCTGAGGCTGGGGTTAAGTGACTTGCCCAGGGTCACACAGCTAGGAAGTGTTAAGTGTCTGAGATCACATTTGAACTTGGGTCCTCCTGAATTCAAGGTAGGTCCTCTATTCACTGCGCCACCTAGATGCCCCCGGAATATTATTGTTCTATAGAAAATGATGAACAAGCTGATTTTAGAAAGGCCTGGAAAGATTTACATGAACTGATGCTGAGTGAAACAAGCAGAACTAGGAATATTTTGTACATAATAACAGTAAGAATGTGCGATGATCAACTATGAAAGACTTGGTTCTTTTCTGTGTTTTAGTGATCCAAAGCAATCCCAATAACCTTTGGATAGAAAGTGCCATCTACATTCAGGAAAAAAAAACTAAGAAAACAACATGTATATCAACACATATTTTCCCATGATTTTTCCCCTTTGCTCTGATTTTTCTCTCCCAACATGATTCATAAAGCAATGTCTATTAAAAATTTTATTTAAGAATTTTATTAAATTAATATATATTATATTATATAATTATATATAAATTAATATTTTATTAAAAATAAATTTACTAGAAAAAAAGTTAAGAGGGTCTAATGAACAGAGGAACTTGGTCTATAATCATTTTGTTAGCAATCCCCACAATTGAGATACACTCAGGACTCTAGGAGTGGAGCATACTGAATCATCAAGTTGTGGAGCAGATCCCTTAATATCTTCTGGGATTCCCTTTTTAGCACTTACCTTAACCTTTATGTAAAATGAGTCACATTTCCCTTTCCTAATGGAGAAGAGGATTCAGGACAAGATAGGTAGTCAAAGAAGGGTTAACAAAAAGTTGCCATTTATCTATTTTTTCCCCACTTTCTTCATTTCTGGGCTTTCTGCTAATTTAAGTTTTCTCCACTGCCCAATGCAACTATTAATATTGTCACTTGCTTTTAAAACCTTTCTAAACTTTTTATAAGATTTAGTCCATATTTTTCCCAAAATAAATTCTTCAGACTGACACCTCAAAACATAACAAAGATATTTCAGAATGGGGTAAATTATTGGAATTATCCCAATGTCGCAGGAATTCTTTCCTGCAATTTTAAAATGACTAATTGCCAAACCCAAAAATGACTTTCAAAACTTTGAGAGTCTGCTAAGATTTTTTTTAGTGGTTCTATAAATTATCTAACTGAATTTCAGTAGCCCTGAACTTAGGCAGAGCTGAGTCCACAGAAGAATCAGCCTTTTCCCTTTTTAAGATGGGAGTTAGAGACATTAATAAATCTTTCCCAATGCTCTAATTATAGCATAGAAGTTTTTCTTGCTGTCTACATTTTAAATCTTTTAAGGTAACAGAATCTAGTTCACAATACAAGCATGACACAGACATTCTGCAAACATAAACAAAATGACATGGAAGAGAACTGTCCTATCTTTTCCATTACCACAAGCCATAAAATTTCTTATTCCTGTAGTGCCTTGCCTTCTGTGATGTCCCAGGAAGGATAAAAACAAGTATTCTCTACATCAGGTGTACCTAGTCAAAAGAAGCTTGCCAAAAGTGGAACTCACTAAGGACCTGGACAAGCCTTACTAAGTGCTTGGAAGTGACCCAGCTATAGGATAAAGGGAGAAAAGAATAGGGGGTTTAGCTTGACAAGAAGGGGGTGAAGCCAGGGAAAACCAGCTTCTCCTCATATGGGCCACCAAATATGGGGTTCCAGACTGGTGTCATGCAGTGTCTCAAAAGAATTTGCAGGCTTGAACCCATCTCCAAGAGAAGAAGTAAAGTTTATTATATTCACAATGCCAATTAGAGTAGGCTAAGTTCCAGGCATTCCCATACATGTTAAATATCATTCTTTCTATAGGATCTCTTAACATTCAAAAAGCAATTTTGCTAACTAAATGTTTTACCACTCATTAGCAACTGAATTGCATTCTAAAAATTAAGAAAATAAAATATTTATTCTTTATCAAGTACAGAAAGTAAACCTGTTAAGATGATTCAAAGCTATGGCTAAAAATTTCCTATATTTTTGTGTATTTAGTATTCTATCTATAAAACAAAGCTTCTTAAACTGTACGGTACAACCCTATAAGGATTTATGTAACAATTTGGCAATCGTAAAAGATTTATAAATACAACCAAAAATTAATTCAAAAATCAAATGTGTGATGAATTTGTGTTGTTTCTGGTAGTACTTGTCTGTCGTGCATTTGCAACTTCACTGCAGCTTTGGTTCTGAACACACATGTGCACTTTGCACTATATATGCATGAAATGCTGCCGGAAAAAATCTCAGCTCAGATGTGAGATGGAGTAGTGTAAAAATTTTAGGGGCAAAAAGGGGTTGTGAGTGCAAAAAGTTTAAGAAACCCTGCTCTAAAGAAATGTTATGGGCCAGAACTCTGAACTTGAAACAAAGGATTCTTACAAGGTACTAAATCAGTGGAATTGAGAGACAATAGTTATCTAATTTAGCATGGTTCAATATGATTGACTTAATCCTGCAAGAAGATATTATGGGCCAGAACTTAAAACAAGGTACTAAGTGGAATTGAGGAGACAATGGTTAAATCTAGTTTAGCATTGATTTAATCCTACAACAAATAATGGTTTCCTAGTGATATAATGATTGATTTATACTCAAGAAGCTCTCAGGGCCAGAAAAGGACAAGTGCACTAGAAGCTCTCAGAGACTGAGACAGATTCATTCCATCTTCCACCTTCGTTGTGGCTGGAGGCTGAAGCACAAACCCTTGAGAATCGGGGAGATTCAGAAGCCAGAGAAGGCAGGTGGGAGCTCAAGCTCTAGGAACTAAGGACATAGGCCTCCAGAAAACTAGCCAAGCCCCAAGTGAAGGAGACAAGACTTTGAAGGAGGCAATAAAGGATTTGGACTTTTACCCCTGTCTACTCATGTGGTGATTCTGAAATGAAGGCTGCTCCCAGAGAGAACATTACATTTTAGAAAGAATATTACAAAGAAAGACACCCAATATGTCAATAAAAATTTTAATGTGCACATGTTAAATCTGAAACTTTAAAATGAAGTCATTCACAAAATATTATAGGAAGATCAAATCAATTCCTCTGCATCTCTGAATGAAATTGTAATATGATTGATTCCATAAAGCTACACAGTGCAAAACTTTTTCAATATTTTATTAACCATATTCCATATTCAACTGAAATAATACTCCCCACCTCCCATCTAAAGATCCATTGTGCAAATCTTTAAGGTCACTATCCCCATTTATACATATGAAAGCAGAATACAAAATTTAAAGTGAGTTATTCAGAACAATATACATCAGTAGCAGTCAGGGAAAATTCAAGTTTCAAAAAATTCAGTTAAACACTCTTTTATTCCCTTATTGACAATACAACTATCAATAATAATGATGTTTGAATTATATTCCCCAAAATTGCAATTCTCAGAAGCTACTCAGCATTTTGATTCTATAGCTGTAAAGAATTGTTGAAAACAAAAGGACAAAGATCTGGGATACTTAGTTTGAAGGAATATATTGGAGGCATTTTTCATCTTAACCATAAACAACTTTAAAACTTAGGTAAAAAAAAAGACACGGTTCAGTTTTATGCTACCTCTGAAACTGTACTTCATAATTATTAATATCATTTATGTTTTTTAATTGTACTTTACCTAAGCCAACAAGAGGGCACAAAGACTTTTATGGCCTTATTAATATGGCCAAAAGAAGGATAATTCAATACTTTTAAATCAATTTTCCTGATTTTAGTGTTTAGTAATGCCTTAAACAGAAAATGATTTAAAATATTTGCTGAATTTTAAATCCTAATCAAATGAAGGTAGGTCCTCCCCCCCCCTTCTACCTCCCTGCCTGTGGCAATCAACTTTATAATAAAAATTCTCAATCTGAACATTAAATATTCCATTTTAAAACAAATACAAGGGGTTAATCAAGATTTCCATTTGAGCACTTCCCTCAATATTTAAATTTCTCTCTCAAAGATCTACAGACATCCCTGTCATTTTAATTGAAGAAAATAAAAAAAAATTTTGAGTAAGATTTTTTTTTTTCCTCATTGACCATGGCAATTCAGAACTACAATGCAAATATTACTAACATATAGTAGACATTTTATATACCATTTTCCAAGAAAATTATAGGCAAGATTCTAATAAAACTGCTATGATTTTGTTCATATTATCACTTAACCTAACATTTTAAAGTGTTCTTATAATCTATAACTTTGTAATAACTTTCCTTTGACTTTTAAAACTCAGTTTCTACTATAAACTGTAATTTGAAAGAGGTATTAATGAGCAACGTTTTATTAGAAGTTAAAGTATAAACATTTTTTGGAAGCTGAGATTTCCATTTGAGCCTGCTCCTAAAACTGTAAATTTAATTTTTATATACATATAGTCATGTGTTACAGCTATTTTTTCAACACTGTATTGTTAGGATTCTTACAAGGTGCTAAGTCACTGAAATGAATAGAGACAATTATCTACTTTAGCATGGTTCAGTATGATTGATTTAATCCTACAAGGAGATGTTATGGGCCAGAATTTGAAACAAAGTACTAAGTGGAATTGAGGAGACACTGGTTAATCCAGTTTAGCATTGATTTAATCCTACAACAAATAATGGTTTCCTAGGGATAAAATGATTGGTGTATACTCAGTGTGGAACATATAAGCAAGAAGCTCTCAGGGCTAGGGGGACTTAGGGAGATTCACAACTGGATTGACTTCTGGGAGATTCACAAGCCCACAGAAACTCACAATCACACTCTCAGAGGCAGAGTCAAGATTCGTTCCAACTTCCACCTTTGTGCTGGCTGAGACATTTGGACAAGAACTCTTGGGAACCAAGGAGAGAGACAGGCCTATATTAAAGCTAACTGCGCCCAAGGAAGGAGACAAGACTTGAAGGAGAAAATAAAGGATATGGACTTTAACTCCTGGCTCCATTTGGGATTACTGAACTGAACTGAAACAAAGGCTGCCTCCAGAAGCTCCCTAAGAAACCTGCTCCCAGAGAACATTACACTTTAGAGAAGAGAACATTACACTGTATAATAATAAAACATACTCCATGCACAGCAGGAATCTTTAAAAGATACATATTCAATAGCTAAGATGGATCTTCAAATAAGAATAGGGGAGGAATATTAATAGTTTATAATACATTTAAGAGAGTGAAATAGAATCATATCGGAATGTTTGTTATTTCATACTTAAAATATCCTATGTCTGTAAACTTGACCAACTTTGGCCGAGAATCTTTTTTTCCACATTCGTTGATGCCATCTATTATGCTGTTTAATTTTACAGTGGCTCCTTTATCCAAACTTCTGCAACACTGAATTTCTTCTCACTTTGTCAAGTTATTTTAAACAAAAATGCTTCAAACATGAGATCAAATGCTTCTGTACTCTGAGCTTCGACCTACAAAATCAGCAGCTTCCCGTTCCACTGTAAAGAAGGAAAGAGTTCCAAAAAAGCCAAATATCACCATGATCAGAAGTTGCCAATGAAGTAGAAGGTAGTTGCTGTAGAAAAATGCCACTGCTGCACAGATGGACTGAAAGAGCAGAGAAAAAATAAACACAGGTGATATTAATATTTACTACAATTTAAATAAATGATTCCATTTTCTTTCCTACCTAAATGATATACATTTTGACAATCTGACAGACATTAAAGGGTTATTTACCCAACATGACATGTTTTTGTTTAGCTCCACTAATATTCATATAAATTATGACCCTCAAAGTTAAAATTACATTTTGGATATTAAAAAAAGAGGTACAACACAGCACATGTAGTATGATAAATACCATTCTCTGGAAAAATGGTTTATAGCAACAAAGAGAAAGCTTTCCTTATAAACTCTGGAAGACAAGTATGAAAATATATCTTCAGAGGAAAGATTTTTATACATAAACATCTATGTTAGTAGATATATGTCTGTTTATTCAAACATACACATACACACACTGAGAAATGAGACCATGAAGCTATACTAGTTACCTCCTACTTATATTCACACATTCTTTGAAAGGATAATCTTGACAGTTAAAAAAAAATACCCACTTTTATAATACGCAACCCACCAACACAAGTATGCAGCAAACAGGCTGCCATCTTAAACATATTTTAAGAAGCATGACATTACCTGAACAAATTTAAAGATTGCAAAGGCAGGTGCACTATCTTCTGAATAAAGGAAGCCCAAAATGCTAATTAATTGGGTATTAAAGCAGCTGTCTCCAAGACCCAACAGAAAGCTGCAGAACAGAGCAATTTCTTTGCTGAATGAAAAAATGAAAGAATAATTTTACCTAAGCATTTTAGTGTTTACTAGAGGCATCTAAGAAAAAAATAAAAGCATTAAAATATAAGTACTACACACAAATGTGAGTGGAAAACAAAATGCCTAAAAAGATAAAAGAAAAATTACAAAATTGGAAAAAAAAATTCTATATTAACTTGTTTTCAAACTCTGGTAAACAATTGCTATAAGAATTTAGGAGACATGATGCCTTTTTTTTTTTTTTGTGGGATGGGGAGAAAAGTGAGGAAGGTAGATCCAAATCAGCGATGAATTTTTAATTTATAGTCTTAGAGAGTTTTCTGAAGCAATGAAGTTATTAATTGACTTGTCAGCAATTATGCAGCAAATATGTGTCACAGGCAGGACTTTAATCCTCCTGTTAAGAACAGTCCTTTATCTATTATGTTATGCTTTTTTTCTTATCGTGACCCATTTAAGAATAATTTCTATTTTTCAGGGAAGGCTTCCATATCTTTTGTCAATTGGCATTTGAAGGCTGATATTACCATATGACCTATACACCAAAATGTTAAAAAGACTTTTCCATTGAAAGGAGAATCTCCTGAAGACCTAAAAAATCAACTTTCAATAATTCCAAAATTTATTGAGAAGGGTAGTTATGATATAGATGACAGAAGTCTGGATTTGATACCACAAGACTTGAGTTAAAGCCTCAACTAATATCTATTAGCTTAGTGATAATAGTCAAGTCACAACATCTTAGCCACAGTTATCTTGTCTGTATAAAAGGAGAATTATAAGGTCTGCAGTGTCTTGAAGGCTTATTCTAATAATCAAATGAAATAACCTATACTTAGTATTTCAAAAGTAGTAAAGCACCATGTAGATGTCAACTATTGTTATTAATTTATAGCTCACTATTCTTTTTTCATTTAGCTTTTTTTTAACTTTTGGTTAAAGTAAAAGAGGAAGTCAAAATCAACATTTTGAAGAAATAATTTTGGAGGATTTTCTGCAGATTCCAATTTTCAAGCTCCAACTCCACCATGAGATATTTCACACCTGCCTTTAAGTAGAATAGATTTTCAAGGTAACTTGCTTAGTTATATGTGTCATTTTATCCTTCCCCTAAGTTCATTATTGAGAGAGTTACAGGCAAAATAGTTACTGTACCTCGAACTGATATAAGCATTGCTATCAGTTCCTTCAAGAGGAGCAACTGGAGCATCACTGGGAATGTTAAGAAAAATTAAATAAAAAGCTACAAAATGCACAAAAATGCCCAACAGCACAACTGGATTTCTGCCAAAACGATTATTCTTGCTTAATAAGCCAAAGAGACTTCCACCTACAAAGTAAAGAAACATTTATTATTGTTTATTCCAAGTCAAGAAATTCAACGCTTCATTACATGGACAATTATAATAATAATCAAAATGTTAACAGTATTACCAATACTGAAGTCAAGAGTACCTGAGTTCAAATGTGACCTCAGACATCTAACATTTCCTAGCTGTGGGACCCTGAGCAAATCACTTAACCCCAATTGCCTCAGCAAAAACAAAACCAAAAAAATGTTAACAGTATTTTGGAGAGGAAAAGGCATTAAGCTTACCTGTCCATAATCTGAATGTAATTAAGTATTTATAGGCAGACTCTCACCAATGAGGACAAACATCACAGTTTATTGGGTCATCATATTTTAGAGCTGGATAGGACCAGAGAGACAGTATTTGGGGGCTGGAAAGTACCTTATCTTTACAGAGGAGGAAATGAAGTCCAATGTTTTGCCTACTATCAAACAGTGAATAACAGAACTGGGACTAATACAGATTTTGTGTTTCAGAATGAAAAGAATTTCAGATGCCACCTAGATCAGTCTATACATAGAATAAAAATCCTTGCTTACATTCTTGACTTCTAGTTTAATGCTCTTTCTCTTAAATAAGCTGTCAAAGAGTTCCTTGGACTTGAATGGGAAAAAAAAAAAGTTACATCTTTATTTGTAATAATTATTTTCCCTTGTAATCCTATGTATTTTATTTTGTAGAACATAAAATATTATTCTCTGAAGGGATCCATATACTTGACTATCAAAAAGGTCCATAAAAAAAAAAAATTAAGAAGCCCTGTATTATGCTATTTTCTAGTACAACTCACGTATGAATCACTATTCTCTAACTACAGATCACAACAAACATGAACAAGGGTTAACTACTTAGCCAAATTCTGTATTAATTTTTTATTCTAGTCTCAATGAAATGGTTTATGAATCATACAATCCTAAATCAACCTCCTGACTCCTTTTCCTTCCTAATATCTCCTTGAAACCCCACTTTAACTATAAATACTATCACTTCATATATTTTAATTATTATATGGGTTTTTAAAAGCATTTTTAGACATATTATCCAAAAATAATCCTTGTTAAATCTCAGTGAAAGAGAAAATGCACTTAATTATCCTTTCTTTACCCTCCGCCCCACATAAAAGTTGAGATTCTCTAGGTTAAGTGATTTGTTCCAATTCAACTAATACATGAATTGTCAAGATCCTCAAGCATTTTCAAGATCTAAGTTTTAGACCTGGCTTCAACATACTTATTTAGAGGTATGATGTTGGGCAAGTCATTTATCTCTATTTAAAAAATAGTTTTCTCTTTTATAAATGGGAGTGATAACCCTACATTACAGACATGTTGTGAGCTGAAAATGAAAAAGTGGATATGAAAACACCATAAAGCACTATTATTAACAACAAAAGTTGCTATTTCTTTATATAATGCTACATGAAGAATGTCATTCAATACTTTATATATTACATATTATTACCATGGACTCCAAAAACTAGGTGATAGAAGAAACTGCTTTATATAACTCAAGCAGAAATAGGTTAAGTTTAACATATTTCCAAACAACTTGGGCTTGTTTCCAAGAGAGACCAAGGGTGATAATATAGGACTCTTATATGTTCAAGAAGTATAAAGTAATGACTTTGTTTTTTGGTTCCAAATGCTCAATACTTAAATGGACTGGAAATGCTGATGTGGGGAATTGCCTCCAGTGAGGCTGATTATTTATCATGAATTCTTATAAATAAATCTGCCACAAAGGATCCATTCAACATTCTGGGAACTTTAGCTTTTCTTCACATCACAAAGGCACTATACACAGGACTGACACATAACCAATCACTGTTGTTTTTTCTCATACATTTCTTTAACTACTTTTCATCATTTTTCATAATTCTTGTTTTGTAATGCCCTACAATTAGATCATACCTGTTCTTAATGCTTAGGTGATCCTAAATTTCAATTCTTCACAAACTATAACATTTCATGACTCATAGACCTATACCAGGAGAATACTAAAGATGAAGAAAAAAATAGATGGTTTCTCAAGAAACTTGAGATCACTAAAAGAATCCTGTCATTTCTCAATGCCTAATCCTTCAGTTCTTGGTTCAACTCATCAGTTTTTGGCATCAGATACACACATATACACACACACACACACAGATAAAGTCTATAGATTATTTGTTCAATTGCACATCATAATCTGAATAACAAATAGCCTTCAAATAATTGGATTTTCCTGTTTGGATAATTAGACCAAACTCCTGAAAGTGACTATGAACCTCATTTTTGAGTCTGTATACTGTTTTAACATGACATATGACATACATGTACATGTGATATACAGCATGATATATGATGATATTGTGCTAATGGCAAATAGAATGATGAGGTCCATATGAGGAAATCATCAGGTTCGTTGTGATCAAGTCAGGCTTACAGGTTAACTCAGAGGTAACCTGAGACATAGAGCAGAAAGCTCCTCCAAGAAAATCTCAGTGTAGTGGAAGGCCCCAGAGTATACATCTTGAAAATTCAGGCTAATAGCAACACGGAACAATTAGTGACATAACCCAGCAGTCTCTGGACATGCCCATGCTCATGTATTCTAAGGTATCTAACACTGTCATAATATGCCATAGAGGGCCTGAAGTCGTCCATCCTTCTGAACCTCAAAGTGGAGGTCTAATTACAAAAAGTAGAGGTCAGAACCCAGAAGACTCAAGGTGAGATGACAGATTCTCATGCAAAAGCACAGCATGCAGTGATGTCTGATGCTGGCACAAAGCTTTTATTCGGGAAATAAAGCTAGAGAGAGACCAGTAAATCAAAGAAACCACAGACCAGTATTTAAAACCTATGTATGTGTGGATATGTTTTTATGTATATGTACATATAATATACCTAGAGACAGAAGTAAAGAAAAAAAAGGATTTTTTGTAAATACTAATTGAATATGTTAAATGGAGGAAAAGATTAACACATGAAATAAAAGCATGAAAGTAAAAAATTTGAAGGTTAAGAAATTATATGATATTTGATATTAAAAGCAAATGACCTAGATTGTTCAAGGAGAAATAATTTAAGAATCACTGGACTTCTTGAAAAACCATGATTAGAAAAAAAAATCCTGGACATTATTTCTAGAAATAATAAATGAAAACTGTTCAAAATCTACTACAACCAGAAGGTAGGGTACCAGAAGGTAAGATAGAGAGAAAAAAATCAACTGATCATTTGCTAAAAGGCATTCCAAAAGAGAAAATTCCAGGAGAAGCAGAGATAAACCCCATAAACTCCTATATCAAGAAAGATGAAATTCAAACAAAAAAACCATAGTCAGGATCATATAAGACCTGGAAGCTTCTACTAGAAAGGACTTAGAATACAATATTCCAAAAGGTGAAAAATATAGGCATACAATCAATTACAGCTTACTGTAAAGATAATACTGTGGGGCTAGAAATAGATCCTTAATGAAATAGAGGATTTTAAAGAATTTCTGATGAAAAAGACTAAAACTGAATAGGAACTTTGAAATGCAAGTACAAGTGTCAAAAGAAACCTAGAAATGTAAGATTATTTGAGCAACTGTTAATATTCTAATAAGGAAGAAGAAAAATGTGTTCCATCAGAACCTTAAAATTTTCAAAGAATATTGTAGGAGATAAAGAAGAAAAACAGAGGTCTTGGGGATGAATTGCTTCTATGGGAAGAAAAAGAAACAAAGACAAAAGAACTAGAGCGATACAGAAAAGGGGAAGAAGAAGGTGGAGCCTGTTAGTTCTCTATCTGTACTATATAAGAAGATTATACAAATATAGAGGAAGGGCTTGGAGGAATGGATATCAGATGAATCTTAACTCTTATCTGAAATAGAGGGTTTATACACATACACATACCCTTTTTCCTCCTTCCCCCCACACACATGCAATATAGACAAATCAGTTAACAGGGAAACCAGGGAAAGGGTTGAGAAGAAAGATCTTATTAAGAAGGAAATAGTCATTTAAAAACCTCCCAAACTTCCTGATCTTTAAGAGAGGAGGGAAAAGAAAAACAAAAACAAAAACAAAAAAACAGAAAAGCAAAGATTGAAAATCTAAGTGAACTATTTGGCTTGCCTCTAAGACAACTAGGGGAATGAATAAATATAAATGGAATGGAATACTTATTGTACTGCAAGAAAAGATGAAAAAAATTTTTTTTTCAAAGAATCCTAGCTAGTTGGACTGGAACACAGTGAGGTGAGCAGAACTAGGAATTCAATTTTATACAAGGTCAGCATTTTAAATTTAAAATTTTAAATTATTTTAAATAATTTTGAAAGACTGATTAATGTTAACCATGTCTCCAGAGGACATGTAATAAAGCTTATTTACTTTCTACCAAAAAAAGAGGTGATAGAAACAAAGTATAGAATGAGCTATGGCCAAAGTATAGATTAATTTTGATTGACTAAGCTTATTATTTGTTTTCCTTTATTTTTTCCTTTCAGTTTTGAAGTGGGTAGTCTCAATGAATCATTCATTTCTATTTGTTCAGTCCTGATTTTTAATGAGTTATTTTCTTCATTTGCTTTTTTAATTTCTTTTTGTATATGTCCAATTGAGTTTTTAAATGAGTTATTTTACTCTATAGAATTTTTTTCCATTTCACTAAATTTTTTTTTTTTTTAGTGAGTTATTTTCTTTTTCCAATTCACCAATCCTATTTTCTTGGGAATTCTTTATCTTTTCCAATTCATAGATCCTACTTTCCTGAGATTTTTTAACCTTTTCCAATTCACAAATTTTCTTTCCCTGCACTTCCTGTGAATTCTTTATCTTTTCCAATTCAAATTTCAGGACGTTGTTACTCTCTAGCATAGCTTCTCTTTCCTTTGCCCATTTTTCTTCAACTCTCTTTTCAGGTCTTTAATAGTCTCTTCTAGATGTTCTAAAAAGAGTCCCTGAAAAGAAGTGATTCAAATTTATAGGATTAAGAGCCATTCCCCCAAAGAGAAATTATCAAAGAATATAAACAAGCATTTTGAAAGGAAGAAATAAATTTAATTATCAAATATCAATGAAAAATATTCTAAATACTACTTAGAAAATTCAAATAATGCACATTTATTATCAGATTGGTTAAAGATAAAAAAGAGGAAAAGAATAAATATTAGGAAGACTATGGGAAAATAAGTATTCTTGTGTATTATTGTTGGTGGAGCTGTGAAATGATCCAGTCATTCTGGAGCTCATTTTGTAACTATGTCCAGAAATTTACTAAACCATAAAAATATATATATATATACACACTTTTGAAATGAACAATCACTAAAAATTCAGGGCTTAGTTTACTGGATTTTTTTATTGTCTATTATTGTCTATGTTTATTATTATTTATTTTTATTTAAACTTCAGAAAGTGAAGGAGAAAATGAAATAATGTAGAATAAATTTTAAAGTGTGTTGTACACACATTCTTTTCTGGAAAATACATCATTAAATGTTTTCAGCACATCTCTGCCTTTGACCTACAATACTACGCTAATATCCCAAAGAAAAAAAGAAAATGATCCACAATACTATGCTAATATCACTCCCCCAAAAAGAAAAGACTTTTATGATTCGCTATACAGCAAAATAAACAGAAACAGAATAAACATATTTTATATAATGATAATTTTTATAGAGAAAAAACATCTTCAAAAAATTTTAGAATTCTGATAAAACTTTGACTTAAAAAATTTAACTAAAATATGACATCCCAAAGAGATGATGAGCTTAAAATGCAGAGTTTTTAGGTACCGATTATTTTATATGACTATATAGAAATATATTGAGTGATTTATTTTTTATTTACTTAATGGAAGAGGAAGTTAGTGGAAATGACAGATTAATTAAAAACATACTTATGCAAAAATAAAAGTAAATTAACACAAAAAAGAAAGAAATGCACAAAACAAAAAGAAGTGAAAGCAGGAAAGTTTTGAAAACATGTAAATTATATACTTTTTGAAAAAAATAAGTAGTATGAAATGGAGATTCATGATTTAATAAAAATCCTATTTTGTGTTCTCATATGTTCCTCAAAATGCTCTTTTTTGATGTTTAACTTCAGAATTAAAGCTTTTTTAGATAAAAATAAAGTAGAACTTTACAATCCATTTTAGCTAATTTTTATTTTAAAATCAATACATCTTAAGTAAATCAGATTAAAATAAATATGCTTCAAATAAATATGCTTCTTAGGTATAATTAGTGTTCAGTTATTAGGTAATTTTAAATCTAGAAGGGATTTTAGAGATCAAAAGAGCACAGAATAGAGCTAGGAAGAAACAAAGAGATTACTACACCCAATGTCAATATTTTACAGATGAGAAAATTGAACGGAAGGGAATGGGGTGAAGGAAAAACATGCTCAAAATTACATACTAGCAAAGGGATTTGATCTCAATTCCTCAGATTCCAAATATTCCTACTCTCTTCTACTATATTATGTTTTGACAGTCTCAGTCTCTATTTCCCTCTTTCAAAAAAGAATGAAATTAAAGTCTGGAGATATTAATGAGATGACCAAAGACAAACAGTTTAGGACTAGAGCCTCAAATTCTTGACTGCTAGTCTAATATATGTCACTTGTTTTCTACTCATTTTTACATTACTTTGTTCTATTAAAAATAATTTACCACTTCATATGCTTGTCTTCCCTATGAAACTGTGAGCTTGTCAGGGACAGGAATAGTCTAACTTACACTTATCCTTTAAAAACTCTATAAACTTATAGAGTTAAAATATAGAGATTACTGAGACCAGTGGACTGACATTCAGGATGGATGAACTTAAATTTCACCTTATCTCTTTTTGGGGGGGACAGAAGGGAAGGAGTTGTGTATCCATTAATCATCTACTATGTATTATCTCATAAGAGCTCTAAGAGGTGGGTACATTATTATTCCCATTTTTACATTTGAGGAAATTGAGGCAGACATTGCTTAAATGACTTGCTCAGGATTACAAAGCTAGCAAGTATCTGAGGTCAGATTGAAACTCAGATTCTTTGACTCTAGTGATCTCTCTACTTCACTACCTAGCTGTGTTTTAAGATATTTCTTTGTGTGTAATCACAAGAAAGGGACCTTTCTGAGCCTTAATTTGTTTTCTCAAATATAAAATGTAAATATAGTCTTTGCATACCTATAATAATAAGCTATGAGGAAAATGCTTTAATTTAATATGAACTGAACATGAATCTTTATTATATGGAAACAATACCAGAAGATTTCAAATACAAAAATGGGAGGAATTTGAAATTCGTGATATTATTAAATGGAAAAAAAAAGGTCTCCTTATGCAAAAGTCAATAGTATTAAATAAGAAAAGCTGTTCATTTATTATAAAACTAGTTAAGAGCATGGGATCTAAGAGTTAAATTTGTTCTTCGTTCTAGTCACTCCCTGTTATTTTAGAGAATGAAGCTGAGATTTACACACTTAAGTGATCTGCCCAATGGCATTCAGATATAGGAAGCAGCATGGATTAGACTCAAATTCTGGTCCTCTTGAATCAAATCTAATGCTGTTTCTACCATAATATGCTTTCTCTTAGTTGGCTTTAAGACTTTAATCAAGAAATATCAGATTTGTCAGTTAACAATAAGGCAAGTTTTTCATTACAAGATTACCAATCAGACTTTTATATCTAAATGTAAAATAGTTTGAGGGAACCATACTATACCACTAAACACAAATATTAAAATCAATAGTTCCTGTAGATAGGTAATATTAAAAAACAAAAACAAAAACAAAAAACCCTTTTTTTTTGAGATTAATTTGAGATTAAATTTTGGGAAAATGTTATATATATATATATATTTTTAATACTGATGATTTTATTTTTGATGTGGTCTAAGTTGCTTGATTTATTTATTCTTTTTTTAAAAAGCTTTTTATTTTCAAAATATATACATAGTTTTCAACATTCTTCCTTGCAAAACCTTGTACTCCAAATTTTTTTCTCCCCTCTTCCCTCCAACCCCTTCCCTAGATGGCAAGTTTGATTTATTTATTCTAAGATGAATGGAAATAATCAGAAGTGTGAAGTGCAAGGAAATAAGAGAAACTGAAAGATATGAAAAATAGAGAATCATTCAAAAGTCCTACAACAAATCTCACCAACTGGAGAGATAAGAGAAAATTATTTCTAACCTAAAATTTCTCCAATGCCAATGAAAATGCCAGAAAGTCCAATAAGGCCTTTTTCTTCTGTGCCAAACTGATTTACAGCACCAATACAGGTTCCATATACACCAGAGAAGAATGTTAATTCCAGACCTTTAGAAAAAAATTCTTAAATTAATTATAGTATCAAAATTACTCTTCCATCATGTATGTATTGTCTATGTCTAAAAGCATCAATTAAAAAGACATATATGAACTCCAAAAATCTTATAATTCTCAGAGCAAATTAGAAGTTGCTTGAAAAGGGACTGTTATTTGCCATATCTCTAGCACCTAGTACAGTGATTGACTCATAGTAGGCACTTAAAAACAGACTGCTTAAAGATGGTTAAAAGAAATAATATTTAAATTAAACTATTAATTCCCATCTAAGGAATGTTTTTTCCACTTAATCTACAATTCTGATGTGCTACATATGTAATGGAAAGCACGAACCATAAAATATGACATCTATATGAACCTGAAGATAAAATAAAATTTCAATGCATAAAAATATTACTAAGACTAACTTCTTAGCTTTCTTTTGGAGATGAGCAGGGTATGTAGCTTTGCTATAATTACTATAAATGACTGATAAATTTTTCGACTTAATTGTAAAGGAATATTTCTTAGTAAGGAAAATGATAAGAAAAATAATCTAAGTATTTTAGTTTGGAGGTACAATACAATGTTTTAAACTAAACACAATTTTCTATTGGTCAAATAAGAAATAATTTCATACTTAAACTGGTAAAAACAGGATTTTCTCCAAGATTACAACATTGTAAGACTGAAAGTTCTTATTTTGTTTCTTATTTCTCTTAAGGCAAGGTGTTTTTTTAAACCTTTGGGGGTCAAGAAGGAAAAATAACCATCATGTTGTTAAATTAACATACAATTTTTTAAAAGGGACTGTTGTCAGATTCCTCTTATGATATTCTTTGCATATCTCATTATACAATGAATTATTACATTTATCCCATCTCAGAGCATAAGGGTTTATTTCTGACTGCTATCTCTATAATGCCACAATGCTGCCTTAAAACCATCAGTTATTTACCATCTCTCATTAATTGCTTACCTGTATAGGCAGTTGTAACACTGAGGAACAGGATTTCTTTGGTGACAAACAATTTAAGAGATTTTTCTACAAATAACAGAGATGTTAGAAGATATCACTTATATTAGTTTTCTTTAACTGGAATAAATTATAGTTATAATATTAAAGGCTGGCCAAATTAAGGAATTCATTCTATCTTATTCTACCCTATTCAGTGCACTGGAATACTAGAATCATGCCAAAGGAAATTTCAGACAATTTATGGACCAGGCTTAGGTCAAAAATAGATTGTAAATTTATCAACTCTTAAACTTTTTTGGTCTGCATACCAGCTTATTATTGTGGTTACCTTTTAAAAAATGTTTTTTGTACTTTTGATATAGCCTCAAATGTGTGATGGAATAAGAAAAAAAGTTAAAATTAGAAATGTTGAGGTATTTAAGAATGCCAGTTAGGAATCTTTGTAGAACCTTTCATTATCCCTCATATCCTACCATATTAGTAACCTGGCCTAATTTACCATATAGTCAACTACCAAAATTCTAGAAATGAGGAAAAGGAAAATAGCACGACATAGTACATATTTCAAAATCCCATCCAAAAAACTCCTAGTATAAATCTGATTTATATGACATAGAATATTTTCAACAGTGATTTGTGGGGAAAGATCTGATATTTAATATTCCAAGTTCCCATAAACATTTGTACTGGAGAAATTCTTCTGTGAAAAATGTTTACTTTGGGATAAAATAAATGAAGCCATATTGCTATATTCCAATTTTAATGAAGCTTATTACAATAATCTACATAACATAGATATGAAATAGATTAGTAATATTTTTTTTCAAAACATAGCTCTATTCAAAAGACTAATAGGTAATTTAGCTTCAGTTTGGTTTGTAAGGAAGAATACTTCTTCTAAGTCAGAATCTTTCCCTGGCAAAGAATGAATATATCTTGTCCTTGTCAGGATAAGCAAAAGTCTTTGCCCCACATTGTGGGCGCCAAATTGTAAAGGTCCTGTTGTCTCTAAGTTATGCTTCAAATTGTAAAGGTCCTGTCATCTCTAAGTTGCCCTTGCAGACTGCCAACCGAACTCTGTCCCAGAATTGACTAACTTCTTGCCCTCCTGCCCTCCTTTTTTATCCTAGCAGAGATTGTAGTGAGAATTCAACGGGGCTTGTGAGAAAATACTTCAACCAATGAACTTGCTCCTTTTAAAGGTTGTGTAAACTCCTTTTCAGAACTCCTTTTAAAGGTGTAATCTACTTAATGTAAACTCCTCCTCAGAAGTTCAAAGGTGTAAACTCCCCTAAAAGGCCTCAACCAAAGGTGTGAACTAGAGAATTGTTAAGTACCAACTTTGCACTTAGTAAGAACCTAACAATAAATGAATGGCCTTTTGAATAAACAGAAAAGACTAATGAATGTTAAATCAATTACACTTTCTGAGAACATAATCAATTTCACTCACTACAATTTAGTAATATTTATAAAACACATTTCTTTTCAAAAATAATTATCAATGTTATTTGAACTTCCTGTTCAGGCACTCTTATAAGTTGACTGAGATCTGTGTATATTTGGTTGAACTGATCACAAACAGTGTTAATGGCATACACTGAACAGAGAGATGTATAACATTCCAGAAATATTTTACACATATCAACTTATTTGTTCCTCACAAACTTTCACAAAAATTATTTTCCAATGCCTAACTGATATGGAGGACTTGACTTATCTTGGAGGACTTGTCAGGAGTATCTTCCAAGTCTTTTAATAAGTTAGAAAGTTTTCAGGTTTGGAGATCCAGCCTAGTTAAATTCAAAAAGGTCCACTTAAAGTTTAATTACTAGGTAATAAATTTTTTGGTGATACAATTCAAGAGAATTTTTATTAGCAGTCAGAGGTGATTTCAACCACTACTGATGGCAGTATGGATAACAATGACATCAAATAACCTTAAAGTCTCATTTTATACATGAGGAAATAGGTTGACCCTGTCTTCTGACTCTGGACATTTTCCTTGCTTGCCTCCCATAACTGTGATGCTCTCTGTCATTTTCTTATACCTTCAGGATATCCTGTTTGTACACATTTGTTTGCCTATTGTTTCTTACATTAAACTGAGTAATTGAGAACAGACTCTTTCCTTTCTTTACATCCTGTCACATAGCCCAGTACTTAGCATATAGTATGCACTTAATAAATGTTTATTAACTTTTTACTATACAGTTCACTCCTTCTCAGAAATTCCTTTACAATATCATTTACTAATCCACTCACTTAATCTAAACCAAAAGGCCAAAGAAATCACCACAATCAATCCATCCCCTCCAAAAATGCAAAATACTCACTAAATGCATCTACTGCCTTTGTCATGTCATTCTGGATAGACCTGGTTGAATAAAAAAAAAAATTTCTTTTCAGTCTTCAAGAAGAAAAAAAAGAAAATACCATTATGCTTTAATACAGTATTTAAACAATTACAGATTCTAAGTATTAAGTGGCAAGGAATGTTGCTTGTTTTATCATGAAGGCTTATATTTCTGTTTTAGTCAAATATTTATCATGATCCATAAATTAAGGTCTTCAATCTTCTGAATAAATATAATTCACACAAAGTTATCTTTCTGTTGATTTTCACTTAGATCATAGTCAAATATAATTTATAACAAGGCAGTATTTTCAATTCATGAAAATATTTGTGAAAGCATTATTTTTCTCACTATCTTGTAAACAAAATTTATTTTTATTAATGCAACATTTCTGTGTAGAGTAAAATTCTTCATTCTTTAATGAAAAGGGGAAAAATAGATAGATCCCTTTTACCACTATACCAATAAAGTCTACTTTAGCAAGCTGAAAAAACAAAACAAAACAAAACATATAACTAGAATTCCAGTTGGTATGATAGAGATAAAGGGAATCTCAAGGGAATTCATGCAATTCCTTGATAAATGGAATAACAGGAGGTAATTGGTAATTAGGATCCAATTAATTTGAAAAATAGTACATTAAAAGATCAATATTGCTTTGTTTCTGTTTTTAAGCCTAAAAGATCAGAACTTCAGGGTGGGTACTAAATCAAAGACCAGATTAGTTAAGTAGTTAGTAATTTTCTGTAGGAATGTCAAACTAATCTTTAAAGTTAAAACTCTCCTTAGTATGTACTCTAACTCTTAAATTTTTTGAATGTAGAGGAGGTATAATTTTTTTTTAACTTTTTTTAAGTTCAAGCTTTCATTTTACAGATAAATCAACTCTAGCCCAGAGGGGCCAAGTGACTTGCTTACATTCACAAAAAGTGTCAAAGCCAAGATTTGACCCAGGTCTTGTTACTCCAAAGCCAGTGAGTGGTCTTTTTACTCTCATATTTTGTTTCCTTTATGCTAATTAAAAAGGCAAAGTAATGTAATAAATAGGAAAACCTCCCTTCTCATTCTCAACAATAAAACTGTAACTGTCATGAAGGCAGATATGATTCATTCTTTGGCTATGTTACTACCATGAACTCCAAAAAAATACTAACTCCAACTAATAAAATCCCAGTTAAGGAAAAGATATTCTTAATCTATAAACCACATTCCATAAATTGATATTTTTCAAAGTTTTATCTAATTAAGGATAGAAGAACATAGAAAAAAATGGTTATTCATTCATGTGACTAATAATTGACCACAGCACTATGAAGTAAAAAAAAAAAAAAAAAATTATACCTCCTCTACATTCAAAAAATTTGCCCATGACTATACAATCTTGATTTAAGCATATGTAAAAGGAAGGATTGGCTGAACAGATTATCACCAAGATTTCTTCCTTGAAAGCTACAAAAACCATGCTCACTTAAGGAATTCTCTAAAGTCAATGTATAGAAATAGGTATTAAACTTCCTAATCTGAGTTCACTCAGATCACTATGGGCAGAAATCACAGATTTAGGAATACTTCAGATTACTTAAGGAAATTACTGGAGAATTTACTATAGAGATTTGCCTAAGTAGTGAAGATAAGATCAGAACCTAACTCTTTTATATAATATTTTCTCTTCTATTTCCATTCTACCCTTTTCTTCTTCCTTTTAAAAATTTTTTCTTTTTCTTTTTTTTTTCCCAACTATTGGGACTGGTCTAGTTTTTGGGATGATAGACAAGGATAAAGAAGTTGGTGATCCCAGGACTACATGAGCCCAAACTTTGAAAGGGAAAAAAACAGGTTAATTTCCAAAGTTCTTACATGTTGACTTCCAGACTCTCATTATCAGAGGACTCATCATCTCCCAATACATTATCAGGGTCTGGTTTCCTAATGAGAAAGAAAAGAACTGTTCCCACAAGGCTAATCACCGTCAGAGCAATAAAAACCGTTCTTCGGTCATTCTCTGAAGAAAAAAAGATAGGCAGTGTTAATTACATAAATAATCCTTAAATCTGTATTTTTTCCACAGAGGCTAACAATAGCTAAAAGTGTTTAATTATCAAAATACTTGTTAAATGCATCAATAAAACCTGATGAACTTTGGATAAGAGATAAAATGTCAATTCCATTCCTATCTTTGTTTCAGATGTGGTAACAAGCCAAAGGAATAAGCATAGAAAAAGAAAATTGTTAGGATTACAAGGTGAGAACTCAGGTTGTCTAAACAATTCTCTAGCTCAGAATTCACACCTTTGGTTCAGGCCTTTGAAAGGAGTTTGCACCTTTGTAATCCTAACAAAAATCATATTTTGTCATTACAGAGCAATGTAAAAAATAGTCAAAGTACAAGATTTTCTTGTTTAAGTATCAAGTATTTCTTTCATAATTTTCAATCTACAACAAAACTTCTTAAATGACTTTAAAGTCCTTAATACTATTTAAAGAGTGGTAATCCATTCTATAGGGAAAATGAAATAAGCTGTTGGTTTAAGGTTGCTAAAATCTCAAAATATGAAAATGAGAATCTAGAAGCTCAAGTTTTTATTATAGCAGTGCCCAAAATAATACAAATAATAGATGTCACTGGAGTCTTAAAAACAAAGTAAATAATACAAACCTGATATTTGAGTTTTTCCTTGCCAAGCAAGATAAATGTAAAGATTTCCAAAGAACAAGCTGGAAAGGAAAAAAAAGGTAAGAAGGATATATTTAAAATACTATTAGAGATTTTAAAAAAGGGAATCCAGTTATTTCTAAGCAAAAAAAGGGCATATATACTTTTCCTCAACTCTTTCTTCTAGCTCTAGAATAATAATTATGAAAAATGATGACCCTCCCCCCCTTTCATTCTATGCTTGGAAAAATTTAATTTGCAACTGAGATCTGAAATAATGTGCTATCTGTCATGTGACAGTAACTTGATTCACAGTAGCCTTTCAAAGAAAAGTACTCATTTTGAATCATATGATTTACTAGAACTCTCTAACAAAATGGCTTGGAAAAAAGAATCTTTTTTTTTTTTTTGCTGAGGCAATTGGGATTAAATGACTTGTCCAGGGTCACACAGTTAGGAAGTGTTAAGTGTCTAAGATCGGATTTGAACTCAGGTTCTCCTGACTTCAAGGCTGGTGCTCTAACCACTGCAACACCTAGCTGCCCCTGAAAAAAGACTCTAATGAAGAAATTATTCTTCTCTTATTTTAAACTTGTATTTCATTTGGTATTGTCTGGAAATTACAGATTCATTTTAAATTTATAATAGAACCACATCTTCCCAGTTACTTAGACTCTAAATGCAGATGTCATACTGGACTCAACAATTTCTGTCCCCCAAATTCTATCCCCCCATAATCTCCTATAATACTAATCCTGATCCATGCTCTCATCACATCACTTCTAGACTACTGCAAGTTTTCCTGTTGATCTCCCCATTTCCAAGTGTCTCCCTTCTTCAGTCCATCTTCTATTCAGCAATGAGAGCATAAGCCTGATCATGTTAGCTCCCTATTGTTTCCAGGATCAAATGTTAAATACCATTTGGCTTTTAAAACCTTTTACCACCTGGTTCCTTTCTGCTATTTCATCTTTTTATATTTTACTTCTCACTACATATTCTTTAATCCAGTGATACTAGCCTCATTGCTGTTCCTTACTCAATCTCCACACTAGGTATTTTTAATGATTTTCTCCCATGCTTGAAATTCTCTCCTTTCTCTTCTCTATTTTCTGGCTTCCCTGACCAAGCTTCAAACAAACTCTTACTTCTTTCACGAAGTTTTTCCTAGGCCTCCTTAATCCTTCCCTCAATCTATCCTCAATTTATTTTGTGTACATCTTGTTTGCACATAATTGTTTACATGTGGTCTCCTTCCCATTAGACTGCAAGCTACTTGAGGGCAGGAACTATTTTTGCTTTTCTTTATTTCCTTAGTGCTTAGTAGGTATCTAGTAGGTGCTTAATATATAGCAGCTGACTCAACATAAACATTTATATTTATAGTCATATGAATTACCAAAACAAAGGAAAAGTCCTATGAAAATAATGACCATGCCAGGTTTGTTATTTTCTTCTTTGTGATTGCACTTATGAATGAATTATTGGTGATATAGGCTTTAGTTTTAACTCATTCTATAATCTTGAGTATAATGTTACATATATTTGAAAACTTAATAAAATCAACTGATGTGGAAGGTCTGAAAAGTACTGAATGATAAAAGAATTAATTAGGTGAAGTGAATTAATCAAAGAAAAAAGATTTCAAGTAAGAATTCTACCTGGACTGCAAGAGTGCCCAGAAAATTCCACTGTTTCTTCCAATAGTATTTTCATCTGAATTTATTGTAAGGCAATTTCCTTGTGCTGTCCAAAGTACTAAAAGGCAAACCCAAGTTAACAATAATAGTAATAATAATAAAAAATTAAGTAACTTAATTTACAAACAAATGATACCCATTGATAAGCCCCAGAAGAATGCAGAGCAGGAAGACATTAGCCATGCTTACCAGCAGCTGCAATTCCAATGAAAACAGATGCTGTGTAGAAGGACCATGTGAAAGGCTGGATAAAAACGGCAATGTATATGCTAAAACATAACAGGTCAAGTTATCTTCAAATAATACATAAAATATGCCAATAATGCTTCCAAGTATCAATCTAAAATTTAAGTTCTAAAATGTTTCCAGTTTTCAAAAGGAAAACATTTTATTTATTCATTTCTATTAAAGCTGCTGTTATTTTATAAGATAGATGTTGGATGACATGGCCTCATATGAAGTGGATTGACAGAATAAAGAGAAGTTATAGTCCTACTTTCAGGTAGAAAGGTTCAGTCACTAAGCAGTCATCTACCTTTGGCCAATTAAAAACAAACTAAACTAATTCAATGGAAGTTTTGTTCAACTCTTAAGAGTTCCAATATCACAAATAAAGCTGTTTTATCAACTTATTTCCAGTAACACAAAAATACAAATATCCTTATTTTAATTTTCCTTTCTCTTATATAACATTTTAATAAATGAACAAGATGTATACATCAGCTTGAACTGTACTTTAACACAATAAAATTTTGTTGCTTTAAATAAGAATTTGGAGCTAAATTTTCTTTTCCGAATTTTCACCAAACTCAAATTCATCAGTCTGGGTTGTTAATTGTAAGCTCATTGCTCTTAAATATTTTTATGCAAAGTAATTTTTAAAATTAAAAATTAATGAACACGACAGGATTCTTGAAAAAGAGGAGATTTCCTGAAATCTTAATTACATTAACATCTAGAATGTATCCCAAAGTACAAAATAGTCAAACTGATGGAATGCTCCCTAGAATGATGCTAGGTTAGAAAATAATGGAGCTTTTACTAAGTTTTTATAAGATGCTAATGGCATTCTGATGAAATAAATGATGTACTATAATGCTACTTACCTATAAAATAAACCACTAGCAAACATAGATAGTTGAGGTCCCACTATGGCTACAACTGAAGGCGTAATCAAGTTTGAAGCAGAAAATACTCCATAAATAATTGCCATGCTACATGAAAAAAAATTTGAGATTAAGCAAGGAAAAACACTGTGAAATACCATCTAAGAAGTTCTGAATCACTTTCTTTAAAAAAAAGGATATATTTTTCAATAAAAACGTACTATTAAAAAACATGTGATGTTAACTAACATATTATTAACTAAAAAATCCTTATAAAAAAAGACCATCATCCAGTATTAATCTACACCACTGGAGTTCACTGGTATATATACAAAATATTTTGTCAAAAAGGTATTATCTAAAACTAGAATAGTTGGTTATAATTTTCCTTTGTTAAAAAAATCATGTTACATACCTTGGTACCATTCTGTCTAAAATTTTTCTAATAATTTGATTAAAATCTTTAAACATTAACCATGGACATCAACCCCAGTTACTTGAAAGTGAATTTCACTTGCCACAACTGCAATTTGCTTATCAGTGATAATATTTAGGTAAAATTTTATCAATTAATAATGAATAGATTGCTTTGGCTATTAAGAAAATTCACTAGAATATGATTTATGCTTAATTTAAAAACTCAGATTTAGGGCTGAAACTTAAGTTTACAAAGCCAAAATAAATTATCTTTTAGTTTTAAAATTAAGAAATATTATCATAAATAATGTTAATCAAGTTAGAATTTCAAAATTAACTGGAATAAAGCACTATATGTATATTGTCAATCACTTCAGACTACTGCATATTTATTAGTTAACATGATATAGGTACAGAGACTGAAACTCTGATTTCTTTGCAAGAGAGGGAATTTTTACCAATATAGGTTATGACTTTCTTATTATCTTGCCTGAAAGTGATTTTGCCCATAGTCATAAAATCAGTATGTATCAGAGGCAAGACTTAAAATTCAGATATTCTTGGCTTGATGGCCTGGATCTCTAACCACCAGGAAATGCTACTTCTCATTACTTAACACAATACAGGTCAAACCTAGGAGAAGGTAAACAACAAAATAAAACTGAAAGAAACTGAACTGCTGGCATTCAAGCAAGTGCACATATACAAATAGGAAAACTGTACTGCTTTTGTTCTTTCTTCCAGGTTAAAAAAAAAATTAATTGTATTTCTTTGTTCAAATATGACTTACTTATGAAATGAACAAGTCTTTGCACCTTAAGTTACTCCATTTGTAAAAAGTGACTTTGGCAAAAGAATTAAAACTCTTTGGATCTCAGTTTCCTTAAATGTTAACAGGAGAAGGGTAGAAATCTAAAGAGTTTCCTTCTAGCTTTAAAGAGATAATCCCATCACTGAAACATTTTACAAAAGAAATGTGTACACACACACACACACACACACACACACACTCACACACACACACAACACTTGGAGGCTTCTTTTTATGAAAGGCAATAAGCAATATTACTTCTTTTGTCCTAGACTTATGATTTCATTGGCAACAGGAAACTCTATCAGGAACCCAGCTCCCTTAACTAAACTTCTAGTCTTACAAAGTTATTAGGCACTGAGAAGTGAAGGGACTTTCTTAAGGTCATACAACTAGTACAAGTAAGAGGCAAGATTTCAACCTATACTTTACTGAATCCTAGGACAATGCTCTACTAGCTACCCCAAGATACATATTACTATTATACAAAATAGGGAAAGCAGATAAATATTTCATTAATATTCCAGAAAGATAACATGCAAATTCCCTTCCACTTAGGATTGGGTACTAATTATATGTGATTTTTAAAAATGACACTGATGGATTAAAAAAAAAAAAAATAAGATGAACTAAGGCTACAATCTGTAACCTTAATCAGCTTTTAAAATGGGAAGGTAAAAATAAAGATGATAGTGATAATATACGAAACACTTTGAGGTTTGGGTTTTTCATCACAATCACCCTGCAAGTATTAGTACATGAGGATATGGAAATTTAGTAAGGTTAAATAATTTGCCAATAGTCATACAGCTAATAAGTGGCTGGGTTAGGATTCAGAACTAAGAATTACTGATTCTATTGTCCAGTGCTTTAAATATCATTTAATGTGATTTTGACAAAGTCCAGTTAAACAAGCAAAACTAGTATACTATACCTGGTATATCCACTGCCATGAAAATCTGTGCTGTTTAGGCTTCTAATAACAGTTTGCTGTGAAAAATAAAAGGATTACTAAATGACTACACCAAGTTCCCTCTGCCAGAAACTTTCCTTTAAACTTATAGAAATAACACGAAAGAATTCACAATTCTACTACACAAGTGTATAATATTGGAGGGGAGCACAATATTAGAAGGAATATTGTTAACACAAAGTTGTTGACTAAATTGACTAAAACTATGGGTTGAGAGTTTCATTTCCTTGTTCTTCCAAGCGCCAATAATGTACATGCTATTGACGGGGATGAACCCTGAAACTGTGTCCCCCGTCACTATGGTCAAAAAGTAAAATAACTGGGGCAAACTCTCATACCTGCTCTAGTACAAAATCAAAGAGAAAAAGAGGGAGCAATGATTAAACATCCACATTTAAGGAGGAATAAACAGTGTGTCTGACACATAAAATCAAGTCTAATAACCAACAGGAGAAAAAAGAAAAGAGGGAGATGGGAAGTGACAGAGTGAGCATGTAGAGTGTGACTTAGAATCGTTAAAATTCCATGTGCATCAACCCTTACTGAACTCATGACCAGCAGGTAGAATTTGAAGATGAAAATAGATCACCACTCACCGCCACATTTCCACAAGTTTGAAAGGCAGTGAACATAAACATAAAGGCAACGCCTAAAATAACGATGTTGAACAGCTTTTTGGATTCCGGGGACATTTTGCCTCGGCTCTCCCAGCACCACAGAGCCCGCTCGAAATCCCTGGCGAGACAAACGAAAGGTCTGATAGAGACTAAAGAGGGGGATGAGAACCAGGGCTCGGAGAGGCGAAGGCAGCGGGGCTGACCCCTTTCACAGCTGGGGACGAAGGTTCCTTCCGCACGTGCAGACAGGAGACATTCGCCGCCGGACTCGGGAGGGTAGTGGGTGTGACCCGGGGCCCCAGCCCTGGGCCGGGGAGTGCCAGTCCAGTCAGGCGACTCGGTCAGCTGATGGGGCACGGGTTTGAGCGAGTTGGGGTCGCTGGGAAATGGAGTCCCGAGGCGAGTGGGCTAGGCCGGGGCGGGCACACCCACTCCTCGGATGTGGACGTGAAGGACGTGGAGCGCGGGACCCCGAAGGGCTGTAACTGAGGTGGGGGGAGTCTAATGGGGCAGCGGACCCACAGGACAATTGGAAGGGCTGGGGCGTGATCGTGGAGCTCCAACACAGGAGAATGTTTTAGGGTGGGGCCGGGTGGGGCGGAGCCAAGAGTTAGTCCACACCCTTCTCTAATCCCTTCAGACTCCAATCCTATTAAAGGGGAAGGAACCTCCCGCGTCCAGTGGACTGCAGGAAAAGCGTCTGGCGGGCTCGGGAGGTCCCCTTCCCGCCAAGCTCACCCAGTCAGCGAACGACGCCCTCTGCAGGCGGGGCCTTAGCTCCTACGTCCAGGCCCTAGTGGGGGCGGGGAATCGAAGGGTTGTCGAGAGGAGATTGGGCTACACAGATTGGCCGAGGGGCGGAGCTAATGACTCAAGAGTTTTCATTTCCGGGTAGCGCTGTCGCCATTTTGTGAGGAGGGTGATAAACGGGCGCTGGATTGTAGTGCCCTGTTCAGTTACTTTTCAGGTGAGGGAGGAGGAAGGTCGTGCAACCATCTCGACGATCGTGAAGCCGGATCAAGCTCTTCTAAATCTCCTCCCACCGACCGAGCCGCAGGCCCCTGTGAAGAGAAAGGGTCACTGGAGCCTGCTAGTTGCGGCGAACCGTCGGGGTCGCTGCTACCGCCTCTAGCTGAGCGCGCGCGGGCCCTCCCAGGGCGTTGATTTCTCGGCGCGCAGCCTTCGGGCCGAGCCCTAGTCGGCCATGAGTTACGGGCGTCCTCCCCCAGACGTGGAGGGAATGACCTCCCTGAAGGTGGATAATCTGACTTATCGCACCTCGCCCGACACGCTGCGGCGAGTCTTTGAGAAGTATGGCCGGGTGGGCGATGTCTACATCCCCCGCGATCGCTACACTAAAGAGTCCCGTGGCTTTGCCTTCGTGCGCTTCCACGACAAGCGTGACGCGGAAGATGCTATGGACGCCATGGACGGCGCCGTGCTTGATGGCCGGGAGCTGCGGGTGCAAATGGCCCGCTATGGCCGCCCGCCCGACTCCCACCACAGCCGCCGAGGACCGCCGCCCCGCAGGTACGGGGGAGGCGGCTACGGACGTCGGAGCCGCAGGTAAAAGGGGGGCGGCAACTTTCAGGGGTTCTGGTTGGCAGAGAATGGAAGAGATGGTTAGGGTGGTGTGGCGAATGTGATTGTTTTAAAGTCTCCAGATAAGGATCGATTTTTATACCCTATTTTCCCTGAAATCGAGAGGGAGGGAAGCTGAAGGAACGAAAGGTGCTCCCTTGGGCCCAAGGAGCCACGTGGTGGTCTAAATGGTGGGGGCTAGAAGGGGGCACGTGGTCCCACCCTCCCCTCCCCCACAGTGGAGCCTTTTGTTCCCAATGTCTTGGGGCAAGATTCTGGACCCCTCGGGTTCCAGGGTGTAGCCAGGCCTGGTTTGTGAGGTGGGGAATAATGGCTCGGGGAGAAGGCTCCCCTCCCCCTTTAGACTAGGGAAATGGCGGCGCTTGGTGGGGTGAGATAATGGCGGCCTGGGCGGGAGCACGCGGGCGGGGCCGAACCAGCTATTTTCTAACCCTGCCTGTTATTCCTGTTTCTGCCTCTAGCCCGAGGCGGCGTCGCCGCAGCCGTTCCCGAAGCCGGAGTCGATCCAGGTCCCGAAGCCGATCTCGTTACAGCCGGTCCAAGTCTCGTTCTCGCACTCGATCCAGATCTCGATCTACCTCCAAGTCTAGGTCGGCCCGTAGATCCAAATCCAAGTCCTCGTCGGTCTCCAGATCCCGGTCCCGGTCCCGGTCCAGGTCCAGATCCAGAAGTCCTCCACCGGTGTCGAAGAGGGAATCAAAATCTAGATCTCGATCCAAGAGTCCCCCCAAGTCTCCTGAAGAGGAAGGAGCTGTTTCGTCTTAGGATCATGGTAATGTCTATAAGGATCCAAGGTTTATCTCCTAAACCGGGAGACACAGATTTACACTATAGCAATTAAGTGGGGTTTGGAGTAGTTCTTAAGCCAGTTGACCTGAAATAAACTTATGTTAGGAGTTCTACTTACTCTGCTATGGGAGTAGCCAGAGGTTTGCAGAAAGTTTATTTAGATATTAATGGCTGTTTGCTTAAACTGTTAAGAGACCTATTAATGAAAAGTGATTATTGTTGCTGTTTTTATCCAACATCTGCATTTTCCCCTTTAAAGCTGCGGTCTCCTGTTTGCTAAAAGAATATTGGCCAGTATTGCAGATTTTAACTGATTTGGCTGATCCTCCAGGGACCAGTTTCTGTGGGCGTGTGTTGGAGCAGGTTTGTCTTTAAAAAGTTAAAGATGCACTATCCTTTAAAAGAACATTCAGTTCATCAGTTGGTATGTGATAACAGGGAATTTGGATTGGCCAAAAATTTAAGCACCAAATTTTGGGGGAAAAATAAATTTTATACAGGGTGGGAAAGGATAGTGTGTCTTTAACTCCTCAAATTATTTGGTCCTGTTTTTAAAAGTAAAGGGGCCTGAGTAGGTCAGATTTAAAAGCTAAGTGTTCATTAAGTAACTTAAGGATATTTCTCCCACATGTGCAAAATAACAGCTAATTGATAATGAACTGGGTTCAAGGTAAAAATGGTTTGAATACAGCCTTTTTTCGTATTTTCATTTTTGATTCATGGTCAAGGAAGTTTAAACGAGGCTTTAAATTTATGCTGATAGCTTAAACTCAAATTAGGCTTTAGGCTATATGGGTGGGTGTGTAGAGCATTATAACTTTGCACAATTTCACTAAATTTTTTAGTGAGGCCATCAAGCATAACCAGGAATTTGGCCTGAAGTTAACCACATACTGGGGGTGTTTGTATGGAAAGTTGGCTGAATTTCTTTCTTTTCAAACCTAGATACCGCAGAAAGCAACATAATGGATGACTTGGGGGGAAAGACCACATTCAGTCCATTGAAGAGTCCCTGGAACAAGCAACTGGCTATTGAAAAGGTTATTTTGTAACATTTTGTCTAACTTTTTAACTTGTTTTAAGCTGCCTCAGATGGCAAACTTCATTTTATGTGCCCTTTTGTTGCTGTTATTCAAATTTCTTGTAATTTAGTGAAGTGAACGACTACAGATTTCATTATTGGCTTTGGATATTTGAGGTAAATTTTCATTTTTGTTTATATAGTGCTGATTTTTTTTTTGTTTGTTTGAAATTAAACAGACTCCCTTAACCTAATTTGTGGCCTCCTGAGTTTTGAGGAAACATGCAGCCATTACATGCTGAATAGCCTAATGCTATCAAGAGAAGTTAACTCAACATTGCCTTCATTTCTTTAAAAAAAAAATTCCAACAAAACTTGGTAGATTTGTTTGTAAAATACTAACTACTTTCAGATGCTAAGTAGTATCTGAACCCAAATTTGTATAAGACTTTTCAGGTGACAAGACTTAATTTTTGAAAGGATTCTTTTACCAAACACAATTCTAATCTCTTCTCTTATGTATTTTTGTGCACTAGGCGCAGTTGTGTAGCAGTTGAGTAATGCTGGTTAGCTGTTAAGGTGGCGTGTTGCAGTGCAGAGTGCTTGGCTGTTTCCTGTTTTCTCCTGATTGCTCCTGTGTAAAGATGCCTTGTCGTGCAGAAACAAATGGCTGTCCAGTTTATTAAAATGCCTGACAACTGCACTTCCAGTCACCCGGGCCTTGCATATAAATTACGGAGCATACAGTGAGCACATCTAGCTGATGATAAACACACCTTATTTTTTTCTTCCCCCCCCCCCAAAAAAAAAATGGTAAATCTGATCATCTTCATGTATGAACTTGGCATATGAAAAATGTAACATTAAGGAAATCATTCCTTTGTAAGTACTGATAACATGGTGTATCTTATTTGCTTATGATATTCTGTATTATAACCACTGTTTTCTGTAGTTTACAATTAAAACATTTTTCTTGATGTTAGCTTTTCTCTAAACTCAATGTCTTGGTCTTAATTTTTTTTTTAAGTTTGAAAGACCTATGCAACTAACCTGTGAATGTCATTATTGACTGTACTAAAGTAAAATAATTTTTTTCCAACTGAACTTTTTTCTCCCCCTTATGTTAAAATCGGGTATTTACTGCCAAATTGGCACATACCCAAGTAGTTACTAAAACCAAGGTACCAAAGTAGCCAATCAACAGCTCCTGCATTGGCCATTTTGTATTTTTCACCTATTAAAAGGGTGAAAGTCACCAAGTACTTAACCTCTTGGGACTAAGTAAAATTTATTATGGTAGTTGCATGCTTTGGTTTACACTAAAGCTTTATTTTATCCGAGCCAAGTGAATAAACATAAATATGGTTAGGAAATTAGGGTTTGTTTTTTTTATTTTTTTCCTTTTTTTCCTTTTTTTTTTTTTTTTTTATTTTTTCTTTTTTAGTACTCTGCAAATTTTTATTCCTGGTTCCTATTGAGAAGGGTGGGCTTGTTAGTGGCTTTACTATGCAGCAAGCACACTAAACAGAATTGTGATATTGTTCAAAAGAAGCATATAGGACTTATTTGCTGGAGATATAGGAACACTTCAGAGGACATTCTTTGCCAAAGAAATGATCATCATTTCAACAGTATGTCTTCCTGGAAGGGCAGATTCTGCTAGATGTTCTTTGTCGGCACCAAAAGACTCCAGAGGAATATGGATACATTGCAGCTCCCACTTGTAGAGCAAAGCTTCAAGTGAACACTCAGCACTAAAGAAAATAAAGATTTTTCTTAACAATGCAGTTGGCTTTCCCCTTCAATCATTAATTTTTGCTTAACTATGTCAAAACTAACAATTTGTTTATAAAGTTTGGGAATGCTTTACTTTTATATTTAGAATATTGCCTAGTTTGTACAGTAATATTTAGATGCCAAGTTGCTTTCTGTGCTAGTAACTCTAAAGAACAGCTCTTTACTCTTATTAAATTCTTAAAAGTAGCCAGAATGTACAGAACAAGATGAATAATGGTAATGGGTGCAAGATATTTTCCAGCTTGGTTACCTTCGAACTTGGTAAGTAGTCCACAACTGAACACGAGGGTTCCTTTGTATTAGGTAGTACACTGTAGTTAAAATATCTTCAAAGTCTGTAGGAACAATTTAGTGAATAAAGGTTTTGCTTTTTCTATTATCAAACTTGCCTTTAAGTTAATAACTGGAAAATCTTTAAAGGAAGTTTAAAAATTAATTCCTAAAATCATTAAACTTACCTTCTGGGTCAAAAAATACATCAGAGGCCAGAATGATATCCAAAGCAGGGAGAGCCAATAGTTCTGGAGAGATTTGACCCCAGGTGAGCCCAATGATACTTATCTTGGGCAAGTCATTCATCCAGCAACTTTGCCGACAATTTTCTATACAATGAGGCAGCTCAGAGCTGTCAGACAATATTACTTCAGCACCGCATTTGGCAGCCACTATGCCAGGGAGACTTACCCCTGCTCCAATCTAAAATAAAGCATTTAGAAAGTGATGTGAAAAATCAGATATTGTACTGTGCTCAGGAAGTTGGTGTCATTTGAAATTCTTGAGGAACCTATTAAAGCCCTTTTTACAGTTTAACTCATCTGTAATAAATTATACCAAGCAATTTTGCCATCTGTCACTAGATGAGTAGACCTGCATATCTATAGCCAGGATTTTGGTGGGTTGTTGGTACAAAGGCTGTCCAGGCCCACACAGTAGACTTGAGGAAATTCAGAAGCTTTCTGGAGTTTACCAACTGCTTCACAAGTGTTAGTACCTGGCATTAAACTGTCATAATCTTAATGCTTCACATTTCCAAATTCACAGGACAAGATACATGTGGAATATGAAGGCAGGAAACCCTAGAAGAGTTCTTTGCAAATTGCAAAAAGAAATGAATGTAAAAGTTCATTTTCAGGAGAAATGTCAAATTGAAGATGATAATTGGCAAGATTTTTAAGGAGACCTTAGTGTTATGGAAATACCTTAAAAGATTTTATTTGGGACATGAAGCAAGTCTTATAGGATAATAAAGCCTGCTATTCAAACAAAAGGTCAAATGACAAGCTCCTGATTCACAAAGGCCACATCTGGTGTGTGATTCTGTCTGGGTCTTTTTGCCTTCAAGGAGCTCAGGCTCTATCAGACCATTACATAAACAAACATTTTTCTGGAGGAATTAGGAAATTGCTCTTAAGCAATTATTAGCTCTTAAGCTGGTCATTTGAGATTTTAAGACCTGATCAACTTTTACCTCTAATATGGCTTTGCCAGTGAGATTCCTTCTGTGATGCCAAATGTACTGAGCCAAGACAACAGCACAGGGCCAGACGTACATACCATATTGGAAATGCAAAACCTGAAATAAAAGTATTCTCACTGATTATAAGATCCAGTTGCTGCAAAACTACCATGTGACCCAACTCAATGTTGTACATCTCACTTAAAGGGGAGTAACTCAAAAGATGGTCAGTGTAATAGTGGGAAGAATTTCTCTTAAAAGTATGTGACCTTAGCCTGTTCACTTGGTAGCAAATTCTATTATTTTTAATAGAAAACTGGGCCAAGAAGTGGGAAGATCTAAGCTGTGTGACTCAGCAGCAAAGGTACACATTGAATTTGGGTTCTAAGTAAAAATCCAGCATTTCCTTTTACTATACATCTTAGTTTGGAGAAGCAACTTGGCTATATGTTATGTGTACATCTTGAACTTTCTGTTACTCATCTTAAAAAATGGTTTGCTACATGCTAACAAGTAATGCTTTTAATATTTAAAAAAATATTTTCCCCACAACCTTGCAAGATTAGGTAGTGCAAATATCTAATGGGCAGCTAGATGGAACAGGAGCGGAAGCTGGATTGAAGGAAAACGAGTTAAATGTGACCAAGCATCATCCTGGACAAATTAGCTTTTGTCTTCAGTTTCCTCCACCATAAAATTGGGATAATAAGATTGTGAGAATAAGATGGTAAAGTATTTTGCAAACCTCCAAAAAACTCTAAGCTGCAGGTGTAGGGCAGACAAAATGGAAACAATTCATTATCCTAGAAATGGAGTAGATTGGGACTAAAATTAGGATTAATTCAGTGAACAACTGAACAAAATTTGGGGAAGAGTAGCTGAGGATAGGCTTCATGTACAAGGTGGCACGGAGTAGCTTTAAAGAAGTGCATTTCAGATACGGAGCTGGGATGAGGGAATCAAGGCTCAGGAAAGGATTCTGTTGTGCCAGTTTTCTTTTTATCCAGACTCGGTTTCCCTAATTGTCCTGACTCAGTTTTCCTGACTTGTTATGCCTCAATTGTTCTTCTCAATCCTGCAAAAACATCCCTCCCTCTTAATTATCAGGATATTTGTTAAGGATAAAAGATATATTTTAGAATATAAGAGAATAGAATCTCCCCATCCCAATCTATCAGAATATCATACCCGTCTTTCAAGATGACTCTCCAGGGTGCCTCCCTCCATTGTCATCTCTGGTGCCTTCCCCCCCCACCCTGACTGTGCCCCTGCCTCAGTCTACCCCCAGTATCTGAGCCATGTGTATATGTCATTGAGAACTCAGATCATTTGTTGGACTCTCGGAGCTGATAGTCTCATTCAGTCCTGGGACCAAACCATGGATTCATTTGGTCCCAATAAATGCTTTCAAATAAAGCATTAAATACTCTCTAATCTCTATCTTGCCTTAGTTTCTCCAGCATTGCAATTCAAACCCGGCCCTGCCACTCCACTTTCCACTACACTGCATGAGACACAGAGATGAACTTGTTGCTAGAGCTCTAAACTGCCCCACCAAAAATGTACTCATCCACACAACCATATTCCTACCAATAAAAGGATTCCCAGAGAACTGTGGCTCAGCCTAATTCAGGAAAGCAGTCCAGCTGGATTCCAATTGTCCCCCAGCCCAAGTAATATGTCACAGGGATAGGGAAAGTTCCCCTGAAGGACCCTTTATTTATTGAATATAAAGCCCTGACTTCCTCCCTAACCCATCTTCCCTCTAAAAGTCTCACCATCCTACCCACCTGGGGAATATGGACCTCCAGCACCGCCCTTTTCTCTCTGGGTCCTGGGTCCTCTGAGAACTGGAACCGCTGGGCCCTGATCACAGGTTCTTCCAGGGATGTAGCCTCCGGATGAGCCATATCTGAGGCACCCAAGGTAAAGCCAATACTTCATTAAGTGTGCGTGGATAACCCTGAAGCACTGAAAGTGGGCAGAGACCCAATAACCCAGATGGAACCCTAAATGTAAAATTTGTTAACACGTGGCTAAGGCTCCCACGTGTCGGCTACTTCCTCACCCCACCCCCCCACCCCGAAAATCTCTTTGGGCCCAAATCTCTTTGTATCTCAGCCCTCTTAGCAATTAATGTGTTAAAAAGACAAGAACATGCTGACAGAGCGGCAAATAGAGCAAATCTAGAGTAAATCAACTGAACAACGATAGAGAGATCATCGGAAATGTAAAAAAAAAAAAAAGATGTCGAGCGGAAACAGATTGCTAAAACCGGAAGCAAGATCGAGGGGCAGCTATAGCAGGCCAGTTTCAGGCCTTAGCCTGTTGTCTCTTTCAATTTGACCTTCTCAATATGGCGATGGACTCAAGGGTCAGAGGGCGTGGCTGAAAATCTCCAAGGCCAATGAGCGGCTTCCTAGGATTGATGGGTGGTGCCGGAGGAACTTCTTTGGCCAATCCGACGCTCGGAATAGGGGAAGTGCAAGTGAACTGAATTTTCTGGAAGGTACATTTAAAGGAGCCGGTAGAAAAGGAGAGGTAGTGCGGGCGCTGTACCTCCTTGCTCCTTATCCCGTTGTTCAGGAAAGGGGGCGGATCGCGGAGCCTCCTGGAGCTTGTCGAGTGTAGCTGAGACAGGGGAGGACTGGTCGGGGCCTCCTGCAGAATGAACCACAAAAGCAAGAAGCGGATTCGGGAGGCGAAGCGCAGCGCGCGGCCGGAGCTGAAAGACTCCTTAGACTGGACCCGGCACAACTACTTCGAGAGCTTTTCGCTGAACCCCGCCACGGTAGTGGTGAGTGTGGTCGGGGTCTCCGGGGAGGTGGAGAGGTCCGCAGCTGCCCAAAGCCCCCACTCTGGGTCTGGGGCGGAACCTGCTTGGCCGAGCCGGAAGGCCTCTGATTGAAGTCCTCTCTGGGACCGCGAAGCTCGGAGCCGGACCCGCCGGGCCCGTGCCCCGGGAGCTTGAGGAGGAGCAGGCCGAGGAGGACGTCACCTTCCCGCCGGATAGTTTGGCCGCGAGGGGAGGGGTCTGACCCCGCTGACAGATTGCTTTACCCCACGTGGGAAGGAGCCCTGATGCTAGGGGCAGCCACTGCGAGGGTGGAGGGGCGGGGGAGCTAGGATACCCCGGTAGTTGGGCTTGACCCCAGGATCTGAGAAAGAAACGGGGAGTGTTTCTACCCACCCAAGTCTCTTGGATAATCGGCCCCTGGGGGATACTCGCATTTTCTAACCCCCCCTCCCCCCATTGCTTAACCGCATTGTCTGTTATAACGTTTTCAGGATAACGTGGAAAGAGTAGATGCTTTGCTGCTTTCTGTAGAGGAATTTGTGGAGCGCTACGAAAGGCCCTACAAGCCTGTCGTTCTGCTGAAAGCCCAGGAGGGTTGGTCTGCCCAAGAAAAATGGACTCTAGAGCGCCTGAAACGTAAATACAGGAACCAAAAGTTCAAATGTGGGGAGGATAATGATGGCTATTCCGTGAAGATGAAGATGAAGTACTACATTGAATACATGGAGAGCACCCGAGACGATAGTCCTCTTTACATCTTTGATAGCAGCTATGGGGAGCACCCCAAGAGGAAAAAACTTTTGGAGGATTATAAGGTTCCCAAATTTTTCACAGATGACCTGTTCCAGTATGCAGGAGAAAAGCGCAGACCACCTTACAGGTAGACTCTCCAGTTTTAAATATACCAGTAGATTTTGTTGGGTGACTAAAATTTTATTACAGCCATAGTTTTTCATAGTTGCCAGGAGCATGATTTAGCCATTTTCAACCCATTACCAGAACAATTGACAAGCATCAGTATTGACCAGGCTTCAATCAGTCTTCTATTTATCTTGCCTACACCCAAACAGGTAAATTAACTGCTAAGTATACTAGCCACCATGGTAGAAAGAAAGCTAATAATAAAGTTTCAAGGGAATAATTGGAATGATTATTTCAACTTGACTGACTTAAGTGGTTCATCAAACATTTATTAAGGGCTTTCCAGTATACAACTCTTTCAGTAGTGGGGTGTTTTTTGTTTTGTTTTGGGTGACAGAAGGAAAGAATCTGCAGTAGGGAAAGTAGAGAATGGGCATTTTACCTTAAGTTACTCTAGTCCACTTTTCTCCTTTTTACTGTTAAGGAAGTTGGCACTCTGATAGGTTGAGTTATTTGCCATCACAAAAGCAGTAAGAACCAGAATTTGAAGCAGGAAATCTGAATTTGTTTTAGTGTATAATTTTCTTCAATTTATGACTAGAGATTTACCTATGGGGAGGGAGTTTTTTCCAAAAGAAAATTCTTTCCTTGTTTAGTCACATGTTATTTTCAATAACTAGGGACAGACCATATATCAAAGCCTTAAGAATCTCTGGATAACCACTCTTTTCACAATATTTAAAACCTTCTTTGTAGAAGTGAGGTATCTTCAGCATTATTCCAGAAGAGAGGTAGAGATTTTGTCTATGGGTTGGTTCCAAAACTGTCTTTGACTGGAAATATAGGTTAAATTAAACCCTTGTGCATCTGGGGTAGTCATTTAGCCTCTCAATGCCTTAGGCAATTGTAAAATAGTAAATTGCTGAGAAAATCCTGGTCTATAGGATTGGCAATGTTTTCCCTTTAACATCAGTGTCTGAAAGTTCTTTAACCTTGACATAATGCTTAGGAATGATTTAATTTAAATTAGCTGAGTATTCTTTGTTTTATAGACTTTGGTTAAGTAACATGCTTTGTTCTAACCAGGCATTCTTTCTTCTAAGCATAACCTGTTGTGTAATTTTTGTATCTTTTGTTTTCCCTCTGGATTGTAAGCTTCTTGATTAACTCCTTTTCCTTAGTGCCTTGATAACCATTAGCATTTAAGTATTTGAATTGATCTCTGTTGCTGAAAAGAGAGAGAGCTCTTAACACTCTTCCAGTGTTGTAGGTTTTTGGCAAAATTTGAACAACATACTACAGTAAATAGTGCTTCTAACTTAGGTTTGAAAAACTTCTTGATCTTAAAATACTTTGTGTATATGAAGATGTTGAAGAATTATAATTTTTACACACTACTCATATTTAGATGGTTTTTTTCCCCCCTTTATTATAGGTGGTTTGTGATGGGGCCGCCACGATCTGGAACGGGAATTCATATTGATCCCTTGGGTACCAGTGCATGGAATGCCTTAGTACAAGGACACAAACGATGGTGCCTCTTTCCTACCAGTACTCCCAGGGAACTTATAAAGGTGACTCGTGATGAAGGTGGAAATCAGCAAGATGAAGCTATTACGTGGTTCAATACCATTTATCCCCGAACACAACTTCCAACTTGGCCACCAGAATTTAAACCCTTAGAAATCTTACAGAAACCAGGAGAGACTGTCTTTGTCCCAGGTATGAATAGACTAATTAAAAAAAAAAGATACCAGAGATTCATCACATTTAAATTAAGCAAATTAAAACAAAAGTTAAACAAATGTCCCCATACACCTATAATGTAAATCAAATAACGAATTGACTTAGCGTCCATTTTTGAAAATATGGGGCAATTTAACTCTGTTCTAGGAATCAAATACTAGTTTAGCTAAATTTAGAGAGACATCATTTAACATAGAATGTGATTTCCTTGATGGAAAATAGGAAAGACAACTTTTCTATTTTTATTCCAGTAATTTGTACATATTAAGTACTTAATACATGCCTTTTAAAATATTATCAAACAATCATTTTCAAAACCTGCTGTGGATTTTTATGTGTAAGATATACCAATATACCTATATCAGGGAGCTCTTTGATGGTTACTACACAAACACTTATAGCCAAACTGATTTGTCTTACAAGTATTTATTAAATGCTTATTTTATGTACTAGCAACATATGGAACTTTACTAGATCCTAAGCATGAGAAGACAAAAGTCCTTAAGCTTAATTCCTATAGGAGAGGATGCAACATATAAATAAATATATATTTGGTAATTTGAGGAGAGTGCAACCATGGACCCAGAAATCAGGAAAGACCTTTTATAGTAGAAAGTAACACATGATCTAGCTGTAGGGAAATGTGGGATTCTTAAAAAAGTAGAAATCTGAGATTGAATTGGGACAATTTCTGCAAAAATAGAAGATGCATTACAGAGAAATGACTGAGCTGTGTTTATTGAAAACAGTTATTTGTGAACAATTTCTTGGAAGAGGGACAGGCAAGAAAAGACCAGGATATTTTTTAAAAAATATTTTCAAATCACTTTAGGAAATTTCAGTTCTTGAAACATAAGGAGCATTGCTAAGATGTCTTAAATATGGCACAAAGACTTAGTTAACTTTAACCATCTAAAATTGACATATTTAGGGAATCCTTTTCAGGATGATTTTTAATCACTGTTTTATCACATCATTTTATGAATAAAGTTCTGAAGCTATGCAGCAAATCAAAGAGGTTCTGACATAAAAGTGTCTTTGATGTTCTAGTTAATGTGACATCTCCATTTAATGGGTGGACAATGTTTTTTGAATTTCAGGAGGTTGGTGGCATGTTGTTCTCAACCTTGACACTACTATTGCCATCACCCAAAACTTTGCCAGCAGCACTAATTTTCCTGTTGTGTGGCACAAGACAGTAAGAGGAAGACCAAAGTTATCAAGGAAGTGGTACAGGTGAGAAGTGTCAGATTTTTCTTCTTGCCATGAACACATCTCTACAGAAAACTAAACAGAAAAAGCCCAGATTTCTGTCCTCATTGCTGAAGCAAAATACATTTTTACATCTAAAATAAGTACAGTGGGAACAGTGGGACTACAAGAAAAGTATTTGGGGTTGAAGAGATTGGGTCAAAATCAGACATCTGATTAGATTTTTTTGTGCATGCTTAGGATTAGGAATTATTTTGTTATTTTGTTTTCATTTTATTTTTAAATTATAACTGGGAAAATGAGCTTTATTAGTTTTTTTGGGGTTTTTGTGTGTGTGTTTTTTGTTTTTGTTTTTGTTTTTGTTTTTGTTTTTTTTAATTGCCAAGAAGCATTATTCCCATTTGAACTATTGCCTTCAATTCTTGTGGGGTGACTGCCCTGGAGACTTAGCTCCTCTATTTATCCACAGAACAGATACAGCACGGGCAGCGGCAGTGCAAGCCACCCCCGTGCCACTGTGTCCCAACCCTGACCTGGAGGGACCAGCACTCGGGGTAAGAGGGGGATTCTGGCTCACTCAGCCCTCAGCTTCCCTGCTGAGGTGGCCAGCAAGGGTGGTGGCTTTTGTTGTTCTTCCTTGGATTCTTGGGTAACTCAGAGGGCTGAGACCCATTGATTCTGTTCATTTAGGCCACTGCAAGGTGTGATGTGGGCTATCTAGAAGCCCTGCAAAAAGAATGGGATTTTTGCCATCCACTAATGTGGATATCAGAACAACTTTTCTGAAGATAGGTGGCTTTCTTTAATATCTGAGCTTTCTGAGCCCTTGTTTAGTTATTTATCATTTTCTAAACCATAACCCTCTCATTAAAAGGAAGGATACCAATCTGCCACAAATAACTCCTTTCTCTTGTATGGCTAATTTTCCCCATTCACAATTGAATTTAACTAAATCAGTGTCAGGCTTTTAAATGCTGTGCTGTGGAAACATGACTATTATTAAAATGTCCAGGAAACCTAATTTCCCTGTGCTTCTTGTTTTCTTCTTTAATGCCAAAAAACTTCCTCCAAATATAGTTTATTTAGCTCTTTTCCCTACAATGCAATGTAGTGGTGTGTATAGCTGTGTATAGCAATTTCAAAAAAAGCATAAATTTTTGGGCCCAACTTGTACTTTGGTATGTGACTTCACCACTATCAAAAAATTCCCTCTGAAATAGAGGTATTCCTCGGTTCAAGGCATCTAAATCTCAACTCTTAACTCTGCATCCTTGTTTGTCATCATTGCTCTTCATTAAAATCACACATACTTGGTCTCTCATCTCTTAGGATTTTGAAGCAAGAACACCCTGAGCTGGCAGTACTTGCTGATTCTGTTGATCTCCAAGAGTCCACAGGCATTGCCTCTGACAGTTCTAGTGACTCCTCTAGTTCTTCCAGCTCTAGCTCATCCGATTCTGATTCTGAGGTAAGGCTTACCCAGAAACCTGCTGTGATGATTGCTTGGGCTATGGGGCTTGGTCAGAAGAGGATATCTTGTACTTTCTCTTAGCTAAGATATTTTGGAGAAGTTCATAGAATTGGATCTTTGTCTAATTGCAGTAGGTTTCTGGAATGAATGCCTTCATCAAGGTGTTATCTATAGACTCATATTTGTGTTTTATGTAGAGATTTCTGATTTTTTGTGTCACTGAGTAATCTACTTAATATTTTTTTCTTTTTAAGATAAAATTAAAAATCCAGATTTCATGTTAGTGGTTTTGCTTTTGCTTCCTTTGCCTAAAATTATGGAGTTTCCCCTTTGTAATTGATTGTATAAATGTAGAATTGATGTATATAAGATGTATAAAGATGTATAAATTACAGATCAAATTTTACTTAAATTCTTGTACATTCTGATCTGCTCATGATATGAGATTAAATTGAGTTTTCAAGGTTCCTGCCAGAAGAGCATGGAAGGTTGAAGGGAAGGGAGGAGTTAGGGTTCTCATTTTCCCATAAGCCCTCCCAAAAATCTGGAATATAATGCTAATACTTATTGTATCTTTCGCTCAAAAGACTAGCTTAGCTAAATTTAGGGAGGTATATCACTGAAAAGTTTACTCCTTAGTTTTTGGTCTTTTGTTGTAGAAGGGCTGGAGGGGAGTGGCACAGCAATTTAGGGAGCAATAAATAGCTTACTATTGAATAATGAGTTAAAATGTTCATTGATAAGAGTATCTCTGCTGACATCTCTTTTTTAAAATATTGAAATGTACTTATTCATATAGGACAAAGGGAAATTTAGATGGAGGGTAATTGTAAACCTTCTGAAATTTTTTTACTGTGTAAAAAGTGATTTGCACAGGAGGAGATTGGCATTGGAGGAGCTTAGTGAAAAGATTGAATGTACCATATTGAATTTGTTTTTTTCGCTTTCAATTTAAGTGTGAATCTGGCTCTGAAGCTGATGGGACAGTACATAGGAGGAAAAAGCGGAGGACCTGCAATATGATGGGCAATGGTGATGCCACCTCTCAGGATGATTGTGTGAGCAAAGAGCGAAGCTCCTCCAGGTGACCAAGGGGGATTGCTGTTCATTTTAAAGGACATGCTCACACTGAGCTGACAGGGTGAGGTAGGGAGTCCCATTGGATTCTGCAGATGAGTTGAGTGACAAAGAATGCCAGACAACGAGAACTGTCCTCAAATGTGAATCCATTTGCTTGCCAGTTGATTTAAATGGCCTTCTTCTCCACCAAATCAAATTAACTTGGTTTGTTCTACAAAAGAAGCTAAGAATCGCTGTCTGAATGGTGCCAAGAAAAACATTTGCATTATTTAATAAAAATGGAATCCGTTTTATAACTTTGAAATGTTTCTTGCCTTTAGTCTATCAGAACCTTCCCCTGGTGCTCTTTTGTCATGGTACTGGAGGAATGTTGACTTGATTTGTCCTCCCTTCTGCTGCTGGAATTTACAAGTCCCTTATTACTTATGGAAAGAAACCAGGCAAATGAGGGATTGGGGAAGTTTCTCACTTTGGCTGCTCTACTGCTATCTTAACATCCCCCTCCTCCCTTCGCAATACCTTGTCTGCCAGCAGCAATATCAGCTGTTTCATATGAGAAAAGAAGCAGTTCACAGTCTTCAGACCTTTAATTATGTAAAGTCATAATTTGAAATAAAATGATTTTTTCTTTGTATATCATGGAAATACTAAAGTCCTTTTCCTCCAGTGCAGCTCAAAATATGCTGATGTTAAAAGTCATTCTTGGGAGTTTTGGAAGGATTGGGAAGCAAGTTAAAGTCAGAGTGTTTTGTTTCTAAATGTCTATAGCTTTTGTCACTGAAATGCTTTTTGCCAGTGAGATCTTTGCCATCTTGTTTTATTTTTTTCCCCCTAAATTAAACACTCTAAGGACCACACATTTATCTTATTTTCCTTTGGCTGGAACTCCATGAGAAAGTTGGCCTTTTAAAAATTAGGTGAAAATTTATCATGATAAGTCTCTTCAGTCAGCCTAGCCACTTATAAACTTATTTTGTCGTAATCAAAAATTAATTGCATAGCTGTCCCTTTTGTAATCTTATACCTCTTCTTTCCTATCTTTATTATGCTTTGAGCCATGCAAAAATTGTAATTAATTTATTATTTTGAGCACTTTATTATATTTATTGATTTATAATGTTAGTCCCATGTCCCAATCCAGACTTTTACCTAATTTTAATCTAAGCTTTTACCTATGATTTAGGGTATTCTGTAATTAGCATCTCTTTTAGCTTTTCTCAAACTGTGTTGTCAACATACTGATTTAGGCAGTTGTACTTTCCTTGGCAGGATTAGGGAAACTTTTGGAGGCTGTGCTCATCCCTGAGCAGTAATGAGACTCATCTAGAGGTGACTGCAGTGTTAGTAGCCACCCAATCCGGTTTTCACCTCCTCTGCTTCTACCTACTCCTTAATCTTTGAATCTGGACAGCTCATTTCTGGTCCAAGCTTGTGTCTTCCATCAAATGCTGCTTAAAGGGTGAGAAAATCTAAGAAAAGATTAAGAAACCTAAAAGCTTCATGATTTCTCAAGATTTAATATGGTATGGGGTAAGAAGGTTCAATACTTTTTTTTCCCATTACTTAAGGAGGATAAAAATGATTTGTTTAAAGACAGATAGGGCTGCTATTGCCTCATTTTACAGTTTTTATATTTAATCATGTATCAGTAAGGAAACTTCTTGACTGTTAGTGAAGGTAACTAGAGATAACCACTTTTCAGGTAAAGTTGACTATGATTATTGAATGAATAAATTTCTTTTCGAGAAAGGATTTTTGTTAATTTACTGAATCACAGATAGAGATCAGGCCAACAAAATTTTGTTCCATCTTTAGTAACATTTTAACCCTTCTGCCAAAAAATCCCATGTTTATATGAGCTGGATTCTGACTATTTTTCCATTTGATGCTTCAAGTATTTTGGAGAACATTTTCATACAGTTGCAATGCAACACCAACATGTTACTTTAGAACTGACCATCAGGTTCCATCTTTCCCTTCTGCTGATTCATCCATTTGCCTTAACCTGTCCTCTGTGTGTGTAAAAATAGTGTAAGAAATGAGGAAGGGAGAATGAGGCAATAAAAGGAGCCATTTGCCCCAATAATAGCTACTCTACGTATTAATGTAAGAATTTTCATTTTGAAATAATATCTGTTCACAAAAATGTTTCCAATTGTCAGTGGAGTTTTTCTATATGTGTTGGCATTATCTGCTTTCATAAAAAAAGTTTTGAAGAGTTTGAAGGCTTTTCAGCACTTGGGAACTAGTTGGTAAATACACTGTAAAATACTAGATTGTAATTGTCTTAATTACTTTTGGACTTTTTGGAATTATTATTGGACCACTGGCTTTATGCTGAGGATGATCATCTTTTCCTTTGTAAGCTTGGTTCTTTTGTAATAGAGCTTTTTGATGAACAGTTTCTGAAGCAGGGATGGATTCCAGTGGATACTGTTTCATGTTGAGAAATGAGGGAATTGATATGTCATCCTTCAAGCTGCATTGTACCTGAGCTCCAAGCCACAGTGTGCTCCTGCAGTCCCTTCTGGTTACATGGAATATACTGCAATATCCAGGGATGTCAACTATGAATGTTTGTGGATGGAGTAACTCATTGGGCATTTAAACTGACTTTGTATTTAATATCTGATAATGCTTTAATATTCCATAAACAGTACCTTGTTTCCACATTTCTAGTTGTTGGATTTGCCTTTTTAAATCCCTTCCATTTAATTGCCTACCAACTAAATATCCATCTGCACTTATTTAAAAATAAAAGTTGATTATCAGTAAATAAAAAACTTTGCCACCAGCAGAGGTAATGTTCTTCTATTAGTTTGTTATACAACTTGAAATTTCTTTCATTATGTTTACCATATGTTTAGCATAGGCCATCTAATTGTTATCTTGAAAATAGAGACCAGTGAACTTGAGAAAATGGAGTGTAAGATTTTGTAAACATTGGAAGGCAAGGGAAGGAAAAAGTTCAATTGGACTGAGTAGGATGCTTCAGTGAGCTTCCAGTTAAAGAACAGCACAAAGCTAACAGGATTCCTTCATGTTTTGAAGTCCCAAAGATTTACTTCTCTCTAAGAAAAGTTGTTGAATTTAAGACATTTATTTTTTATTGTCACTTTCCTTCTCCCATTATTGAGCAAATTTTTAAATAATAAAACTTGTAGCTAGGTGGCACATTGGACTGGCCCTGAAATCAGGAGGATTTGAGTTCATAGTCTGGCCTCAAGACATTTTACACTAGTATTTGACCCTGGACAAGTCATTGTCTCAAATTCCCTGTTCCCCTCAATCATATATTCACCAAAAAATATCTCATTCTTCATTCTATCACCCCTTTAGTAAGAGATTGTAACTTAATTTCATTTTCAGTCTAACACTTGCCTTGTGTCAATCAGTAGTAAGAGGTGTATATATTTATTTTACTCTGAATGTAGATCAGCTATAAACAAGCAACTCTTCTGATTTTAGTTTACACCTGAAGGTACCAAAGTTATGGTAGTGTTTTTTGCTAAATAGTGAAAATATCGAAACTAGTATCTGAACCATCATGTATCACAAGGGATATTACCATGGATGGAAATGGTCAAAATGTATCCTCACTACTGGAGAAATAAGAGAATGAGCCTTACTGAAGGTAAAATATTTTTTTAAAATGCTAACATGGGATTAAGTTTATAAACTGGACAATGAGAACAATTATCAGTATTTAGGCTGAGGATTAGACAAAAAGTGATGGTTACATAATGCCTATTAGCTGAAGAGCTTTAAAATCCTTGTGATTGATTAGGACCTTTTTAAAAACCTAAAGGTGCTAGGCTTTTTGTTTACTTTTAAAAGGCGTGGCCTGATTTTGTTTTTAAAATTATTTTTATTTGTTAAATATTTACCAATTACTTGTAAAATTTTAAAAGTCATTTGAGCTCCAAATTCTCTCCCATCCTCTTCTTGAGAAGGCAAATAATTTAATATTGATTGTACACATTGGAGTTAATCAAAACATTGCCATATTAGATATAAAACTAAAGTTAATGTAAAAGCATTGCCTATCATCTAAGCTCATATATAGTTCTGGAAATAATAACAATTTTTTCAAGATTTGTTTGTTTTAACATCACCCTTAATATATGTTTATTGTATGGAAAGTAACATTGCAAGAACCTGGTTTCTCATTCCATAGCAGTTAATATGGTCAGCAGCCAGCAGTGAATGCTCAAGGGTCTTTAAGCTTTTTATGGAAGTTGCTTATGCCATGGCCAAAATTCATCTATCAGAAGAAACTTTTCTTCTTCACTACCCATCTACCCCTTCCATAACCCTCAGATCTTTGACAAGAATTAGCAATCCCATAATTTCTTCACAGTGACAAGATACTAAGGAAGAAATATAATTGTCTCTCCTCCCGCATCAATCAGAACTTTGTCTTAGTTGGGAAATTTGTTCCTTATTTTAAAATATTTGGGATTGGGGTTTTTTCTTTATTTCCCTTCATTCATTTTAAATTTATACAATGAAATTGCTATTTGTCCTCCAAATGTAAAACTAAAATCTTAAAAATTGCATCACAAGTGGCCTACACCACAGGAGTTCTACAATTGCAGTTTTGGATTAGGATAATCTATTATCTAATATTCTTGTCCTAAAGCCTTGTGTATCAGCCCCCAACACAAGGTGAACATCTCAGCTGTACGTGGAGAAAAGTTGTTTTGGATTGTCAATCTGTTTGGTTTAGGTGCTGAAGAATGTTGGCTGCAAAAGATCAGTCAACAACTAGGTCTTTAGTAAAAACAACGAAAAGATTTATTCCATGCCTTGAGATATGTTTTTCATTGAATCTCATTCCTCCCACCATCACCACATCCCAAAGTCTTGTCTAATTTAACTAATTCGCCGGATAGCACCAGGTGCAATTTGACTTAAAAACTGAAAATCTTATTTCTTTTTCCCACACAGGATGAGATAACTCATAATGTTCTTATAAAGTTTAATTTAGGGGAGTGCTAATTTACTTCTGTGAAACAATCCAAAACCAGTTATAAGCCAATGAAGAAGAAAGTTTACTTGCCCCATTCAGGAACTGAAAAGGAGTCAGTCAAGGGATGAAATGATTTGTGTTGACTAAGAAATGTGGCTAGATAAGGTCAAATTCCAAAAACCACTTCTAAATTTTGTGAGAGAACTGATATTATCCTGAGGCCTGCTGTTGAAGCCAGAACACAACCCCATAATTTGCTGTAGTGTTGCCCACAATCAAGCAATGATAGCTATTCACACTGATGCTTCGGTCCTACAAAGTACAAGAACTGCTTTAACAATATCTCTGGATATTGCAATGGCGATTTTGGTTTGGAATGACTATCCTTTCTTGGCTGCTTAGAAATTATGTCTGATTTTAGCTTTCCTAACTAGATTCTTTCTCCCCCTCCCCCTAATAGTACTTTATTTTTCTAATTACATGTAAAGATATATATAGTCAACATTCACTTTTTTTTTTTCTCCCTGAGGCTGGGGTTAAGTGACTTGCCCAGGGTCACACAGCTAGGAAGTGTTAAGTGTCTGAGACCAGATTTGAACTCGGGTCCTCCTGAATTCAAGGCTGGTGTTCTATCCACTGTGCCACCTACATGTTTAAAATGATTGTAAGGAAGGGAGAAAAAATTTGTAACTCAAAATCTTACAAAAGTGAATGTTGACGGCGCAGCTAGGTGGCGCAGTGGATAGAGCACCAGCCTTGAATTCAGGAGGATAACTGAGTTCAAATGTGATCTCAAGACACTTAACACTTCCTAGCTATGTGACCCTGGGCGAGTCACTTAACTCCAGCCTCAGGGGGAAAAAAAATTTCCATATTAATCATGTTATGAAAGAAAATCAGAAAAGAGAAAAACTACAAGAAAGAAGAAACAAACAAAAAAAAAGGTGAAAATTGTGTACTTCAATCTGCATTCAGTCTCCATAGATGCAGATGACATTTTCCATCCCATGTCTATTGGAATTGTTTTGGATCAATCAATGTATTACTGAGAAGAGCTAAGTCTTACTTAGTTGATCATCACAAAACCTTGCTATTACTGTGTACAAGTTCTCCTGGGTTCTGCTCGCTTCAATAAACATCAATTCATGTTACTTTTTCTAGGCTTTTCTGAAATCAGCCTGCTCATCATTTCTTATCCATTATATTCATATACCATATTCTTATTCAAGCACTTATTGATCTTTGGCTAGCATCTTCTTTACCAAATGTATCCTAAAGGACTTCTAAATTTCAAGTAATGCTCTTTAAATATTGCAGCATCTAAATCAAACTCCTTGGGCCTCAGTTTCCCTATTTTGTAAAACTGAAGAATGGAGGGCTGAACTGGAGTTCAAAAAGTTCAAAAAACCCTGTGGTCTTTTCCAGATGTTGATCTACGGATCTTTAATTCAGAATACTGATCCTGATTCTTGGGCTATCAACTTGAGTAGACCTGGGCCTAGAGCACACCCAGCAAAGTTTAGAATCATTAAGGTCTATGTCAATTGCTGGGTACCCTTAACCGTAAAATCCTCCTCTGACACCCAAGTCGAAACAATAGGAAAATTGCCTTGGAAAACATTTGGGCGCCTTGGGCTCCCAACTCCAGGATTTATCTGATTCTTTGGAGTGCGAAGGCCCGTATAGGTTGACAGAGGGAAAGGGTTGGGGCTCAAGGAGAGTGGAGGATGGATAGCGGGCGCAGACTGAGGTCATCGCGGGGAGAGGCTCGCCACGCTGCGGAAGGAATTCTGGCCCGGGAGTCTAAGAGGGCCGCAGTTCCCGCCCCGCCCTTTTCCTGGCGCCGGCCCCAGGGCTCCGCCTCGGGGTAGAACGGGATCCAGCCTTCCCCAGCCCTGCGGCCCGGGCCGGGAATGGAGGCGCCGGCTGAGCTGCTGGCCACGCTGCCGTTCTTTGGAACTGCATTGGCTCTTTTGCTTGCCTCTTTGTGGTTCTGGCGGAGCCGAGCCTATGCGCTCAGGAACTCCGAGGCTCCTGCTCCCCCAAAGCAGGCCTGGCCCTCCGCGGGCGCAGAGGAGACACAAACACTCGGAGAAGCACCGTATGAGCTAGAGGAATCTCGGGCGGGGGCAGGAAAAAAAGAGGAGGAGCCGGAGGAGGAGGAGGAGGAGGAAGAAGAGGAGGAGGAGAAGAAAGGGAGACCGGTATGTATGTAGACTTCTGTCAAAGCCTGGATCCTCGGGGTGTGGCCCCAACTCCCTTCTTCCGTTTGGCCTAAACTGTCCGGTCCTTCGCTTTCCTTATCTTTTGTCTTCCCTCTTGTCTTGTTCTCTCCTTAGGATGCTCTTACCAAGCTTGCATCCAGAGCCAGGCATCCTCTTCCCTCTTCGGCCTTTTGGATTGTACTGTCTCCGTTTTGGGGTAAAGGGGATAAAGCAGATTCTAACTTTCGTATCACGCTCCTTCTCCTCACATTTCAATGTCCTCTTTCCTTTATTGGAGGGGTTCAAAGAAAGTGTCCATCCATGACTTTTATGCCTTCCCCCTCTTCCTCATAGAACTCGGGGTGTGTTCTTTCGAAGCAGAAATTGAGCACATAATCCATTCATTTTTTAAAATTGTTTTTATTTACCAGATATATTCATGGGTAATTTTACAACATTGAAATTGCCAAACCTTTCGTTCCAATTTGTCCCCTCCTTACCCCCGCCCCCCAGATGGCAGGTTGACCAATACATGCTCAATATGTCAAAGTATAAATTAAATGCAATATATGTATACATGTCCAAACAGTTATTTTAATATACAAAAAAAAAACCGGACTTTGAAATAGTGTACAATTCGCCTGTGAAGGAAATCCAAAATGCAGGCAGACAAAATTAGAGGGAATGGGAATTCTATGAGGTGGTTCATAGTCATCTCCTAGAGTTCTTTTGCTGGGTGTAGCTGGTTCAGTTCATTACTGCTCTATTGGAACTGATTTGGTTCATTCATCTCATTGTTGAAGAGGGCCACGTCCATCAGAATTGATCATCATATAGTATTATTGTTGAAGTATATAATGATCTCCTGGTCCTGCTCATTTCACTCAGTTCACGTAAGTCTCTCCAAGCCTTTCTGTATTCCTCCTGTTGGCCATTTCTTACAGAACAATAATATTCCATAATATTCATATGCCACAATTTATTCAGCCATTCTCCAATTGATGGGCATCCACTCAGTTTCCAGTTTCTGTGGGCCATTCATTCTTTACCCTTCCCTTCTCCTGTCCCAGCACCAGCTTAATGTAGGGACTGAAATCTTTTCTTTAAGAAACCCATTTATCTGGAATAGACAGAGCCTGAGTGTGGTGTAGTAGTAGAAACCCAGGTCACCAGATCCAGCCCAGTGAGTTCAGCAAACTAGACATGTATAACTGAAACAATAGTGTGTAGCATGTCTGCCACCCATATCCCTAGTTTGTTTCTATCTGTAGAGACTGTCTTCTGTCTTTCTCTGAATAAACCAGTACTCAACTATTGCCACTGCTGGCTGTTAGAAGACTTTGGTATTTCATCTTACATCATTTTACCACATATAAAACCACAGTTTTATATATAAAACTACGTGAGGTATTTTCTCCACCCTGAGATGAGAATTTCTAAAGGTCAGTAGTTCTGAAAAGGAATGGAACTATGGAGCAAAGAAGTGTTTTGTTTTGTTTTCTTTTGTTTTGCTTTTAGGAAAATTTAAAATCTAGATTTCAGAAGTGAGAAGCTAATTTGCAAAGGACATGAGGTATTAATTTAGAAGAAAGAAGCTACATATGTGGCAGTTATTTCTTATTATTTTAAAACTATATGTCTTTTCTGGGACTAAGGAGGTCTCTGCCCATTGTTTATTGTGTGAAGCAAGAGGAGGACATCATAATAGCTAAGCTTTAAGCTTTACCTTCTTTTTCAGCATTTTATTCAGAGATTGCTACTCTAATTATTTGTTAAAATTAATTTCTCTTATTTTCTTTTTTAAATTTTTAAATGTTTTTATTTTCAAAACATATGCATGGATAATTTTTCAATATTGACCCTTTCATAGTCTTGTGTTTCAGATTTTCCTCTCCTTCCCTCCATCCCCTTCCCTAGATGGCAAACAATCCAATATATGTTATGCATGTTCAAATATATGTTAAATCCAATATGTGTAAACATTTGTACAATTCTCTTGCTGCACAAGAAAAATCAGATAAAAAAAGGAAAGTAAATGAGTAAGAAAACAAAATGCAAATGAACAACAACAAAAAGAGTGAGATTGTTATGTTTGTGATCCACATTCAGTTCCCACAGTCCCCTCTGTGGATGTAGATGGCTTTCTTCATTATAAGATCATTGGAACTGACATCAATCATCTCAGTGCTAGAAAGACTCACATTCATCGTATAATTTGCTATGTATAATAATCTCCTGATTCTGCTCATTTCACTTAGCATTGTTCATGTAACTCTCTCCAGGCCTCTCTAAAATCATCATTCTGATCGTTTCTTATAGAATAATAATACTCCATAACATTCACATACCATAACTTATTCAGCCATTCTCCAACTAGTGGGCATCCACTCAGTTTCCAGTTCCTTGCCGCTATAAAAAGGGCTGCCACAAACATTTTTGCACATGTGGATCCCTTTCCTTTTTTAAAGATCTCTTTGGAATATAGGCTCAATAGAAACATTGTTGGATCAAAGGGTAAACACAGTTTGATAATTTTTTGAGCATAGTTCCAAATTGCTCTCCAGAATGGCTGGATACATTCACAGTAACACTAACAATGTATAGTGTCCCAATTTTCCCACATCCCCTTAAACGTTTGTCATTATCTTTTTCTGTCTCATTTTAGCCAATCTGAGAGATGTAGTGATATCTGAGTTGTCTTAATTTGCATTTCTCTGATCAATAGTTTATCTTATTTTCAATTCCAGATTCTCTTCCTTACTCTTTTTCCCATCATCAAGAAGGTATGATTGTACATGTATAACATATATAATTATTTGCCATCTCAGGAAGGAGGGAGGAGAGAAGAATTTGGAACTCAAAATTGAAAAAAAATGTCAAAATTTACATGCATTTGGAGAAAAATGAAATGTTATTAAATAAAATGAAAGTTGAAAATACAAATCCCATTACAAATATGAAGTTACTTAAAACAAATTTTTATATTACCTATGTTCTGGAAACAAGAAGAAGAAAGAAAAAAAAGTTTCAATTTACTCTCTGAGTCTATCATTTTACTGTAAGAAGACAATATTTCTCATCATGAGTCCGTTGAACTATGATGAGTCATGGTGTTTATTAGTGACTATCTATACAGGATTTTTGTTACTATGTAACTTTTTCTCTTGCTTCTGCTCACTGTACTTTGCATCAATTTATAATTCTTAAACTTTTCTGAAACCATTCTCTGCATCATTTCTTATAGCACAATGGTATTCTATCAAATTCACATGCTAGAACTTGTTTAGCCAGTCCCCAATTGATGGGTATTCCCTCAGTTTTCAAATCTTTTACTCCCAGAAGAGTTGCTATAAATACTTTTGTACATGTCAGCTCTTTATCTTTTTCATTTTTCTCCTTAGAGTATAGACTTAGTAGGGTCAAAGGGGCTCTACTAGGACCCTTTGTTTAATAAAACAAAAGTTTAGTAATTGGGGGAGGGGCATATTTTCAAATTGCTTTCTAGAATGATTTGACTAGTTCACAACTCCACAACAGTGCATTAGTGTGCCTATTTTCCCCATCTGCCTCTAGCAGTTTTCATTTTTCTCTTCTTTCAATATGATAAGTATGAAGTAATATCTGATTAATACTTTTTTAATATTTTAAAGTAAGTATTTGATATCTGAATAAGTCACATAGGGAGTACTAACCTTCTAAGAATCTTGTTGACTAGCTTTAGGGTACTTGTAGATTTTTAAATTGGAAATCTTTATCTTTTGAATCTTTAAAGTCTATACTACTCATTAATGAATTTTATAGCCAAAGCTAAAAATGTATTGATCCAGAATTTGTTTCTCATATTTTGCCTTCTCTCAATTCTCTTAAGCATGCCAGGATGTTGTAGTTAATGATATTTTGAGTATTGTCTATAGAATGTCCATTATGTACTTTGTTTTAACAGAACAGCTGGAAGAAATTTTTATAGAATTACTTTTCTCTCTGATGCCTTAGATCCCATCCTTAAGGTAAGGAAGCTGAAGTTCAAGAGAGAATTGTTGTTGTTGTTGTTGTTTTTCATCTGATGGGCTGGCACTGGTATGTGCTAGTGCTCCTCAGATCAGGCAATTCAGCTAGCTTTATTATAACTACTTATTGGACTCATTTTAACCTTCCATATAAACTAGGAAAAGGTCAAGTGTTTTCAGGAATTTGGTGGAAAATAAATATCCTAGCATTTAAAAAAAAAAAAAAAAGCTTTTCTGCATGGATCCATTTATTTTTCATATAATAAGTATCAGAAAGTGCCCTCACATGACTAATTTTCTGCAGGGGTAGTTACTATTTCAGAGTTCTTTCCTTTCTCCTAATTCTAAAGATGGGTATAAGGAATAATTCTTTTATATTTATTGTTTTGTGGGAGCATGGCCTTATTAATTTTATTAAGTATGTATTTCTCCTGCAGATTTTGTTGGAAAATATGCACTATGAAAAATGTTTGTAGCAGTTTTTTTTTTTTGTGGTAGCAAAGAACTGGAAAATGAGTAGATGCCCATCAATTGGGGAATGGCTGAATAAGTTGTGGTATATGAAGGTAGTGGAATATTATTGTTCTATAAAAAATGAAGAAAAAACTGATTTTAGAAAGGCCTGGAAAGATTTAATATGCTGCTGAGTGAAACAAGCAGAACCAGGATTACATTGTATACAATATCAGCAAGAAGTGCAATGGTTCTTTTCAGTGGCTCTAAAGGAATCCCAATAAATTTTGGAAAGAAAATGCCATCTGTATCCAGAAAAAGAACTAAGAAGACTGAATGTAATGCAACACATGCTATATTTTCACTTCTTTTTTGTGTGCGGTTTTTTAAAATTTCCCATGATTTTCCCCTTTTTCTCTGATTTTTCTCTCCTAATATGATTCATAAAGTAATGTGTATTAAAAAGAAATTTACTGGGAAAAAATAAAAACAAAAGATAAGACAGTGTAGCCAACTTATAAAATAAATTATCAATTACAAAGCAAAAAAAAAAAAATAAGAAAGAGAAAAGGAAAGTGTGCACCGACTGTTCTAAAAGTCTTTTTTTTTCCTGAGTACCTAGTATAATTAAAAGGTGGGGAAAGAATTATTATACTATTTTGTTTTGTTGCAAATTAGGTATTCCTCATCTTTGCTTCCTTTTTGAGACAATCATTGTACTTGACATTTTGCAGAAGGGAATTACCAAATAAAATTTGTCCATTATTATTCTTTGGAGAAGGGGAAGGTACTGTGCTAAACATGTCACAAATATTATCTCATATGATTTGCACAAGTACCCATTTTACAATTCAAGATTTGAACTCTTTTTCCTAACTCTAAAAGCCCATTGCTCTATTTACTGTGTTTCTGGATAAGATTCAGAACCCTCTGCCGTTTATTGTTTAATTGTTAGTAGTCACAGCAGATTCTTTGTGATCCCTTTTATTTTTTGGATTTTTTTTTTTTTTTTTTTTTTTTTTTTTTTTTTGGAAAAGATACTGGAGTGGTTTGCCATATCCTTTTCTAGCTCATTTTACAGATGAGAAAGCTGAGGCAAACAGGATTAAGTGATTTGCCCAGTGTGATGTTCTGTTTCTCTAGATTGTAATCTTCTCTGGGAGGAGATCTTTTGGGGAGCTTCTGGGGAGGCAGCCTTCCTTTCAGTTCAGTTCAATCATCCCAAAATGTAGCCAGGAGTTAAAGTCCTTTACTATCTCTTTCCAAATCTCTCCAGCTCCCTCTGAATCCAAAGCCTCCAGCCAGCATGAACATAGAAGTGGGAATGAAATCTTGACTGTCTCCTAGAGTGTAGGATTATGGGTTTCCCAGAAGTCAGTCCTAGTTGTGAATCTTCCGGAAGTCTGTGAGCAGGCTTTTCCTTTAGACTTGTGAATCTGCGGGACTTGCGAATCCACTGAATCCTGGCTCTCTGAATCTCCTCAAGCTTCCCTGAAGTTCTCCCCTTGACTCATTCCAGACTCCTTCCAGGCAGACTTCCCCACTCAATGTTGGCTCCTTATATCTTCCCAGAGAATGGGTTTGTGGATACTCCCATGGCTTGTGGGAGTTCCTTAAAGAACCAATGAGTGAAGTCCTTTAAAGGTATAAACTCCTTTAAAGGTTTGAACTCCTTTAAAGGTGTGAACTCTGAACTAGAGAATTGTTAAGTACCAGACAACTGATTTAGCACCTAGTAATAATCCTAACAGCCCAGAGTCACACAGCTAGTAAGTGTCTGAGGTGGGATTTGAACTCAGGTTTTCCTGAGGACCTGCATCCTATGCATTGGGCCTCTGCAATCTCCCCAATTCATAATTTAATCTCACTTGATTCATAATAATCCATTAGAAAAAGAGATCCTGAGCTCTTGGGGCAAAGAATCTTAATTGTATACTTTACACATATTTAAAGGTAGGTGCATAAACATTATATCAAAACAAATTTAAAACATCATAGTAGTAAATGAGAAGAAGCACCTGGGATATTACCTGTGATCTTAAAGATCTATTAAATTGTGAAGATTTTATGCACCAGGCGTAGACAGAAGTTGCCATTTGACAAATTTAACCTTAAGTAACTTGGATCCTAGGATACTGACCATAAGGCTGATTTTGAGACTGGCAACGAGCAGGGATTGGATTTTTGCAAAACACTTGGACTCATTCAAAGATAGGTCATGCTCCCCATCTGTCTGCTTAATCCTGTCCAGAACTTGATACAGTAACAACCTTGGACAGCATATATCACAAGCCTCTTGGAATCAGTAATAAATGAGTTCTAAGATTTTTGGAAACTACTAGAACTGTATCTTCAGTCTCCTCCTTTACTAGGTGTATTGTCTAAGCTAGAGATAGGCAGTATGGTGTAGTATGGAATTGTTGTGTCCTGCTTTCTAGAGCCCCCAGGTTGGGGTGACAAAATGTACCATTGCTTTCTAGAACTCCCACATTGGGGTGATTAAAATATTGTGTCCTGCTTTCTAGAGCCCCCAAGTTGGGGCGACAAAACATACCATTGCTTTTTAGAGCCCCTCATGCTGGGGTGATTAAAATATACCATCCTAGTGGAGAAGTGATAGGGCAGGACTCCTGAGGATGGTGGAAATATGGAGTCCATTTATTACAAGGGCTTTCCCCCTTTTTACACTCTCATACCCTTATGTAACAAAAATAACACTGGGCTTGTGCTAAGTGTATACTTCGCACATGGGACCACATAAACAGCTTGCTATTGTATGTAGCTTGCCACCTAGTATCACTTTTTGCCACTTTATATCACTCTTCCACCTGGTATCAATCTGCTTCAATCACAACACAGGTTGTGACCATCTCCCCAACCCAAACTCCCTCCCCCACTTCTCAGGAAGGCTGAGAGCCCTTACAAGATATGGGGAGCCAAACCAGACATTGTTAGCAGGTTCCCTCTGGGCTGTAGGGTCTTATACCTCACCCAGAGTTTCCCACTTTCTGTGACCCTCTACATAGAATCATCCTTGAAGAGAGACTCATTGTTGCCTCTAACACATAATAGCTGGGATACCCAAGTCACTTAACCTCTCAATGGAGATAACATATAAACAGCTATGTACAAATAGGACATATACAAGATAAATTGGTGATAAACACAGAGGAAAGGTATTGAGGGTGATCAGGAAAGGCTTCTTGTAGATGGTAATACTTTAATTGAGAATGGAAGAAAGCCAGGAAGCAAAAATGAATGAGGAGGGAGAGAATTCCAGGTATAAGGGGACAGCCAGTGAAAATTCCTGGAGTTAAAAGGTAGAGTGTTATGTTTGAGAAACAATTGGGAGGCCAGTATCACTGAATCCCAAAATATGTGTAGGAGGGAATAAAGTATAAGAAGACTGGCTAGAAGGATTAGAAGAAAAACAGAAAGCCAGGGGAAAATTTTTACATGCATTGTTTCTAATAAAGGCCTTATTTCTAAAATATATTGAGAATTCACTCTAATTTAAAAGAACATAAGTCATTCCCCAATTGACAAATGGTCAAAGGATATGAACAGACAATTTTCAGATGATGAAATTAAAATCATTTCTAATCATATGAAAAAAAATTCTCTAAATCACTATTGCTTAGAGAAATGCAAATTAAGACAACTCTGAGGTATCATTTCACACCTCTAAGATTGGCTAAGATAGCAAGAAAAGATAATGAAAAAAGTTGGAGGGAAGGTAGAAAAACTGGAACACTAATAATACATCGATGGTAGAATTGTGAATTGATCCAATCATTCTGGAGAGCAATTTAAAACTATGCCCAAAAAGCTATCAAATTGTGCACATCCTTTGATCCAGCAGTGTCTATTGAGTCTGTATTCCAAATAGATGATAAAAAAAGGGAAAAGGACCTACATGGTGGATGTCCATCAGTTAGGGAGTATCATATGGCATAATGAATGTTATGGAATATTATTTTTCTATAAGAAATGACGAATAGGCTGATTTCAGAAAGCCTAGAAAGACTTACATGAACTGATGTTGAGTGAAGTGAGCAGAACACATTAACAAGATTATGAGGTGATCAATTGGATTGGATTTGGCTCTTTTCAATAATGAGGTGATTCAAGGCATTTGTAATAGACTTGTGATGGAAAGAGCCATCTGCATCCAGAGAGAGAACTATGGAGACTAAATGTGGATCAAAACATGATATTTTCTTTATTATTGTTTGTTTGCTTATTTTTTCTCACGATTTTTTTCTTTCATCTTTTGATCTGATTTATCACGTGCGATATAATGAATATGGAAATATGTTTAGAAAAAATGCACAGGTTTAATCTGTATTAGATTAGCTTCCTGTCTGTGGGAGGGGGTAGGGAGAACAGAGGAAGAAAAATGTGCAACACAAGGTTTTGCAAAGGTGAATGTTAAAAACTATGTTTGCATGTTTTTAGAAAAATAAAGAAACTTATTAAAATTATTTTTAAAAAAGAAGACTGGCTAGGTTATGAAGGACTTTTTTTTTTAATTATAGTTTTTATTTACCAGATATATGCATGGGTAATTTTACAGCATTGACAATTGCCAAACCTTTTGTTCCAATTTTTCCCCTTCTTCCCCCCCCAACCCCCTCCCCCAGATGGCAGGTTGACCAATACATGTTAAATATGTTAAAGTATAAAGCTCTAGAGATATAGGTCTCAAGTATCAGCTATGTATTTACAATATTATTTTACTTCACAAAAATCACTCAAACTACCATAGAATTATCATCTTCTCATTCTGGGGATAATGGAGAGGGAAAAGCCTCTAATATTTTTATCTTCTGTATATATAGAGAAACTATTTAGATAAATTCACTTCCAAATATATAAATGTCACATGTATGTGGATATATGTACATTATTTTCAGGCTTCAAGTTATAAAACATTTTCTCTTTTCATAGAAATGTTTATATTTTATGAGATTTTTCAATATATCAAAATACAGACATCTTCAATATTTAGGCAATTTTAAGAGGAGACATTATGTTTCCAAATAGATACACATGCATTTTTTTGAGGGAACTGAATTTTTAATGACAAAATTTAGTCCTCTGAAACTATATTTTCCATTCCAACTGCTTACACATCTATCCTGGAGACACAGATTTTGGCAGATTGTTAATATTATTTTATCAATCTCAAGACTATTTGTGTTTAAGTTGGAGATTCTAACCTAAGCACTTAAAATCATAAAATTCAAAGTCTTTGTGCAGAGCACATCCACAATTTTCATTCTTGCCAGGTAAAAATACACAAATCACAAAGTACAAATTTTCTGAAATATAATACACATTGGTCATAGGGAACTCTCATTTTGAAGATGATTGAACAAGTAATTATTATTAATATTGTTTTAAGGTCTTTAATTGATCTTTTAATTTTTTTTTAACTACAAAAGTTAGATTCCTTGTCTTTTGGAGATTTCCACAGGCCAGTGATCATTATGAGCTTTAAAATGAAAGTACTTAAGTAAACTTTTACAAAAAAAGAATAATTTTATCTAAGTGAAAGATACTTTGCGTTTTCTGGCTACTGTCTAGAAAGATTATGATACATGAGAGAACTCTGTGCTCTCATAAATCTCTGCATATCTTAGAATCAGTAGATTCTAAGCAGCTAAACATAAATCAGACTAGAGTACTTTTCTCTGAATCTGACAAAAATTTGGGAGAAACTATGGTAGCATTTTACTTCTCAGTTCTTATCATCTTGCATACAAAAACTCAAGGGATAGCTGATTAAGAAGCAACTGACCTTGTCCACACAGTTCATTGTTGGAAAAAGAAAGATGGACAAAGTATCTCTTTATCTTTAACTCAGAAACATCTTGGCCCTAGACCAGGGATCTATTTTTCTTAAAATTAACCAAATAGGGAAAAAAAAATATTCCCTTACTTTTATATTCCAAAGTTCTAGTAATATCCCTTGTTCAGTGTTCTATGACACTGTTCATAGAAGCTACAGGAGATATGTTTAGTATTAGTTTGAGTTTTATATCCAGTTAGCAGTTTATATTACTTAAAGGAAGGGGAATCATAGGTGGAGTTTCAGAGAAAACATACTTATTCCTCTACTGTTTAAAGTAGAACATTCACAACTCTTATCAAAATAGGTAATGTAATGGATACAGCACTGAAACTGTAGTCAGGATGACCTGAGTACAAATCTCAGACACAGATGTATATATGAACTGTGTGATTCTGGGCAAGTCATATAACTTCTGCCTGCCTCCATTTCCTCATCTGTAAAATGGGGATAATAATAATACCTATGTATTGGCTAAGAAATAAAATAGTTGATCAGTGGAATAGGTTAGGTTCAAAGGACAAAACAGTCAATAACTTTAATAATCTAGTGTTTGACAAACCCAAAGACTCCAGCTTTTGAGATAAAAACTCACTGTTTGACAAAAATTGCTGGGAAAATTGGAAATTAGTATGGCAGAAACTAGACATGGACACACACTTAACACTGTATAGCAAGACCAGATCAAAATGGGTTCATGACCTAGGCATAAAGAATGAGATTATAAATAAATTAGAAGAGCATAGGATAGTTTACCTCTCAGACCTGTGGAAGAGGAAGGAATTTATGACCAAAGAAGAACTAGAGGTCATTATTTATCACAAAATAGAAAAATTTGATCATATCAAATTGAAAAGTTTTTGTACAAACAAAACTAATGCAGATAAGATTAGAAGGAAAGCAATAAACTGGAAAAACATTTTTACAATCAAAGGTTCTGATAAAGGCCTCATTTCCAAAACATATAGAAAATTGACAACTCTAAGATACCACTACACACCTGTTAGATTGGCTAGAATCACAGGGAAAGATAATGCAGAATGTTGGAGGGGATATGGGAAAATTGGGACACTGATACATTGTTGGTGGAATTGTGAACACATCTAGCCATTCTGGAGAGCAATTTGGAATTATACTCAAAGCGTTATCAAACTTTGATCCAGCAGCATTACTACTGGGCTTATATCTCAAAGAGATTTTAAAGAAGGGAAAGGGTCCTGTATGTACAAGAATGCTTGTGGCAGCCCTCTTTGTAGTGGCCAGAAACTGGAAACTGAGTGGATGCCCATCAATTGGAGGATGGCTGAATAAATTATGGTATATGAATATTATGGAATATTATTGTTCTGTAAGAAATGACCAGCAGGATGATTTCAGAGAGGCCTGGAGAGACTTACATGAACTGATGCTGAGTGAAATGATCAGGACCAGGAGATCATTATATACTTCAACAACAGTACTATATGATGATCAATTCTGATGGACGTGGGCCTCTTCAACAATGAGATGAACCAAATCAGTTCCAATAGAGCACTAATGAACTGAACCAGTTACACCCAGTGAAAGAACTCTGGGAGATGACTATGAACCACTACATAGAATTCCCAATCCCTCTATTTTTGTCCGCCTTCATTTTGGATTTCCTTCACAGGGTAATTATACACTTTCAAAGTCCGATTCTTTTTGTACAGTAAAATAATTGTTTGGACATATATACATATTTTGTATTTAACTTATACTTTAACATATTTAAGATGTATTGGTTAACCTGCCATCTAGGGGAAGGGGTAGGGGGAAGGAGGGGAAGAATTGGAACAAAAGGTTTTGCAATTGTCAATGCTGAAAAATTACCTATGCATAAAATTTTTGTAAAAAATTTTTTTTAAATTTTAAAAAATTAAAAAAAAATTAGTACTACCTATGTTTCACACCCTTCCATGCCCTTTCCCCCATTCCCTGAAACTGCCTCAAGGGTTGTTATGAAAATCAAATGAATTTAAACATTATTTATAGAGTTCCAAACTTTAAAGTGCTTTATAAATGCACAGTATTATTATCATCATTAAGATATATACTCTCAATTCTTATAGGGAAAACACAATTAAAAACTCCAAGAACTACTTTATTTCTAACTCAGCTCATTCTAGTGGCATAGTGGTTAAGAGAGTCAGGAAAACTTGAGTTTAAGGCTTACCTCAAATTCTTTACTAGCCATGTGACTGCACAAGTCATTTAATTTTTGGCTGCCTCAATTTTCTCATCTACAAAATGGATATAATAATAACTATCTCGTGGGATTTTTATGAGGATCAAAAGGGATAGCATGTGTATAGTGCTTTGCAAATCTTGAAGCACCATATTATTGTTATCTATATACTATCATGATTAGTAATAGAATAGGAAATCGGACAAGAAAAATATCTCTTACTGGGTTAGAAAAACTAAATTCAAATGAGAGGATAGTCACTGACTCTAAAGAAAATCAGATTACTCTCAATGTTCTATTATAGTGGAAAACTTAACTGACTTCCAGTGTTAATCTCAATATTCTATTATAGCAAATACTTCCTCAACTTATTTAAATATTGATTCTAGAAAGTCCAAAATATACACGTTTAGTCTGGTACTGATCTGAGCAACTTCTGGCAGATGTAAATCAAATGTAGTTATTAAAAACAATAATTTAAACTATTTTAATATATTTAATGCTTTAAAGATTCTAGATTTTTATACAAAATAAGGAGACAAAAAAAAAAGACAAAAAACAAACCCTAACCATTATTTTTATATTCAGGGAATTATTCCCAAAAGTAGTACTTGACCTGGTCAAGAAAGGAAGTCATTGTTAGCCCCCATTATTAAACTTCCCACCAATCAGCAAGGACCCTCTGGTTGAGTGACTTTCCCTCAGGCACCCTAGAGCATACCTTTGTCTAATAATATTCTTTGTAATGAAAGTACTCCCCTTACCATGCATTACTATATCCTTATTTCTGGATTCCCATCTTATACTTGCTGACATAGACATAATTTAATGCTGAGTTTCCTCTCCCCTAGAACTTCCCTAATTCCTCTAGATTCCTCCCTAATTCTCTAGATCTCACCCTTACTTTCCTTCTCCCTCCCTACCTCTGAGTTTTAGGTAATGACTTTTTCATTCTCAGCCTCCGCTAGCCCCTCTTTGGTTAGGTCCATATGCCTTTCATGAAATAAAGGACTTCTTTTGGCTATGAGAATGCTTTTGTGAGTATGTCACATTCTGAACCATTCTCCCAATCTAAAACTTCATCAATATGAGTTATGTTCTTAACTTGTTCTTTTTTGATTTTTTTAATGTAAAATAGCATCAGAAAAGAAAAACAGACTTCATTGACATAAGAAGTCTGAGTTTTAAACATATTTTTGGAAACTCTTCCAGAAAATTCAAATTCCAGAAAATTGTTCTAGGAATTACTTAATACTGTTGAATTTGCATTAAAGTTATAACTTAAGAGTGTTTATCAAAGTAAAAAGAAAAAGTCAGAAATAAACTTAGGATATTATATCATAAGAGTCTCATATAGCTTCAAAGACTTCTAGGATAAGATGAAGTTATTGCAGATCACAAACATTCAAACAAAAGTAGTTTTATGAAACTATTTTAAGTCACAGTCTCAATTTTGTCTAGTCATGTAATAAAATATTAATGTCCCCTGATATCATAGAGTATACATGAGCATTTTAACATTAATTTTTAAATATAAAGGCTTAGTAAGTTTTAGCTAAGTCTTTTGCATTACTTAATTTCAGTACTATATAAACCTCACCTCCCAGTGTTTTTCTTTTACATTGTCATACTTGTCATCTGCATTCTTCTTCTAGGAGTAGCTTAAGTAATACTGATCATGTAAGTAGCCATGCTTCATATGAGTTGCTACATATCTACAAAGGTACAGCTAGAACTGTATTAATTAGGACCTAATTTTCTGGGAATTGCCCCTCACCAACAAAATAAGACCATTATTACTCTGTCTTTTGTCTTCAAATTATTTTAGAATTGTGAGCAACACACCAGCTTTGAATTACAAAGGTCATAAGATGTCTTGAGTTCAAAATTGAGATTCAAATGTTGTTTTTAGTCCTAGAAGGCCTATATTCTAATAAAAAGGTCTATATTCTAATAAAAATAAGTAATATCTATCAATTAACAAGTATTTAAAAAGGTTTTGTTTTGTTTTGTTTTGGCACTATGTGCCAGATACTATGCTAGGTACTGAGGCTAGAAAAATTAAAACAAACAAACAAACAAACAAACCCAACAAAACTACAAAACTCCAGTATCTACTTTTAAGGTAGCTGCATAACTGATAATTGGGAACCAGAATGGAGAAACATGTACATTTATGTATATATATATAAAGTTCCTCTGTCTCCCTCCTTTTTTCCCTCCCTTTCTCTCTAAAGTATATACAAAATAAATGCAGGGATAAGAGGAAGCATAATCAGAAAAGGCTCTATGTGCATTACAGTGGTTTCTCACCTTTTCTGATAAAACAGTGGTTTCTCACTTTTCACACTCTGATAAAGCCCATGAGTCTCTTTCCAAGATAAAATTTTCAAATGTATAAGTCAAAATACATAGAGAGGATCACAAAAGAAATTTATTTAAATGGAAATATTTATCAGAATATTTTAAAAATCAAGTTCACCGACTGAGAACTTAAGAACCCCTGTGTATACTATAGAAGGTATTTGAGCTACAGGGATTCTTTGAAGTAGATAGGAGATGAGGCCACATTGCAGACATGAAGGGCATAACAGACAAGTGGATGGAGTATATGTTTGAGGAAAAGGGAAGGCCTCTGTGTCCATTATAAAATGTGAGTAGAAAAGTAATGTATAATACTCTGAAAATAAAGTTTAGAGTCAGATTGTGAAGGGCATTAGAAGCCGGAGAATTATCCCAAAGGCACTAAACACTAGTTCAACAGCAGAATGACATGGTCAGATCTGTACTTTTGGAAAATCATTTGGACAAGCTAGATGAGAATGAATATGGAAGAAATGAGCCAAGAAGAAAAGTTGTAAAATCATTGTAAATAGCCTACGTAAGAACATAAAAGCCTGAAATAAGGGGGTGGCCAAGTGAATGCAGAAAGGTAAGAAATGTTGTGGAGTTAGCAATGACAAGACTGAGAATGAGAAATTGAAGATAATAGCAGTGGAGAAATGATAGTGCTCTCAAAAGAAATAGGGAAGTTTGGTAGAAGGTTAGAAGAAAACATTAATTCTGTTTTTGGCAATTGAATTTGAGGCAACTCTAGGACATCCAGTTTGAAATATCCAAGAGGCAGTTGGTGGTGTAAGTTTGCATCTCAGAAGAGAAATTTAAGAACTAGATTTATGTAGATCTGTGAGTCATCTGTATAAATATGAAAATTAGGTCCATGGGATGAGATCACCAAGTGGGCTTGTGAAAAAGAGAGAATGTGGTCTAGGATAGAAACTTGCACTACACTCAGTTAAGGGTATGAAAGAGACAATACATCTGCAAAGGAAACTTAAGAGCACTCAGGTGGGTTGATATAATTAATCACTCAACTCAGCAGTTTTTTTTGTTTGTTTTGTTGGGTCAATTAATGTTAAGTGACTTGCCCAAGATCATAGAGTTAATTAGTATTAAATGTCTGAGCCTGGATTTGAACTCAGGTCCTGATTCCAAGGTTGATGCTCTATCCATTGCACCATCTAACTACCTCCCAGCAAATATTTTATATTGATTTTTTTTTATTAAAGCCTTTTATTTTCAAAATATATTCATGGCTAATTTTCAGCATTCACCCTTGCAAAACCTTATGTTCCAAATTTTTCCTTACCTGTTTATATGTGCAATTTTTTCTATACACATTTCCACAATTATTGCAGCAAATATTTTTATGTGCTAGTGATTCTAGGATCAAACAAGATACTAATTCTTTCTCTAAGGAGTTCACAATGTATTATCAGGCTCACAAACAATAACTATCTTAGAAATAAATTATTACAATATACTAATTAGTTAATTCATATTGCTTTATTTTATCCTCAAAAGAGTTCCAGATAGTAGGGAGCACAGATGGCACAGGCCTATTTTAAGAATAGAGAAACATAAAAAGATGACAGTTGATTGATCCTAGGATCAATAATAGATTTGGAATGCTTTCATTTGAAGCAGTAGGATTCTTTGTAAAAAAATTGAAATACATCTGATTCAGGGCAGCTAGATGGTGCAGTGGATAGAGCACCAGCACCAATCCTGAAGTCAGGAGGACCTGAGTTCAAATCTGACCTCAGACACTTAACACTTCCTAGCTGTGTGACCCTGGGCAAGTCACTCAATCCCGATTGCCTCAACAAAAAAAGAAATACATTTGATTCCCTCATTTTCCTAGTTATTACTTTCATACCTCATGGATTTAGTCTGGAAGAAGCAGCCTAGAACCTGTCCTCAGTGGCATCAGGGAGTCAGGTCTGGCTTGGCTACCTATTTAAGAATTCTAATAATAATGCAAATGAAAGTGGGATTTAAATAGTTTACCTTCAGGTGAAACCTATGAAATAGTTAAGGTACAAGAATGGGCAACATCCACAGGAATCTAGCTTATAATGTTTCCGCATAGAAATATTCAACAATTAGTTGAGTCATGAAGATTGGTTTGTTGAAAGTATGAATTTTTGATGGCAATTCAGAACTGTATCATTGCCACAGAAATTTAAAATGGTTATTTTTAACAGGTTCAAATTTAATGATCAATGTAGACTGTACAAAGAAATAGGAGAAAGTGAGACACATCAGAACGTGTAAAAATTTGGTGCCTACCAAGACTACATTTGGAAATTAGAAATTAGAATTATACACCAAAAACTCAGTCTTTCATAGATTGACAGGAAACAGAACCCACACTACAAATACAGAACTGAATATATCTTGGAGAACTCAAGCAATACATTTCTACCCCATTTTCACAGATTGAATCACCCAAAGATAGCATTCATTATAACAATTTAAGCTCAATAATTTAAAAAGCTGTTCCAATGCCACATACTTATAATCTCTAAGTTAATTAGAACAAAAAAATTTCACAATATAGAGATTTAGCAAAGTAGATAAAAATCACATGTAGAGACTAACGGCCAAGATGGCAGAGAGGAGGCACACATCTGCTTGAGCTCCAAGTTTTCTCTCAGAATTTATTTCCTGACAAGCCTTGGAATTAGTGTGCTTGACTGGAAAAAAAAAAAAAAAACTCCACAAATAATTACCAACAAAAGACATCCTTGAAATTCAACAGAAAAGGTCTGTTTTTGCTCCGGGGCAGGGATAAACAGATCCAGTTCAGGCTGAGAGCAAGCAAGGAGAGCTTAGCAGGCAACTCACACTTTGCACACTGGAGGGTAGAGGGGTGTAATCTCTGCCGTTTTTGTGGAACTACCTTTACTACATGTGGATATTCTGTCTTGGCAGCAAGCCAGGATCAGCATAGAAGCTGTAAAAACAAGAGGTAAATAATAAAACCCCGAAAAGCTAGCGTCACTCAGGACCTGGCCACCCTCACCCCCATCCGGAGTGACTCAGAGTGTTCTTAGAGCCTCAGAGTCTCAGAGAGCAGATGCCGTGCAGCCATTGCTGTCCTGCTAGTGCCTCGCTGCTGCCCCCTTTATAGTCTGTAGAGGAATCTCGGTAACACCATCCAGCCCCATCCCCCGCAAAAAGCAGATCATTTGTTTTTCTTGTTAGTTTGTTTTCTTTGATTCTTCTCTGACAAAATGAGCAAAAAAATTAAAAGGACTCTAACCCATTCATAGCTTCTGTATGGATAGAGAGCAGACTTTAAACCCTGAGGAGACTAAAGACAGACTCTCTCCAGAGGAATCCCCCAAGGGAGATATGATCTGCTCCTCAATACACAAAAATGTCATAGAAAAAATCAAAAAGGCCCTCACAAGAGAGGTAGAAGAAAAATGGGAAAAGGAAAGGGAAGCTTGGCAAGAGAGTCTGGAGAAGTCATTCTACTCATTTAAAGATAGAGTGGATAAAGAAATCAAATAATTGAAAAGCAAAACTACTGAGCTGGAAAAAGAAAATAGCTTTCTAAAAAATAAAATTGGCGAAATGGAAGAAAATTCCATAAAACAAAACAATTCACTTAAAAACTCATTTGGACAATTAGAAAAAGATATTAAAAAAGTGAGTGAAGAAAATACATCATTGAAAATCAGAATCAAACAAATAGAAGTGAATGTCTTGAGGAGACACCAGGAATCAAAACAAAACAAAAAAATGAAACAATGGAAAAGAATGTCAGGTACCTTCTTGGGAAGATAATAGACCTGGAAAATAGATCCAGGTGAGACAATCTGAGAATAATTGGACTCCCTGAAAAATATGAGGAAAAAAGGAGCCTGGAGACTATGTTCCAGGAAATTATCAAGGAGAACTGCCCAGATGTTTTAGAAATAGAGGGTAAAATAGACATTGAAAGAATTCATCTATCACCTACTGAAAGGGACCCTAAAATCAAAACGCCAAGAAATATAGTGGCCAAATTCCAGAGCCATCAGACAAAAGAAAAAATACTGCAAGCTGCTAGAAAAAATAAATTCACATATGGAGGAGCCACAATAAAGATTACCCAGGATCTAGCAGCATCCACATTAAAGGATTGAAGGACCTGGAATATGATAATCTGAAAGGCTAAGGAACTTGGTATGCAGCCAAGAATAACTTACCCAGGAAAAATGAGCATCTTTTTCCAGGGAAGAAGATCGACATTCAACAAAATAAATGAATTCCATCTATTCTTGATGAAAAAACCGGATCTAAACAAAAAGTTTGATCTCCAAATATAGAACTCAAGAGATACCTAAAAAGGTAAATAGAAATTTTGAGAACTGTATTTCTGCCATAAAGATATATAAAGAACACATGTATAATTTGTTCTAGAAACTAGAGGTGGAAAGGAAATTATACCAGAAAAAATGGTAAAGTGGTGGTACTACATCTCACAAAGAGGCAAAGGTAACCTGTTATATCTGAGAGAAAGACAGGAGGGGGATGAACATAGTGTGTATCATATTCTCATTAGAATGGCTTAAAGAGAAAAATATAGATATATTAGATTTATGGTGAAACTCCTTCCACTTCATTGGAAAGTGGGAGGGGAAAAGTGAAAAAGGAAGGAGTAAGCTAAGGGGAAGGGAATACAGAAATTGTGAAGAAAAGGGGTAAAATAGGGGGAGGAACTCTAAGATGGAGGAGGGATGCTAAAAAGGGAGGGCTGTGAGAAGCAAGTGGTGTTCACAAGTTTAATACTGGGGAGGGGGGTAAGGGGCAAAGAAAGGAGAAAAGCATAAGCAGGAGTTAACATGATGGCAAACAATACAGAATTAGTCATTTAAGGCATAAATGTGAATGGGGTAAACTCCCCCATAAAGAGGAAACAGTTAGCAGACTGGATTAAAAGCCAGAATCCTACAATATGTTGTTTACAGGAAACACACCTGAAACAGGGTGATACATACAGAATAAAGGTAAAATCTCCTATGCCTCAGGTGAAACCAAAAAAGCAGGGGTAGCCATCCTCATCTCAGATCAAGCAAAAGCAAAAATTGATCTAATCAAAAGAGATAAGGAAGGAAACTATATCTTGCTAAAGGGTAGCATAGATAACAAAGCAATATCAATATTAAACATATGCACCAAGTGGTGCGGCATCTAAATTCTTAAAAGAGAAATTAAGAGAGCTGCAAGAAGAAATAGACAGCAAAACTATAATAGTGGGAGATCTCAACCTTGCACTCTCAGAATTAGATAAATCAAATCACAAATAAATAAGAAAGAAGTCAAAGAGGTAAATAGAATACTAGAAAAGTTAGATGTGATAGATGTTTGGAGAAAACCAAATGGAGACAGAAAGGAGTACACTTTCTTCTCAGCAGTTCATGGAACTTATACAAAAATTGACCATATATTAGGACATAAAAACCTCAAACTCAAATGCAGTAAGGCAGAAATAGTAAATGCATCCTTTTCAGCCCACTATGCAATGAAAATTATACTCAATAAAAAGCCAGGGGAAAATAGACCAAAAAATAATTGGAAACTAAATGAATCATACTAAAGAATGATTGGGTGTAACAGCAAATCATAGACATAATTAATAACTTCACCCAAGAAAATGACAATAACGAGACATCATACCAAAATGTGTGGGATGAAGCCAAAGCAGTAATAAGGGGAAATTTTATATCTCTAGAGACCTACTTGCATAAAATAGAGAAAGAGAATGCCAATGAATTGGGCTTGCAACTAAAAATGCTAGAAAAGGAACAAATTAAAAACCCCCAGACAAACACAAAACTGGAAATTCTAAAAATAAAAGGTGAGAGTAATAAAATTGAAAGTAAAAAAACAAAAACCTATAGACAAACCCTTAGTAAATCTGATTAAAAAAAAGGAAGGAGGAAAAGCAAATTGTTAGTCTTAAAAATGAAAAGGGACAACTCACCACTAATGAAGTGGAAATGAGAGCAATAATTAGGAGTTACTTTGACCAACTTTATGCCAATAAATTCTATAACTTAAGTGAAATGGAAGAATACCTTCAAAAATATAGCTTGCCCAGATTAACAGAGGAAGAAGTAAATAGTCTAAATAGTCCCATTTCAGAAAAAGAAATAGAACAAGCTGTTAACCAACTCCCTAAGAAAAAATCCCCAGGACCAGATGGATTTACATGTGAATTCTACCAAACATTTAAAGAACAACAAACTTTAATGCTATATAAACTATTTGGAAAAAAACAGGGATTGAAGGAGTCCTAACAAATTCCTTTTATGACACAGACATGGTATGAATACCTAAACCAGGTAGGTTGAAAACAGAGAAAGAAAATTATCGATCAATCTCCCTAATGAATATTGATGCTAAAATCTTTAAAATATATTAGCAAAAAGACTACAGAAAATCATCTCCAGGATAATACACTATGACCAAGTGGGATTTATACCAGGAATGCAGGGCTGGTCCAATATTAGCATAATCAACTATATTAATGACCAAATTATCAAAAACCATATGATCATCTCAATAGATGCAGAAAAAGCATTTGACAAATCCAACATCCATTCCTACTAAAAACACTTGAGAGTATGGACTATTCCTTAAAATAATCAGGAGCATATATTTAAAACCATCAGTAAGCATCATATGTAATGGGGATAAGTAAGATCAGGAGTGAAACAAGGTTGCCCATTATCACCATTACTATTCAATATTGTATTAGAAACACTAGCCTCGGCAATAAGAGTTGAGAAAGAGATTAAAGGAATTAGAGTGGGTAATGAGGAAACCAAACTATCACTCTTTGCAGATGATATGATGGTATACTTAGAGAACACCAGAGATTTTACTAAAAAACTATTAGAAATAATTCACAACTTTAGCAAAGTTGAAGGAAAAAAATAAATCCACATAAATCCTCAGCATTTTTACACATCACCAACAAATTCCAATAGCAAGAGATAAAAAGAGAAATTCCACTCAAAATAACTATCGATAGTATAAAATATTTGGGAATCTATCTACCAAAGGAAAGTCAGGAATTATGTGAGCAAAATTACAAAACACTTGCCACAAAAATAAAGTCAGATCTAAATAATTGAAAAGACATTAAGTGCTCTTAGATAGGCTGAGCAAATATAATAAAAATGACAATACTCCCTAAAATATAATAAAGATGACAATACTCCCTAAGTAATCTACTTATTTAGTGCTTTACCAATCAGATTCTCAAGAAACTATTTTAATGATCTAGAAAAAATAACAATAAAATTCATATGGAAGAACAAAAGGTTGAGAATTTCAAGGTAATTAATGAAAAAAAAAAAAACATCAAATGAAGGTGGCCTAGCTGTACCTGATCTAAAACTATATTAAAAGGCATTATACCATTTGGTATTGGCTAAGAAATAGACTAGTTGATCAGTGGAATAGGTTAGGTTCACAGGACAAAATAGTGAATAAAAATAGCAATCTAGTGTTTGACAAACCCAAAGATCCCAACTTCTGGGATAAGAATTCATTATTTGACAAAAACTGCTGGGAAAACTGGAAATTAGTATGGCAAAAATTAGGCATGGACCCGCACTTAACACCACATATTAAGATAAAATCAAAATGGGTCCATGATTTAGGCATAAAGCATGAGATCATAAATAAATTAGAGGAACATAGGATAGTTTACCTCTCAGACTTCTGGAGGAGGAAGGAATTTGTGACCAAAGGAGAAATAGAGATCGTTATTGATCACAAAATAGAAAATTTTGATTACATTACATTAAAAAGCTTTTGGTCTAACAAAACTTATGCAAACAGGATTAGAAGAGAAGTAACAAACTGGTAAAACATTTTTACTGTTAAAGCTTCTGATAAAGGCCTCATTTCCAAAATATACAGAGAATTGACTCTAATTTATAAGAAATCGAGCCATTCTCCAATTGATAAATGGTAAAAGGATATGAACAGACAATTTTCAGATGATGAAATTGAAACTATTTCCACCCATATGAAAGAGTGTTCCAAATCATTATTGAGTAGAGAAATGCAAATTAAGACAACTCTGAGATACCACTACACACCTGTCAGATTGGCTAAGATGACAGCAAAAAATAATGATGAATGTTGGAAGTGATGTGGGAAAACTGGGACACGGATGCAATGTTGGTGGAGTTGTGAAAGAATCCAGCCATTCTGGAGAGCAATCTGGAATTATGCCCTAAAAGTTATCAAACTGTGCATACCCTTTGATTCAGCAGTGCTACTATTGGGCTTATAGCCTAAGGAAATACTAAAGAAGGGAAAGAGACCTGTATGTGCCAAAATGTTTGTGGCAGCCCTTTTTGTAGTGGCTAGAAACTGGAAAATGAATGGATGTCCATCAATTGGAGAATGGTTGGGTAAATTGTGGTATATGAATGTTATGCAATATTATTGTTCTGTAAGAAATGACCAGCAGGATGAATACAGAAAGGCTTGGAGAGACTTACATGAACTGATACTGAGTGAAATGAGCAGAGCCAGAAGATCATTATACATTTCACCAACAATACTGTATGAGGATGTATTCTGATGGAAGTGGCTATCTTCAACAAAGAGAAGATCTAATTCAGTTTCACTTGATCAATGATGGACAGAATCGGCTACACCCAGAGAAGGAACACTGGGAAATGAGTGTAAACTGTTTGCATTTTATGTTTTTCTTCCCAGATTATTTTTACCTTCTGAAGCCAATTCTTCCTGTGCAACAAGAAATTCGGTTCTGCACACATATATTATATCTAGGATGTACTATAACATATTTAACATGTATGGGACTGCCTGCCATCTAGGGGAGGGGGTGGAGGGAAGGAGGGGAACAATCGGAACAGAAGTGAGGATAATGTTGTAAAAAATTACCCATGCATATGTACTGTCAAAAAAAAGTTATAATTACAAAATAAATAAATAAATATATACATATATATATTTAATAATCACATATAGGTAAAATGGAATGGTGGTCATTCCTTGATGTTCTGTTACTTTCAGCAATATTACAGAGATCAGATTGCGATACTTTTATTCAAAGTTATTTCATTCATTTTTGCAATAAAATATTAAATATAAAAGAATAACTGCAGAGAGTTTTTGTCCCAAGAACATTTCTATCTGAACTCCCATTGAAAAAAGATTAAAATAATTAATTTAATATTGACTGTAATAATGTTTAATAATAGTAAAGAGTGTAACTGTTAAGTTCTTACTAAGTGCTAATGAGATAATGAGATATTAGGTTCTTACTAAGTGCTAAGTCGGTACTCTCTAGTTCTGGTCTTTACTAGGAGTTTAACTCCTTTGAACTCCTGGAGAGGAGCTAGCATGCTTAGGAGGAGCAAGTTCATTGGTTGAAGTAATTTTTCCCAGAAGCCCTTGCGTTATCACACGCCCATTCTCTGGGAAATATAAAAGAGGGCGGCCCTCGAGAGATAGAGAAGAGTCTCTGTTCTAGGTCAGAGTTGGAGCAGCTCTATGAGGCGAAAGAGTCTCTTGTTTGGGCCAGACTTGAGGCGGCTCTCCAGAGGAAGAAGAAGTCACTACTCTGGACCAGAGTTGGCGGCAACTGTCTGGAGACAAGGGCTCTCTACAGGAAGAAGAATCTGTCCTAGAGATTTGAGTTGACACAGCAGATCTCCTCCCAGAGAGCAATTGGCAGTCTCTGGAGACAACAGAACTTTACATTTAACAATAACAATCACAATAAAAACTAACATTTGTCAATAGTCAATAAACATTTGTTAAATCTCTACTTTGTACTAGACACTATGCTAAACACTGAGTATACAAATAAGAAAAAGACAATCCCTGCCCTTAAGATGTTTAGTCTGATATGGCAGGGAGAGGGGTCATGGTGGTGGGGTGGAGCTGAACAAAAGGAAGTTGAAAGGGAGCAATATTCAGGGGCATAATGTTCTTGGAAACCAAGTAGAGCTGCTGATGAAAAATAAAGAATAACCTACAAAGCTCTGTGCCTTCTATAAAGGAAGGCTTTGGAAGTTATTCATTTTTCCAGTCTCTGTCTCTGCAATCAGAGTGAAAAGATTGATGAAGGGTGCTGAAATGTTTAGTATCAAAACTGAGTCAGTCTGTGGAATCCTTGGTTTGTAAATTGATTTAAAATTTTTGAATTATTTTACATATATATGTCATTTGACTCATAACAAACCCATGAAGTTAGTAATCTGAGTATTACCATAACCATTTTACAGAAAGGAAACTTTCAGGTTCAGAGAGGTACAATAATTTATTTACTCATGGTAACTCCAACAGTATATGTGTAAGAAGCAAAATCTGAAATTAGCTTTCCTGACTCTAACATACTATCCACAATTTTACCCTGTCTCTTTAGTAATCTTAGTTAATCTAAATATAAAGTTCTTTGCTCTGAATTTTTCTACTTGCCTTTCAGAATGAAGAGCCAAACTCTGAAAGTAAGAAGATGTCACTACTAGCTAAACAAGAAGAAGATGGTAAGTTGTAGGAAATGGAATGACTTCCTGTGATAACTGGTTTTAGAGCCAGAAGGAATCTTAGAGTTTGTCTTGGCCACTCTCCCTTAACAGATAAGGAAGTTCAGGAGTCAAGAAGTTATATGATTTGTCTAAAATCTCTCTCTCTCTCTCTCTCTCTCTCTCTCTCTCTCTCTCTCTCTCTCTCTCTCTCTCTCTCTCTTTCTCTCTCTTTCTCTCTCTTTCTCTCTCTTTCTCTCTCTCTCTCTCTCTTTCTCTCTCTCTCTCTCTCTCTTTCTCTCTCTCTCTCTCTCTCTTCTCTCTCTCTCTCTCTCTCTCTCTCTCTTTCTCTCTCTCTCTCTCTCTCTTTCTCTCTCAATCTCTCTCTCTCTCTCTTTCTCTCTCTTTCTCTCTCTCTCTCTCTCTTTCTCTCTCTTTCTCTCTCTCTCTCTCTGTCTGTCTCTCTTACACACACACACACGTACACACACACAGAGCAGCAGAGTTGAAATCATCTTTATGAGTTTAAATCTAGCCTCAGACAATTGCTACTTATTTGACCCTGGACAAATATTTAATCCTGTTTGCCTTACTTCCTCATGTGTAAAATGAACTGAGACTTCCAGCCAAGATGGCACAGAGGAGGCACACATCTGCTTGAGCTCCACGTTTCCTCTCAGAATTTATTTCATGACAAGCCTCAGAATTAATGCTTGACTGGAAAAAACCCCACAAATAATTACCAACAAAAGACATCCTTGAAATTCAACAGAAAAGGTTTTTGCTCAGGGACGGGGACAAACAGATCCAGCCCAGGCTGAGGGTAAGTAGGAGAGCTTGGAAGGCAACTCACACAGTGAAGACCAGAGCGGGAAGGGGTGCAATCTCTGCCGTTTTTGTGGAACTACCTTTACTACATGTGGATATTCTGTCTTGGCAGCAAGCCAGGATCAGCATAGAAGCTGTAAAAACAAGAGGTAAATAATAAAACCCCGAAAAGCTAGCGTCACTCAGGACCTGGCCACCCTCACCCCCATCCGGAGTGACTCAGAGTGTTCTTAGAGCCTCAGAGTCTCAGAGGGCAGATGCCGTGCAGCCATTGCTGTCCTGCTAGTGCCTCGCTGCTGCCCCCTTTATAGTCTGTAGAGGAATCTCGGTAACACCATCCAGCCCCATCCCCCGCAAAAAGCAGATCATTTGTTTTTCTTGTTAGTTTGTTTTCTTTGATTCTTCTCTGACAAAATGAGCAAAAAAATTAAAAGGACTCTAACCCATTCATAGCTTCTGTATGGATAGAGAGCAGACTTTAAACCCTGAGGAGACTAAAGACAGACTCTCTCCAGAGGAATCCCCCAAGGGAGATATGATCTGCTCCTCAATACACAAAAATGTCATAGAAAAAATCAAAAAGGCCCTCACAAGAGAGGTAGAAGAAAAATGGGAAAAGGAAAGGGAAGCTTGGCAAGAGAGTCTGGAGAAGTCATTCTACTCATTTAAAGATAGAGTGGATAAAGAAATCAAATAATTGAAAAGCAAAACTACTGAGCTGGAAAAAGAAAATAGCTTTCTAAAAAATAAAATTGGCGAAATGGAAGAAAATTCCATAAAACAAAACAATTCACTTAAAAACTCATTTGGACAATTAGAAAAAGATATTAAAAAAGTGAGTGAAGAAAATACATCATTGAAAATCAGAATCAAACAAATAGAAGTGAATGTCTTGAGGAGACACCAGGAATCAAAACAAAACAAAAAAATGAAACAATGGAAAAGAATGTCAGGTACCTTCTTGGGAAGATAATAGACCTGGAAAATAGATCCAGGTGAGACAATCTGAGAATAATTGGACTCCCTGAAAAATATGAGGAAAAAAGGAGCCTGGAGACTATGTTCCAGGAAATTATCAAGGAGAACTGCCCAGATGTTTTAGAAATAGAGGGTAAAATAGACATTGAAAGAATTCATCTATCACCTACTGAAAGGGACCCTAAAATCAAAACGCCAAGAAATATAGTGGCCAAATTCCAGAGCCATCAGACAAAAGAAAAAATACTGCAAGCTGCTAGAAAAAATAAATTCACATATGGAGGAGCCACAATAAAGATTACCCAGGATCTAGCAGCATCCACATTAAAGGATTGAAGGACCTGGAATATGATAATCTGAAAGGCTAAGGAACTTGGTATGCAGCCAAGAATAACTTACCCAGGAAAAATGAGCATCTTTTTCCAGGGAAGAAGATCGACATTCAACAAAATAAATGAATTCCATCTATTCTTGATGAAAAAACCGGATCTAAACAAAAAGTTTGATCTCCAAATATAGAACTCAAGAGATACCTAAAAAGGTAAATAGAAATTTTGAGAACTGTATTTCTGCCATAAAGATATATAAAGAACACATGTATAATTTGTTCTAGAAACTAGAGGTGGAAAGGAAATTATACCAGAAAAAATGGTAAAGTGGTGGTACTACATCTCACAAAGAGGCAAAGGTAACCTGTTATATCTGAGAGAAAGACAGGAGGGGGATGAACATAGTGTGTATCATATTCTCATTAGAATGGCTTAAAGAGAAAAATATAGATATATTAGATTTATGGTGAAACTCCTTCCACTTCATTGGAAAGTGGGAGGGGAAAAGTGAAAAAGGAAGGAGTAAGCTAAGGGGAAGGGAATACAGAAATTGTGAAGAAAAGGGGTAAAATAGGGGGAGGAACTCTAAGATGGAGGAGGGATGCTAAAAAGGGAGGGCTGTGAGAAGCAAGTGGTGTTCACAAGTTTAATACTGGGGAGGGGGGTAAGGGGCAAAGAAAGGAGAAAAGCATAAGCAGGAGTTAACATGATGGCAAACAATACAGAATTAGTCATTTAAGGCATAAATGTGAATGGGGTAAACTCCCCCATAAAGAGGAAACAGTTAGCAGACTGGATTAAAAGCCAGAATCCTACAATATGTTGTTTACAGGAAACACACCTGAAACAGGGTGATACATACAGAATAAAGGTAAAATCTCCTATGCCTCAGGTGAAACCAAAAAAGCAGGGGTAGCCATCCTCATCTCAGATCAAGCAAAAGCAAAAATTGATCTAATCAAAAGAGATAAGGAAGGAAACTATATCTTGCTAAAGGGTAGCATAGATAACAAAGCAATATCAATATTAAACATATGCACCAAGTGGTGCGGCATCTAAATTCTTAAAAGAGAAATTAAGAGAGCTGCAAGAAGAAATAGACAGCAAAACTATAATAGTGGGAGATCTCAACCTTGCACTCTCAGAATTAGATAAATCAAATCACAAATAAATAAGAAAGAAGTCAAAGAGGTAAATAGAATACTAGAAAAGTTAGATGTGATAGATGTTTGGAGAAAACCAAATGGAGACAGAAAGGAGTACACTTTCTTCTCAGCAGTTCATGGAACTTATACAAAAATTGACCATATATTAGGACATAAAAACCTCAAACTCAAATGCAGTAAGGCAGAAATAGTAAATGCATCCTTTTCAGCCCACTATGCAATGAAAATTATACTCAATAAAAAGCCAGGGGAAAATAGACCAAAAAATAATTGGAAACTAAATGAATCATACTAAGGAATGATTGGGTGAAACAGCAAATCATAGACATAATTAATAACTTCACCCAAGAAAATGACAATAACGAGACATCATACCAAAATGTGTGGGATGAAGCCAAAGCAGTAATAAGGGGAAATTTTATATCTCTAGAGGCCTACTTGCATAAAATAGAGAAAGAGAATGCCAATGAATTGGGCTTGCAACTAAAAATGCTAGAAAAGGAACAAATTAAAAACCCCCAGACAAACACGAAACTGGAAATTCTAAAAATAAAAGGAGAGAGTAATAAAATTGAAAGTAAAAAAACAAAAAACTATTGAATTAATTAATAAAACTAAGAGTTGGTTCTATGAAAAAACCAACAAAATAGACAAACCCTTAGTAAATCTGATTAAAAAAAGGAAGGAGGAAAAGCAAATTGTTAGTCTTAAAAATGAAAAGGGACAACTCACCACTAATGAAGTGGAAATGAGAGCAATAATTAGGAGTTACTTTGACCAACTTTATGCCAATAAATTCTATAACTTAAGTGAAATGGAAGAATACCTTCAAAAATATAGCTTGCCCAGATTAACAGAGGAAGAAGTAAATAGTCTAAATAGTCCCATTTCAGAAAAAGAAATAGAACAAGCTGTTAACCAACTCCCTAAGAAAAAATCCCCAGGACCAGATGGATTTACATGTGAATTCTACCAAACATTTAAAGAACAACAAACTTTAATGCTATATAAACTATTTGGAAAAAAACAGGGATTGAAGGAGTCCTAACAAATTCCTTTTATGACACAGACATGGTATGAATACCTAAACCAGATAGTTTGAAAACAGAGAAAGAAAATTATAGACCAATTTCCCTAATGAATATTGATGCTAAAATCTTTAAAAAATATTAGCAAAAAGACTACAAAAATCATCCCTAGGATAATACACTGTGACCAAGTGGGATTTATACCAGGTCCAATATTAGGAAAACTATTAGCATAATTGACTACATCAATGACCAAATTATCAAAAACCATGTGATCATCGCAATAGATGCAGAAAAAGCATTTAACAAAATCCAACATTCATTCCTACTAAAAACACATGAGAGTATAGGAATAAATGGACTATTCCTTAAAATAATCAGGAGCATATATTTAAAACCATCAGTAAGCATCATATGTAATGGGGATAAGTAAGATCAGGAGTGAAACAAGGTTGCCCATTATCACCATTACTATTCAATATTGTATTAGAAACACTAGCCTCGGCAATAAGAGTTGAGAAAGAGATTAAAGGAATTAGAGTGGGTAATGAGGAAACCAAACTATCACTCTTTGCAGATGATATGATGGTATATTTAGAGAACCCCAGAGATTATGCTAAAAAGCTATTAGAACTAATTTATAACTTTAGCAAAGTTGAAGGAAAAAAATAAATCCACATAAATTCTCAGCATTTTTATACATTACCAATAAAATCCAACAGCAAGAGGTACAAAGAGAAAATCCATTCAAAATAACTGTCGATGGTATAAAATATTTGGGAATCTATCTACTAACGGAAAGTCAGGAATTATGTGAGCAAAATTACAAAACATTTGCCACAAAAATAAAGTGAGATCTAAATAATTGGAAAGACATCCAGTGCTCCTGGATAGGCTGAGCAAATATAATAAAGATGACAATACTCCCTAAGTAATCTATTTATTTAGTGCTATATCAATCAGACTCCCAAGAAACTATTTTAATGACCTAAAAAAAAATAACAACATAATTCATATGGAAGAACAAAAGGTTGAGAATTTCAAGGCAATTAATGAAAAAAACATCAAATGAAGGTGGCCTAGCTGTATCTGATCTAAAACTATATTATAAGGCAGCAGTCACTAAAACCATTTAGTATTGGCTAAGAAATAGACTAGTAATAGCAATCTAGTGTTTGAACTTTTGAAATGCCAGAGTGGCCAGATTTCCACAACCCTAATTATCTTAGTCCTAATGAACAGGAAAGGGAAGTTGCAACTAGGGGAAATGAGGCAGAATGATTTAGGGAAACTGAGGCAGAACAATAAAAGGAAACTGTGGCACAACACTCAGAAATCAGCAGATTCTACAAATCAGGGCTTTTGTTGATTTAAGAAAATGTTGATAATTCAGATTAAACTTAAAAATATGTTGTGCGAATTTCTTTCCAGAGAGGTAGTTGTTAAAATTTACAAGTCCACCCCCTTATAGCCCAGATTGTCTTCAAATATATTTCCTAATGCATACTTTATTTTCTGAGCTTTTATCTGAGCTGTCTCAACTAAACATTTTACTTTCACGAGTTTTCCTCCACCAGGTTTGACATGGCAGAGTGAATATAAAAAAAGTTTATGATCCCAGAAAAGAATATCAGTGGAGCTCCACAGCTAGGTAATTGATTTATGTCATTTACATGACTTACCCAAATATCTTCCCAGATTTCAGATGAGACTAGAAGAGAAAGTTCCTTCAATGGTCTGGGAATCCCTTTTGTCACTGAAATGTAACCTTGCAGGATTGGCTATATTCATATGTCACTTATTATACTGTGCTTGATTATATTAAAATCCTTTTGCAAGGATTTATGATACTGAACTCAAAAAACAGTGAATTACAGACAGCATAATATATACTGGAAAGATTTGAAGTCAGAGGACTAGATTTGAATCTAAAGGGTATCATTATTAATTACACAATCTTAGGAAAATGATTGGACTTCTTTAAGTCTCAGTTTTTTCATTTGTAAAATTAGAAGGTCAAACTAGATGACCTTCAAAGCCATTTGGGATGTAGATTCATAATTCCATTAGTCAACGTAGACATGAAATGTAATCACTATTACTCTCAGCAGGTCTCCTCCCCTGCACTCATAAAGTCAATTAATTTCCTTCTTATTTGAATAACTGGATGAGCTGGAGAAATGTGTTCCTAATGTTGTTTGATTCTATAGCATTTTTTTGTTTTATGGTAATGTACAAAGAAACCAATCTCCATCTCTTTGCTCCAGGAATTTTTCACTCTCCACTTGGACTCTGAACACTGACTTCCTGTTTTTTTTTTTTTTTAATTTCAACTAAAATTCCATCTTTTATTAGAAACCTTCCTTAATCTCTCTTAATTCTAATGCTTCCTATTTATTCTGTATGTAGTTCACCTTATGTTAGTTTACATGTTATCTCTCCCTCATTAGATTGTAAGGTCAAGGACAGGCACTCTCTTTTACCTCTTATTGTACCTCTAGCACTTAGCACTATGTCTCTGGAACATGGAGGCACTTAATAAATATTGACTAACTTATAGATATATATGAATCTATTTATAGATTTAATTATAGAGCATTAATTCTGAATTTAAAATTATTTCACATATTTTCAACTAATTTATATCCTGCAATTTACAGAATTTCTTGAATCCTGAATACAAGGGAGAATAAGTATAAAATGTTGCATATGATATTAGATACACTGCTTTGTTGGTGGGTTTGTTGGATTGTCTTTTCCTTTATTGCAAAAGACTGATTCTTTATTACAACTTAGGGTGCATGCCCAGTATTGAGAAATGGCTAGGATATAGAAAACAAAAGACATCAATAAAAGTCTTTTTTTTTTTTTTAGTTTGTTTTTTCCACCTCTTTTGTTCTTTAAATATCTCCCTAAAATAGAGTTAGTTTTGGAGAGACAAAACTAAACCCTCAATCCTAAAGTGAGATTCATAGTAAAAAGAGAAAATAAGTTAAAAAATGCTGCTGCAAAGTACAAAATGATACAAAATAATAGACTTTTTCTCAACTTGAAGATTCTAGTAATTTAGAATATAATGTAGGAAAATCCATAACTTCAGAAATAACTTGAGGAAGCAGATCAGTTTTTTATTGTCAGTTGGTTTGTTTGTTTGTTTTGTGAAAGATAAAAAACTCATATACTTCAAATGTATTTCTGGAATTGGTTCCTTTTTATTTCCCCCTCCTTCCCACTCTCCTTCCCTCCCCCAGCCCCACTCTAAGGGGACTTTAGAGATTTCTACTTCCTTTAGATTTCTTTGTTGTCTTATAAATAGCACACTTGAAAAGCTGCAGTCTGAGAGAAAACTTTTGCTTGACTTTTTTTGGAGTGACAGAGAGATGAAGACTTCCATAACAGCTGGTTTCCAGAACAAAGGTTTAGCTTCTATAGTAGCCTCAAAAAAGCAAAAATCAGGAATGGAATATGAACAGTGAATATGTATTTTATACACTCATGGAAAATGGATACAGTCTGATTCAAACCTATATGGACTGTTTTAAGTATATAACAACAAAGAGTTATTTCCAGTAAATTAATAGTCAAAGAATATAAACTTGCAATTTAAAAAAAAAATAGTAAGCTGACAACAACAGTTTATATGATTGCTCTATATAATGCTCCAAATATCTAATAAGAATTCAGATTAAAATCACTTTGAAGTTCTTATACCCACTACATAGTCAAAGATGACAACAAAAAGTGTTAGAGGAAAGACACACTAATTCTGGTGTTGGGGATGGGGTGTCAGTAAAAAATTATACTAAACAAAGAAAAAGAAAGAAAAAAATATCAATGAATCATTTAAAAGAATGCTGGGAAAAGTGTAGAAGGAAGTTGAAAGGAAGATATAGCTTTATAATTGAGATTCCTTATCTCATATGCACTCATCTTTTAAAAAATGTTCTTTAAATAAGTAAATATTTATATTTGCTAATATTTGCAAACTCAGAGTAAAAAATCAAATCTGACAAAATGAATATTCCTTCCCTTCCTCAGGTGTGATAGGAAATTTCCTATCATACTCTTGAATTGTATACTGTTGAGCTTTGTTCTTACTTATCTTTCTGACTTTTCAATACACATTTTCCTATTCTGTAAGGTCTTTTTCATACTGTTCATTACTTATGCATTCACTGCATATAATTTTTCCTTCTGTTATTCTTCATATCTATTTCACATCTGTTTTCACTGATTTTTCTTTTTGCACATTTTTAATCAGTCAGTTGATTGATTAAATTTATTAAGTGCCTAAAGCTAAGGTGGCTATTGTCTTTGCTCCCTTATCTTAAGTTAGTTTATAACACTTTCATAATGGACTTGGGGGTACATACTTGGATTATTTATGGTTTTTGTATGGTTAAGTCTGTGTTGTTGAGATAATGATCCCATCACATAAACCTACCACATACCTTTTAAGATTTGTCCTTATATATTTGTTTGGAATCTCTGACATAGTATCTCAGCGTTTATGGACGGTTGGACATGAACCCTTAAAACCAGGGAGACTTGAGGAACTTATCAAGTATTCCTTTGACTCTTTAGCATTATCAATGAAACTTTGAAAGGAAACCAGAATTCACATGTGATCATGATGCAGTTAGTGGCTGTGCAGAGAGATGAGGTATGATAATCCCCTTCCGGTTGGTGCAGGTTCAATGTGAAAGAATTCACGAACCCGAAATATTAGTGGCAAAAAAAGGGATGGGGAGAGGCATTCTGATTTTCTAAAACATAAGATCTTTTATCCTTATCAAGTATTCTGATAAAGAGGGAGAGGAGGTTTTACAGAACTGAGAAGCAGGGAAACTGAGGCAGGACTGAATCAGGATAACTAGGGAAACTGAGTCAGGACAATAAAAGAGAACTGTGGCATAACAAAAGGGGACACAATTTACATCAATAGGATAGAGGACATGTGTTCCTCGAAGCCAACATTCTCTCTAATGCCTAGGGAGAAATATTGCATCAACTGCTCCTGAAAAAGAGATGGTGGTATTTCTTCATTAGAAATCTATTGCAGGGGCATCTAGGTGGTGCAGTGAATAGAGCACCAGCCCTGAAGTCAGGAAGACCCCTGTTCAAATCTGGTCTCAGACACTTAACACTTCCTAGCTGTGTGACCTTGCACAAGTCACTCAACCCCAATTGCCTCAGGAGGAGAACACCTACTTATTTTGTAAATGACAAAACATAAAGGAACCTTTCTTCAGAATTTGTGTTTAGGGACTCTGAATTTAAACCTGTATCACTTCTCATATACATTCTCCCTTTCTGCAGAAGAGGAGGCATTTTCCTTTAAATATAGCCCTGGGAAACTGAGAGGGAACCAATATAAGAAAATGCTGACTAAAGAAGAATTGGAGGAAGAACAAAGGTAAGTTGCATTCCTCTCCAACTTGTATGTTATAAAACCTTTTCAGTTCTTCATGTAGTTTTGAGGTACATTCAAGTGTCTTCCATGTTCTCTCAGGACTCAAGAGGGATATGTATTCTCTGGAACATTTCCCTCCCTTACTTACCTATTCTTATATTTCTTTTCTATTAGCTAATCTTTTCAATTCTAAAAATATTCATATCTGAGAATTCCCTGAACATCTTTGCCAAAAAAAGAGGTTCCTTTATTGTGGTAAGAGACAATCTTTGAACTGAGGGGCAGGGCCAAGCTCATGGTATACTTGAGAGTGTCTCTGCTTCTGGAAGGGATTAAAAAACTGAGTTTGTTCTTATCTCCTGTCCTTTCAAAGCCTACTGTTTCTGAATAGGTAAATCCTAGTAGCTCACTTATATGGGGAGCTCATGACAAAAATAATTTATCACTTCAGCACAGTAGAATATTCTTCTAGCTCAAATCAGATTACCAGAATGTAGGGGGCAGCTAGGTGGTGCAGTGGCTAGAGCACCAGCCTTGAATTCAGGAGTACCAGAGTTCAAATTTGGTCTCAGACACTTAACACTTCCTAGCTGTGTGACCCTGGGCAAGTCACTTAACCCCAGCCTCAGGGGAAAAAAAAAAAAAAAGATTATTAGAATGTACTTCTTCCATTCTTATTTCACAAATTTCTCTTCCTCCTTCCTAAGCTAGAAGTGTAATGTTTTCGTTCTGGACTGTGGCACTCAGAAGGCTTCTGCAGCTTTCAGCTTTTCGTCTCAGCTATTGTCCCACCTCCTGGCCATGGACCAGTATACGCAGTCATCTGTATTTCATTTACCTTCATTTAATCCTGCCAAGGCAGCTGTGGAGACTAGAGAGGGCAGTGACATAGACAAATGACTTTTAAAGATTGTTGAAATCTTCAATATGTATACAGATGCTGTTATTCTATCCAAGTGGCCCCTCTGTTTGCCCTTGGTTCATTTTGTAATGCCAGAAAAACTGAGCCAGGATAGAGATTAGAGAACAATTTAATAATTTATTTGAAAGGGAGAAATTTACTGGGACCAAATGGGCCCATGGTTTGGTCCCAGGGCTGAATGAGACTATTATCTCCAAGAATCCAGCCGTGAATGTCGGATACAAGATTCTTTTATAAGGTAACGAGAACAGTGACATAATGACGGCAGGTACCTAGGATGACATAATGGAGGGAGGTATAGGAGAGGCTCCTGATATTCTAATGATGTCTAAGATATAAGACCTATTATCCTATGAAACATTAAGAGGGAATGGTTATAATTTGAGGCAGAGTAACTGAGTAGGGAAACTGGGTCAGGACATTAAAAGAGAACTGTGGCACAACAATTTGGTAAAGTCAGGACATCTATGTCAGCTGCATAGATTCTTGGAGTCTCTAGCATCTCATAGGTGTTTGCTGTGGTATTAACCCCTTTCTTACCACAAACATTCATTATCACCATGAAATGATATTCCAGAGATCAAGTGGAATGGAAGATTGTGTTGTTACAATAATGCAAAACTAGGCAACTGTTTTTTATTATTTTTGGGGTGCTCTTTTTATTCACCGATCCCTCCAGCCTTTCAAGTATCAGAAAATATTGTCAATAATAAATATAGTATCAGGGGTATTCTGTAGCCTTTAGCTCTATAGCTTCTCCTCAGCAGCCTTTTCAGACTACTACCAGCAGATGTTTCTCCGTAGAACAAAATAATAAACATCCAGGCAAGTAGCACCCAGGTACCCCAGAACTCATGTTACATCATCTTTGCTAGTGCAGACAACCCTTTGCTTTCCCTCAGGTCTTTACCATGCTGCCTCTTTGGTCTTATCAAGTTTACTCCTTTTATATTACAGGATTGAGCTGACCTCTGACTTCACTTGCCTGTAGCAAGTACCTTAGTTCTGCACCACAAATACTCTCCCAAAACTTTTTGGTAAGGATTCTGACTTCTTAGACTAATGGATTAGATCATTGTCTGTGAATGGTCTAACTCTTATTACCCCTACTTCCTTCATAACCAATTAATAAAATGTATCTCATCTGAACCTCATTTTATCTTTCATGAGCATCAAAAGTCACAAGCAAAAACAGAATAGATATTCCTCTTGACATCTGTGAATGTCCATGGGATGAACTCAGGTTCATATTCAGGATGGAGGAGTTAGTCTGTTCTGTTTCCTAGAGAAAACGAGAGAAGAATCTGGAAGGCAAATGTAATCATTTATAGGTATACTTTGTATTATGTACATGCAAGCTGGATACCATCATATGTGTGCATACCTGCACCTACTTGGGGAGATGGGCCTTTTGTATTGTGAGCTTTTAATTTTAATCTCTATAAGATGACAGTTCCATCTTACTAAAAAGGGACTACAAAGAACATTGTACTAGGGTAAAAGTACATTGTGACTGAGAATTTTTAGTTCTCAAGGTTTTAATATAAACAAAAAATAATGGGGATAAGGCAAAGTTAGTTCCTCTCTTCCTGTTGATTAGAAAGAAGAGTGGTTGTATTAAAAATATCAGAGGATAATATGATTTAGGATGAGGAGGAGCCTTAGAAATTATTTGGTCCAATTCCCCCCATTTTACATGGCAATAATATTGCCTGAGAATCTGGCTGAGCTCAAATAATCTTTCCACTATAATCAATTTATTGTAGATTGAGGTTTGGAAAATAAGATAATATTTTGGCCAGGTAACAAGAAAAATTTGGATTTTAGTAGAAATCTGTTTTTTGGCCCAGTGATAAACTATGAGCCTATATAAAAGGACAGAGTGCCTTGGTTACTTTCAGAAAGATCATTTCATTTGCACTTTCAAAGATTCTTTTCTTCCAGTCACCCAAAGTCTTATCACCATTATCCCAGTCCCTTCTTAGCAGGGGTGAAAACTTTGGTATTTACTGTAATGCTGTCCCTTGTGTATATTGAATAGTTTCCCCCATTTTAAGTCTGCCCTCAACACCATCACCTTCCATGACTCTGTAAGGAAAGAGATTAGTAGATTAAGAATATCAATCAACTAAGTTAATCATTTAAAATGAGCTGGTAAAACTCACGTATATATTTCCATCACTACTATCCTGGTCAGCATGAACCTAATTTTTTAAAAGACATTTCTATGTCTCTATCTTTGTCTTTTTGTTTATAATGTCTATTTTTCCTTTTCCTTCCCTTTCCTATGTGTCAGTAATGAAGGTGACTTTACTTCTCAATTCCACATTACTCTTACTTGTTTTCCTTCACAGTTTGGGGATGCTTGGGGATGAAAGGCTAATAAATTTGGTTTTTGTCTTTTCATCTTATACAGTGTGATAGTTTTGTTGGGAGTGTAGAAGTCATTGCTGCTATTAGTCAATCAATAAGTATTTATTATGATCCTATTATGAATCAGGCACTATGCTAGGCACAGGGAATGTAAATAGCAAAAATGAAAATCCATACTCAAAAGAGCTTATCCATTTTGCAATCAAGAAATGAGTAATTTATAATTCTGCCATTTTCAGTCATGTCTGATCCCTTTTGAAATTTTCTTGGCAAAGGTACTGAAATGGTTTTTCATTTCCTTCTCCAGCTCATTTTATAGATGAAAAAACTAAGACAAATCAGGGTTACACAGTAATAGACAAATATGCATTTGAACTCAGGAAGATAAGTCTTACTGACTTCAGAATTAGCACTCTATCCACTGTACTACCTAGCTGACCCTGTCTAAGTGAACAGAACAAATTTAAGGAGAATTAAATGCAAAGTAGTTTAAATCAAAGGATTTGGGGAAGAAAGGTACCAGCAGATGGGGGAATCAGGAAAAACTTATTGTTGAAAATGAGAGGATCACTGGGATGAGAACTGCAGCCGGGGGCAATAATTCTGTGCCTTGAGACCTCTCTTTGCCAGAAATACTTGTATTGCAAGATTCAGAAGCAAAAGCAGCATATTTTGAAAGAAAAAAGCAGGAGTTCAGGACAGCCCTTAATGAGAATCCATTGATCCTTACTGAACTCTGCAGGGATTCCTTTGTCCTTGCGGGAATGCCAGGATGATAAGTATCTCTGGGCAGGTGCATAAAAGCCTGGAATCACATATAGCATATCCCAAGAGCCCAGCTCTCAGCTCAAGATATTTGCTATTGAATTGAAGCTGCTATTTGCTGATGATTCCATGAATGAGCCAGGAACAACATGAAACAGGTGCTTTGGTTTAGAGCTATAGATGCCAAGAGAGCTATAGATCTGTTGCTGATGTACTAGTGACACCAGTTGACTTTATTATGAGCCATCTGGTCTCACTGTATATTTCCCACGGTATAACATGGTGGTGATGTGGCATGATACCCCTGATCTGGACACAGCCTCAGAGGTCCTGCCTTACCATATTCTTTATATTCTTTCTTGCTGCCTAGCACAGCAAATCTCAAGTATTCTCTAATTCCTTTTCCATGTAAGAATGACACATAACCATATCATCACCTTTGCCAACCAGAATGATTACATTTCTTTTTGGCATCACATGTACCAGAAGCTAGATTATTATACAGTGGAGCTGATGGAAGTGGGGCCTAGATTTGAAATAAAGTTGCACATGACCCATTTGGGCACTCTGGATGCCACAGCAGACATGGGATGGTGTTAGCACCCATATATCCATACAGCCCACAAAAAGACCTTCCTCAGCATTTTGTATTCCTTGCTTGATTACTTTTTGAAAAGTAATGTAGAGCTTTTCCAAGAATATGCACTGGATCATGACAAGAACTGAGGGGTAATTGATCCTGACTGGAGAGTGGCCATCTCTAGTATTGACATTAAAGCTCACCATCTCTTGCCCCCACACACATACAAAAAAAAAAAAAAAAAAAGGAAGAGGAGGAGAAGAAGGAGAGAAAAAGAGAAATGAAAGAAGGAAGGAAGAAAGGAAGAAAGAAAGAGAAAGAAATGGTGTTTGAGTTAAGCGAAGTCTTGAAGGAAGAAAGGGATTTTGTGGAACTGGAGCTAAGAAGGAATGTATTCCAAGAGTGGAGGAAAACCAATGCAAAGGCACCAAGGTGGGAGATGAACTGTTATATATAAGAAATAGAGAGAAGGACAATTTGGCGGGATTGCAGAAAGATTGGAGCCAATTTTGGGAAAACTTTAAAAGTTAAATAGTAGAAGCAGCTGGGTGGAGAGCACCAGCCAGGAGGACCTGAGTTCAATTGTGTCCTCAGACACTTAACACTTCTAGCTGGGTGACTCTGGGCAAGTCATTTAACTCCAATTGCCTCAGCAAAAATAAAATAAAATAAAATAAAAGTTAAATAGTAAAATTTGTATTTTAGCCTAGAGTCAATAAAGAGCAACTGGTGTTGGTTGAATATGGTTACTTTTTTTGGGGCAGCTGTGTGGAGGATTGACTGGATTTGGGAGAGAGGGAGTTTATTTAGGATATTACAATAATCTCTGAAATTTGATGAGGACATGAACTCAGGAAGAAGCTGTGTGAGTAAAAAAATCATTTTTTGGGGGGGGATTATACTTATTTGTTATTTTCCTCCAGCTACATTCAAAACAAAAAAAAAAAAATTTACATTTGTTTCTAAAACTTTTGAGTCTATTTCTCCCTTATCCCACCCACAATTAAGAAAACAGTTGAAGTTATGCAAAACATTTCCATAATGAAAATAAAAGCCCTAAAGAAAAATTTAGTTAAAAAAGAGAGAGCTAGAGAGAAAAAGAGAATATCTGCATTCAGATGCAATCAGTTCCTTCTCTGAGGATGGATAGGAATTTTCATCGTAAGTCTTCAGATGGACATGGCTCTCTTCAACAATGAGATGATTCAAACCAGTTCCAATTGTTCAGTGATGAAGAGAACCATATACACCCAGAGAAAAGACTGTGGGAACTGAGTATGGATCACAGCATAGCGTTTTCACTTTTTCTGTTGATGTTTGCTTGCATTTTGTTTTCTCAGGTTTCTTTTTCCTTCTTGATCTGATTTTTCTTGTGCAGCAAGATTGGATTTAACATATATTTTAACATACTTAACATGTATTGGACTATTTGCCATTTAGGAAGGAGTTGGGGGATGGAGGGAAAAATTTGGAACAAAATGTTGCAAGGGTTGAAAAATTATCCATGCATACATTTTGTAAATAAAAAGTTTTAATAAAATTAATTTTTTAATTTTAATTTTAAAAATTAATTTTATAATTATAACTTTTTTTGACAGTACATATATATAGGTAATTTTTTACAACATTATCCCTTGCACTCACTTCTGTTCCGATTTTTCCCCTCCTTCCCTCCACCCCTTCCCCTAGATGGCAGGTAGTCCCATACATAGTACATCCTAGATACAATATATGTGTGCAGAACCGAATTTCTTGTTGCACCGGAAGAATTGGATTCAGCAGGTAAAAATAACCTGGGAAGAAAAACAAAAATGCAAACAGTTTACTCTCATTTCCCAGTGTTCCTTCTCTGGGTGTAGCTGATTCTGTCTATCATTGATCAAGTGAAACTGAATTAGATCTCTTTCTTGAAGATATCTACTTCCATCAGAATACATCCTCATACAGTATTGTTGTTGAAGTGTATAAAGATCTCCTGGTTCTGCTCATTTCACTCAGCATCAGTTCATGTAAGTCTCTCCAAGCCTCTCTGTATTCACCCTGCTGGTCATTTCTTACAGAACAATAATATTCCATACCATTCATATACCACAATTTACCCAACTATTCTCCAATTGATGGGCATCCATTCATTTTCCAGTTTTTGGCCACTACAAAAAGGGCTGCCACAAACATTTTGGCACATACAGGTCCCTTTCCCTTCTTTAGTATTTCCTTGGGATATAAGCCCAGTAGTAGCACTGCTGGATCAAAGGGTATGCACAGTTTGATAACTTTTTGGGCATAATTCCAGATTGCTCTCCAGAATGGTTGGATTCTTTCACAACTCCACCAACAATGTATCAGTGTCCCAGTTTTCCCACATCCCCTCCAACATTCATCATTATTTTTTCCTGTCATCTTAGCCAATCTGACAGGTGTGTAGTGGTATCTCAGAATTGTCTTAATTTGCATTTCTCTGATCAATCGTGATTTGAAACACTTTCATATGAGTGGAAATAGTTTCAATTTCATCATCTGAAAATTGTCTGTTCATATCCTTTTACCATTTATCAATTGGAGAATGGCTCGATTTCTTATAAATTAGAGTCAGTTCTCTCTATATTTTGGAAATCAGAACCTTTAACTGTAAAAATGTTTTCCCAGTTTATTGCTTCCCTTCTAATCTTGTTTGCATTAGTTTTGTTTGTATAAAAGCCTTTTAATTTGATGTAATCAAAATTTTGTGATCAATAATGATCTCTAGTTCTCCTTTGGTCACAAATTCCTTCCTCCTCCACAAGTCTGAGAGGTAAACTATCCTATGTTCCTCTAATTTATTTATGATCTCATTCTTTATTCCTAAATCATGGACCCATTTTGATTTTATCTTAATATGTGGTGTTAAGTGCGGGTCCATGCCTAATTTTTGCCATACTAATTTCCAGTTTTCCCAGCATTTTTTGTCAAATAATGAATTCTTATCCCAAAAGTTGGGATCTTCGGGTTTATCAAACACTAGATTGCTATAGTTATTCACTATTTTGTCCTGTGAACCTAATTTATTCCACTGATCTAGTCTATTTCTTAGCCAATACCAAATGGTTTTGGTGACTGCTGCTTTATAATATAGTTTTAGATCAGGTATTGCTAGGCCACCTTCATTTGATGTTTTCTTTTCATTAATTCCTTTTAAATTCTCGACCTTTTGTTCTTCCATATGAATTTTGTTATATTTTCTAGGTCATTAAAATAGTTTCTTGGGAGTCTGATTGGTATAGCACTAAATAAATAGATTAGTTTAGAAAGTATTGTCATCTTTATTATATTTGCTCGGCCTATCCAAAAACACTTAATGTCTTTCCAATTATTTAAATCTGACTTTATTTTTGTGGCAAATGTTCTGTAATTTTGCTCATATAATTCCTGACTTTCCTTTGGTAGATAGATTCCCAAATATATTATATTATTGACAGTTATTTTGAAGGGAATTTCTCTTTGAATCTCTTGCTGGATTTTGTTAATGATGTATAAAAATGTTGAGGATTTATGTGGATATATTTTGTATCCTGCTTGCTAATATTTTATTTAAGATTTTAGCATCAATATTCATTAGGGAGATTGGTCTATAATTTTCTTTCTCTGTTTTCATCGTACCTGGTTTAGGTATCCATACCATGTCTGTGTCATAAAAGGAATTTGGTAGGACTCCTTCAATCCTTATTTTTTCAAATAGCTCATATAACATTGGAGTTAATTTTTCTTTAAATGTTTGGTAGAATTCACATGTAAATCCATCTGGTCCTGGGATCTGGTCCTGGGGATTTTTCTTAGGGAATTGGTTAATAGCTTGTTCTATTTCTTTTCTAAGATGGGACTGTTTAACCTGTTTACTTCTTCCTCTGTTAATCTGGGGAAGCTATATTTTTGAAGGTATTCTTCCATTTCATTTAAGTTATTGAATTTATTGGCATAAAGTTAGGCAATGTAACTCCTAATTATTACTCTAATTTCCTCTTCATTAGTGGTGAGTTCTCCCTTTTCATTTTTAAGACTAACAATTTGCTTTTCCTCTTTCCTTTTTTTAATCAGATTTACTAAGGGTTTGTCTATTTTGTTGGTTTTTTTCATAGAACCAACTCTTAGTTTTATTAATTAATTCAATAGTTTGTTTTTACTTTCAATTTTATTACTCTCTCCTTTTATTTTTAGAATTTCCAGTTTCGTGTTTGTCTGGGGGTTTTTAATTTGTTCTTTTTCTAGCATTTTTAGTTGCAAGCCCAATTCATTGACATTCTCTTTCTTTATTTTATGCAAGTAAGCCTCTGGAGATATAAAATTTCCCCTTATTACTGCTTTGGCTTCATCCCACATATTTTGGTTTGATGCCTCATTATTGTCATTTTCTTGGGTGAGGTTATTAATTATATCAATGATTTGCTGTTTCACCCAATCATTCTTTAGTATGAGGTTATTTAGTTTCCAATTATTTTTTGGTATATTTTCCCTAATAAAATTAATTTTAAAAAATAAGTCCATCAGAGTAGTTGTGTACTGCTGAGAATAGCAAAGTCATTCACAGCTGGTGAATGAAGGACTTTCCAGGGTTTTTTTCTTCTTGAGAGCATCATGCTCATGTAGTTCCCATGTCTATTTGGGTAGGTATATTCTCAGTATAAAATACTGTTTGGTTATTTTAAATGGTCTAAGACAATATTGAATAATATTGGTGACACATAATATAGTTTCCCTATTTCAATTTTTTTATTAAATCTATTTTAATTTTAACTTTGTCTGTGGTCATAATTATTACCCTTTCTTTTTTTTTACATAATAAATTCTCTTTATTGTCATTTTCTTGGGTGAAGTTATTAATTATGTCTATGATTTGCTGTTTTACCCAATCATTCTTTAGTATGAAATCATTTAGTTTCCAATTATTTTTTGGTCTATTTTCAACATTTTTCCTTACAAAATCTTGTGTTCCAAATTTTTTTCTCCCTCCTCTCACTCCTTACTCTAGATAGCAAGTAATCCAATGAATGTTAAATATGTGCAATCCTTCTATATATATTTCCACAATTATCATGCTGCATAAAAATTCAGACCAAAAGAAAAAAAAATGAGATAGAAAACAAAACGCAAGCAAACAACCAAAAAAAAAGTGAAAATATTATCTGTGATCCACACTCAGTCCCCAAAGTCCTCTCTGTGGGTACAGATGGCTCTCTTCAGCACAGACCATTGGAACTGGCCTGAATCACCTCATTATTGAAAAGAGCCACATCCATCAGAAGTGATTATTGTACAATCTTGTTGTTGCTGTGTCCAGTGATCTCTTGGTTCTATCTATTTCACTTAGAATCAGTTCATGCAAGTCTCTCCAAGCCTTTCTAAAATCATTCTGATGATTGTTTGTTATAGAACAATAATATTCCATAACATTCATATACAATAACTTATTCAGCCATTCTCCAATTGACAGGTATCCACTCAGTTTGCCACCACAAAAAAGGCTGCTACAAACATTTTTGCACATGTGGGTTCTTTTCCCTTTTTAAAATTATCTCTTTGGGGTACAGACCCAGTAGAGATACTGCTGGATCAAAGGGTATGCACAGTTTGATAGCCCTTTCGGCAGACTTCCATATTGCTATCCAAAATGGTTGGATCCATTCATAATTCCACAAACAATGTATTATTATCCCAGTTTTCCCACATCCCCTCCAACATTTATCATTATCTTTTCCTGTCTTCTTAGCCAATCTGAGAGGTATGTAGTGGCACTTCAGCGTTAGCTAAATTTGCATTTCTCTGATTAAAAATGATTGAAAGCATTTTTTCATATAACTATAAATGGTTTTAATTTCATCTGAAAATTTTCTATTCATATCCTTTGATCATTTATCAGTTGGAGAATGGTTTGTGTAAAATATTATTTTAAAGTTGACCTCTTGGTTTTACTTTACCTAAAAAACAGCACGGATTGATTAGATTTTTTCCAGATAGAAGACATGGTGGCCCTAACTAGATTACTAGATTTTCATAAATTTGCCTCTTTGAGAGTATTTATATCATAGTAATTTCTAGGTTGTGAAGTTGTTAGACAAATACTTAAAAAATTAACAGTGTTAAAAATTAACAAGTAAAAAAATTAGATAGTGTTTTCTGTATAACAGAAGCCCGAGAATTCCATCAAGATTCCTTTCTCAGGACTGTTACATTGCTCATCCATTCCTGATAACTGTTGGCACAATTGCTCACTAGAAAACCATAGTATATAGTGCCAACATGAAAAAATTGCCTTATATAAAACTAAATGATGATTATGTGAGGTACCTACTTGACCATGATATGGCTAATAGATAGTGTTATGTCTTTGGTAGAGTCTAAATCTTACTTGGTATATAAAGTAGATAATCTAGGCTTTTATAATTAAATTTTTTATCTTAAAGTTCTTTCATACCAAACTATTTCTTTTTTTTATAGCTTGTTATATACAAATCATGTAATTTTCAACATTGACCCTTGCAAAAACTTCTGTTTCAACTTATCCCCTCCTTCCCTTTATCTTCTCCTCTAGATGGCAGGTAGTCCCATACATGTTAAATATGTTAAAGTATATGTTAAATACAATATATGTATACATATTTATACACTTATCTTGTTGCACAAGAACGATTGGATTTAGAAAGTAAAAATAACCGGAGAAGAAAAAACAAAAATGTAAGCAAACAATAACAGAAAGAGTGGAAATGTTATGTTGTGATCCATACTCATTATCCAATGTACTTTCTCTAGGTGTAGCTGGTTCTGTTCATTACAGATCATTTGATTTGGATCCTCTTATTGTTGAAGAGAGCCATGTCCATCAGAATTGATCCATCATGTAGTATTGTTGTTGAAGTGTATAATAATCTCCTGGTTCTTCTCATTTCACTTAGCATCAGTTCATGTATGTCTCTCCAAGCCTCTCTGTATTAATTCTGCTATACCAAACCATATTCTTGTTTATTTTTCATCAGTTGCCTGGAAGGATATAGGTGCTGTCTTTCATTGTCTTCCTGTTTTTCATATCAAACAAATTATTTACACCTTTATTTTTCCCAAATGATCATGAGACCTTTGGTTTTGGAACTTGGATTCCCTTATTCCTACATGCTGCTCTGATTATAAAATATATTATTTTTGGATAGAAGATATAGACCTCAGTGATTATGGAAAGATAGACATGTTTAGTAATGAGTTAACTGAGAGATCCAACAGGTATGGTACAGTATATATCCCAAATAAGTAGCTAGCTACTATAAGCTTTGGGTATGTGAGGGTGGCGGGGTAGGGCAGGGGAAGAAGGCTAAGCTTGTATTAGTATTAGAAAATACTGCAGGAAGATAGTTAACTATTGAACAAACTTGCTAATAGTATCTGTGGCAATCTGCTTTCTGAACTTTAATTTCCTTATCTGGAAAATGAAAATAGTAATATCAATTCCTTATGGTATTGCTCTGAGGATATCATTTTGTAAACCTTTAAAGCACTATGTAAAAAATCAATCATTGATTAAACTCCTCCTCCTCCTACATACTAAGTATTGTGAATACCAAAAAAAAAAAAAAAAAAAAAAAAGAGCAAAATAGTCTGTGCTTTCAAAGCGTTTACAATCTAATGGGGGAAACAACATGCAAACAACAAATATGTATAAAGTAAGCTATATACAGGAAAGGAGAAAATAATTAACAAGGGAAGGCAGTGGAATTAAGAGGGGCTGGGAAAGGCTTCCAATAAAAGTTAAGACAAGGAAACCAGGGAAGTCAGTAGGTAAAGTTAAGGATAATAAGATAGCCACCAGAGAGAATGTCCAGAGCACAATGAAATGTCTTGCTTGTGGAATGGTCATTGGTCTGAAGAGAACATGTGGAATAAGATGTAAGAAGACTGGAAAGGTAGGGGACTCGTTAAAAAAGTGAAATGATCAGGCCTGTGATTTAGGAAAATCACTTTGGTGGTTGAATAGAGGATGGAGACCTAGCAGAAGGCTATTGCAGTAGTCCAGGTGTGAGGTGATGAGGGGCTCACTGGAGCAGTGTCAATGTCAGAGGATAGAAGGAGACATACATACTCAAGAAATGTTGCAAAAGTGATATTCATAGGCCTTGAAACAGGTTAGATATGAGAGAAGAGAGATAGTGAGAGGTTCCCCCATGACTCCTACGTTTTGATCATTAGAGCCTGGGAAGATGAGATTGTCCTCTACAGTAATAGGGAAAGTGTTTGTAGTGTTAGGGAGTGTGAGATGAGAGTGAGAAAGGAGAAGTAAAAAGGGGATTGAGAGAGGAAGATAATGAATTTAGTTTTGTATATATAGAATTTGAGATGTCTACTGGACATTCAGTTTTAGATGTCTGAAAAGCAATTGAAAATGTGAGATCAGAGATCAGCAGAGAGTTTGGGGCAGTATAGCTAGATCTGAGAATCATCAGCATAGAGATGGTAATTAAAACCATGGGAGTGGATGAGTTATTGAGTATTAGTTTTAGTTGTAAGATGTCACCCTATTAGAGCATGCTGTGCTAATAGAAGATTTCTATGCAGCATGAATTTCTGATGCCTAAATTGGACACAGATGATAATGCTATGGTTTAATATCCTATCTCCAATTACAAAATCTATTTTTAAAAATGAGTATAAAAACTAGATAACCATTCCCTAGTATGAATGGATAGGTGGAAAATATCCTGTATATTATTATTATTTTTTTTTTTTTCTGAGTCTGGAGTTAAGTGACTTGCCCAGGGTCACACAGCTAGGAAGTGTTAAGTGTCTGAGATCAGATTTGAACTCAGATCCTGAAAAATATCCTGTATAACATAAACATTTGTGTCTTGATCCATTTTATAGCATAGAACTATCCCAACATTTTTTCATTTATTTGTTTCATTTTTTTTAAACTTTTCTCTTAAAATAAATGCTTCCTTGTTTGCCCTACATTTTTCTTCAGGGGATGTCAAACCATTTAGTGAATGTATTAACCTTATTTATCACCAGATTTCTTGAAAGTAAAATTCATTCATTCATGAGGCTGTTAAGTACCAGGTTTGCTCTCCTAGTCCTTTACCTTCAAAGGAACCTACATACATAAAGAAAAATAAATACAAAGAATATGCAAAGTAAAATTCAGGGGAGAAGACAAAGGGAAGGTCAGGTTAGATAGCACTTAGATAGAGTCACAGTAAAAAAAGAAATGGGACAAATAAAATTAATGAGGAAAAAATTTGGAAAGAGCAAGAGCTTGATGGAGTGCATTCCAGGTTTGTACAATCATTCCAGCACAGAAGTTGTTGAGTGGACAGCCTCTGTAAAGTGAGAGAAGTGGAAGATAGAACGTCTTAGACAGGAAACAGCTGGTAAGGCCAATTTGGTTGGAATGTCAAGTTCATGAAGGAGAAGAAGGTGCATTAAGCTTAGAAAGGGAGACTAGTAAGAGTTGTAAAAGGCACATATCCTATAAGCAAGAGAAAGCCATTATAGCTTCTTAAGGGGGAGAGTGAAAGTTCTTTCTGCTCCCACGTATAGAGCATTGAAAGCTTTAGGTATCCCCATCCTGATTCTGATTTACACTGGGAGCATACACACTGTCTTGTTTTGCATGTAGTCACACTGGTTTTTCTGATCAAATTCCTTTCCTTAATGTTCATAGGTTTTGGTTGTCTTTTTGTGTAATCCTGGGGTGGATAAAGGGCATTTAGATTAGTTTTTCTTTTAATTTCTTGGTCATTATTGTCTGGTGCAATTGTTAGATCTTTACTGGAATACTTGAGTGTAAATTAGATTCTTGTGTTATCCTTCTCAATCATCCTAATTAGAAATCTCTTTATTCTTTTTTCTTGACAGGGTTAAAAAAGAACAGCTGGCTGCCATCTTCAAACTCATGAAGGACAACATGGAGACTTTTGGAGAGATGTCTGATGGAGATATGCAGGAACAACTCAAGCTTTATGATATGTAGGCTCAAAAACAACAAAGCTCTCCAATAGCTGCTTCCTTGCCCTTGAATTTGAAGACAACTGTTTAGTGACTATTATTAGATGAGAAACTCTGGTTGTCAGATTTTTGTAGGTTTAAATATATATATATATATATGTATATATATATATATGTAAAACTTTTTGCATATACTCTTTATATCTCATCTCATAGAGATCAAAAATACTCACCACAGAGGAAGAGTGGTGAGCAACCCCAGTTAGCTGAGTTTCCTTCCCTATTGCTTATTGTTGCATTTTGAACTATGTGACATAATTAGTAGACATACCTTATCTTCTGACTTGAGCTAAGAAATATAGAAACTGATGGTGGGCTAGATTTAGTCCATGACCATGTTTTGCCAGCTCTTGACATATAACAAATAATTTTTAAAAACCCAAAAAGATGCAGAAAAATTCAACAAAATAATGAATGTATTGAAAATAATCTGACTTTATATATAGTATTCCACATTCATGGCCTACCCATCCCTATAAAAAATTGGGAGGGAAATGTCGGCTTATATCTCTTTTTTTGAAATAACCTTGTTTTTTTTTTTTTTAATAATTTTGACATTTATATTTGTGCTAGCTCTTCTTCCTGTTCTCATTGTTGTAGTTAGTATATATTGGTTTTCTCTGTCTCCATTTATTTTTCATTTAATTACTGTGATTCTTTACATTTGTTATAATAATAATTTCTTATAATAAAATTTCATTCCATTCATGTAGATCAGTTTGTTGATCTATTTAATAATTAATGGCCATTAACTTCTTTTTCCTTCCCCTCTCCTAAGCTCTTTGGTACCACAAAAAAATACAGATACAAAAGTGAGGTGTTTCTTGTTGCCACTTACTTCCTTGAGGTATGTGCCCAGTAGTAGAATCCCTGGGTCAAAGGATATGGTCATTTTTAGCCACTTTATCCACATAATCCCAAAATATTTGCCATAATTATTGTACTTACAACTCCATTAATGTATTCATGTGCCAGCCTTCTGACATTGACTATTTCCATCTTTTACTATTTTTCACAATTTTCTGGTGGGGTGTGAAGGTTATTTTGATTTGTATTTGTTGTTAGTGATTTAGGGCTTTTTAAAATCGTTCTTTGTAATATGAAATTCTTTTGGGAACTGTTCATTCATATCATTTGACCAATTGTCTATTGGGGAAAGCTTATTACATTCTTTCACATATTCTAATCAGTTGAACTCTGATTTCTCTTTGCTATTATGCTTTAATGGATGAGATTACTCAATATTCATTATTTGTGATGATCTTTTGTCTAACTTTCATTAGTAAGAAGAGCATAAATTGGATGGTACAATCTAAGGGCTGTTTTCCACATTTAGAGTAATCAGGGACATGGCTTTTGCTCTGAACATATCGATTTTTTTTTTTTTTTTTTTTTGCTGAGGTAACTGAAGTTAAGTGACTTGCCTAGGGTCACACAGATAGGAAGTGTTAAGTGTCTGAGGCCAAATTTGAACTCAGGTCTTCCTGACTTCAAGAAGTCAACTCTACCTAGCTGCCCCAGGTTCTGAACATATTGTAATCGTAAACTAGAGATAGAAGACAGATATTAGTTTAGCCCTATACTTGTCTTAGAGACTATAGAGAAGGGTTGCCTTATCTTGATGGTATTGTATTTTGTTGTGCCACAGTTCTTTTTTAATGTCCTGACCCAGTTTCCCTAATTGTTCTCTGTCCCCAAATCCCAGACTACAATCATTCTTTCTTAATGTTTGATAGGATAAAGGTCTTATGTCTTCAGGCTATAATCATTCCTTCTTAATGTTTGGTGGGATAAAGGTCTATCCATTTTAGACATAATTAGAATATCAGGAGCCTTTCCAGTACTTCCCTCCATTATGTCATCCTAGGTGTCTCCTCATTAGATCATCCCCATCCAGGTACCTCCCCCATTATCATTGTTCTTGTTACCCTATAAAAGAATCTTGTATCCAACATTTATGGCTCTCTTCTTGGAGATGATAGTCTCATTCAGTCCTGTAACAAACCATGGATCCATTTGGTCCCAGTAAATCTCTCCCTTTCAAATAAATTATTAAATTGCTCTCTAATCTGTATCCTGTCTCAGTTTCTCTGGTATTACAATTTGAAACACATAGGAACATTATTGCTAAGTTTTGAAAACCCCAGATCAAAGAGAAAATTTTATAAGAAACAAACAAAAAACCAAAAAATTCAAATATATTAGAGCTACAATTAGATTGTGCAGGGTTTTTCAGCAGCTATAATAAAAGAGCACAGGTCCTGGAATACTGCATATTAATAATCAAAAGAATAGGCCAAAAATATATCCAGCAAAACAAAGCATAGTATTAAACAGGAAAAAAAAAAAGATATTCAATATTGTCAACAGATTTTCAGGATTTTGTTTCAACCAAATCTGAACTCGATAGAAAATTTAACATATAAGAGCCATCATCAAAGACTAATTTCAAGGAACTTAACAAGAACAAAGTGTTTTATGTGTGGAAATGTAAACTATATGTACAAGACTTAATTGGATAATAATTGGATAGTTCAAAAGAAAGATTGGGGCAGAGTTGAGTGTGATCTGGTCTATAAAAAGCAAAATGGTCTAGGAAAAGATATAAATAATAATGATGCTATATTAACGAGGTGCAGAAGAACTGACATGGAGGCATTAGATGGAGGAGAAGGGCTGGTAAATAGGGAACAATACACACATACCATGAAGGATATTGTATCCTTCAAAATCTACAAAGAAATAAGGTGGAAGAGAATGAAGAAGAAAGAAGAAGAAACTAGTCCTTTCAAATTGATTTATTCCTTTCTGATTCCCAGCCCCTCCTAGCTGATACATTATCAATTCAAGAAGCTAGGACCTTTGATTCACAAATCCTGGATAAAAGCACCCCTTTGAATTCCAATAGAAGATCCAGGCCTGTCCCATCCCCCAGCCCCTACTAGATCTGATCTAACTTGGGCTCTCCCAGCTCCCATCGGATCTGAGCCAATTTGGGACACCACCCATGGACCCCTTTAGCTAAATCTCTCATTATAAAAGAGCCAAGCTGGAGTCCTCTCTTTGCAGAGGTCCCAAACATGCCAAGGGTCTCTGCCCACTGGAATACTGTTTCTGGTGCCCTCTTCTCCCCTTACTCATTTTTTTAACTAGACTTTAACCAGACTTTAATCTTACTTCCAATGCCCAAAATAAATCTCTTTTATCAATCTAGGTTTCTGGGTCTATAAATTCCTTTACAAGACCTCATTTAACTCCCTATCCTTGCACCGAATCCAAAGGGTTGCAAGTGAGCTTTATTTGATTCCCTGTATCCCGAACCTGCTACTAGGCTTCAATTTCATTTGAGTACCTCAAATTTATACCTCAACAGGAATAAGATAGGGTGGGGTAAAAGGGAAGGTCATGACAGGGGAGTAAAGTTTCTAATAGAGAAATCCTGACAGAGAGATATAAAGTCTTGTTAGGAAATAGGTGAGGATAAAGAAAGGGTAATGCTAAAAGAGAATATTCTAGCAGACAGAGTTTACTGCTATGCCAGGAAGAGAGAAAATTTCCTTGGCATAGCATATTAGGTCCTCTGCAAGGATTGAGCCCTAAGTTGCTGTTTTTATAAGGTGATCTGAGACAGAAGTTTCAATTGAATGACATTCCCTTAATGCTGTCACTGCTTCCAGGTCTAGATGAGACCACTTACTGGGAGTGGTTTTGAACCAACAATAGGAGTAGAAAATCTTGGAATTGAATACTTCATCTTCAACAAAGAATAAACCACTTTATTTTGGTTCCTTGGGGTGAATCTCACAGAGGAGGATTCAAGGAGAATTTCTCCTCAGGGAGAATTGGGGTAGCTTCTCTAATTTTGTGTATTTCACATTTCCTTTAGACAAATTCAATTCTGCTTTGCTCATAGAGCATAGCACTTTGTCTGATGAGGGCACACAATGTTGAGCAGTCCTATGCCAGTGTCTCCTATATTAGGCAATCAATTCTAAAGTTTTTAAGAGAGATTGAGAGCGTTCTTGTATTCCTTTTTTCTGACCACCCTTTTGGTTCCAAACTGTATTGGTCTTTTGCTGGCTCTGTGGGATGGAGCTCTGGAAGGAAATTGTCCAATAACAACTAACATATTGTACTTACTATGTGCTATCCACTGTGCTTAGTGCTTTACAAATATTATCCTATTAGATCTTCACAACAATTCTGGAAAGTAGACCACATTTAAACTAGGCTTTTCTCATTTTTAACTTTGTATTCTATAATGACACGTAGCTACCTCCCCCAAAAATGCATTTATTAAACATCTGCTATAGTGAATAGTCTTTCAAATTTGGCCTCAGACATGTCCTAGCTGTGTGACCCTGAATAAATCATGTAACTCTGTTTGACTCAGTTTCCTCATCTGTAAAATGAACTGAAGAAGGAAATGGCAGTCCACTCCAGTATCTTTTCCAAGAAAACCCCAAATGGGGTTATAAAGAGTCAGACACGACTGAAATAACTGAACAATAACATGTGCCAGTCATAGTTATACTTCATAAATATCTAATTTGATCCTTATAATCACTCTGGAAGTTAGGTGCTATTATTATCCCCATTATATAATTTGAAGAAATTTAGGAAGACAGGTTAAGTGACTTGTTCAGGGACACATAACTAGTAAGTGTCTGAGTCATTATTTGAACTCAAGTCTTCTTGATGCCACACCCAGTAGTCTATCTACTGTGTCATCAGTTGACACTGATTGGCAGGAGTGTTGGGGCCTTGGACACAGTATGGGTCTTTAATGATGTCATCTTTCCTTCCTTGAACTGCTACTCTGCTTTGTCTCTTTGTCTCTTTGTCCTGACTGCTCAATGAAATGTGTTCATTCCCTTGTCTTGGATCATCAGGGCTGTTCCTGGACTATTGTCATCCTTCCTATATAGAGAAATTATTATTTCTCTCATGTTTAATAGCTAATTATTGAATTAGAATCAATATTTTCCCCCTTTTCTACTTCATTCAGAAATCAGCCCCTGCAAAATACTCAGATATGTTTAAAAAATAATGTTAGGTGAATTGATGGATTCTAACCTATTGTCTTTTACTGGGAAAATGTGGGTTTTCCCTTTTATAAGCTGGCGATATGGATACAGATAATTCTCTTTGATGAAAAATAAGTGATCAAAATCCAGTTCCCCAGACTCTCATTAGAATAGGTCCACCTCTAATTATAATATTCATTCTTTCTTTAATTGTTAACTAATCAGTATTGATTTCCACTCTCACCCACTTTTCTAAGAGCATATAAATATGAGGGTCTTTAGTCTAAGGAAGATTGACAAATGACCATCCTTTTATTAATGATATGTTAGCATTATTAATAAAATAATTAATTATACAAAAACTATGTCTTTTGGACTTTTAAAATGTCATACATGATATGTTTCAGGTACTGTCTTTTGTGGCAACGTAGGCTTTTACTTTATAGCTTACCTGGTGATGACAAAATTCGATCTTTCTTTAGTAGTGGCACCTTTAAAGTTCTGGGTTTGGGAAGCAGCAGAGCAGAAAGATATTTAGCATTTATTCTTGTACCTGGATCAAGTTTCAGACCAGTCTCAGTAGGAAGAATAAAGATGTCCTTTTAACCACACTCAGATTTCATCAAACCTTCCTTACACCTATGGGAAAAGATATGTTACAGTATTTAATTTTGTTTGGAATGAGAACAGAACATAGTAGTATTAAGAAGTTTCAAAAATGGGAGACTAGCTATGAAGGATAAGACCAGTGCTAGGAAGAACCGGTTGCCTATCATGACTAAAATACTTTCTCCTCAAATTTGCCTCTTAGTTGAGGCAACTTCTTTCTTCTTTCAAAGCTCAGGTCAACTTTCACTTCCTACATGACATCTTCCTTATGCCCCTCTAGCTGTTAGTACATTTCCACCCTTATACTTGTCTCGATTTACCTTGTGTTTATTAGAGATATATTTTGAATATGTTAACATGTATACATGTTTTCCCTCACACACAAGATCCTTGAACCAGAGACTGTTTAATTTAATTTTGTCTTTCTTTTTCTAGAAGCTAGCATAATGTTCACTGTAAATACTTAATAAATGTTTTAAATTGAATGATTAATTTAAAATGACAAATATGAGGATACAAAAAATACAGAAAGACCCCTAAGAATCCACCAATTAATACAAGAAACACACAAATGTACACATACACACAAAAGCAGAAACAAGACTATTTATACATTGACAATGAAATTGTTTCAATTTTAAAATAAATCACTTTATATGAATATGGATGGAAAAGGAAATTGGAAAGGGATATAGAATAGATAAATAGTTTAAATAGCCCAGTGGATTGAGTTCTGAAGTCAAGAATGAATTCAAATCCAGCTTCACATACTTAGTAGCTATGTGACTGTGGGCAAGTTACTTAACTTTTATTTGCCTCAGTTTCCTCATCTATAAAATGGAAGTAATTTTAAAGTGCTTAACACGTGACTGACACATGATAAATGCCACGTAAAAGTTAGTTATTGTTATTATCCAGTTAAATATATTTTTGTTATAAATATAGAGGAAGTTTGGAGTATCAAGCAGAGATTTAACCCTAGAGCCCTGAATACCTTGGCTTCTAATCTTGCTTCTGGCCCATAACTGGCTGAGGAACCTTGAAGAGTTGTGCATTGCAGAAAATGTACTGATATGTTCTGGGTTTTTGGTGTTTCTTATCAAGAATTTCCTTCTTCAATGAAAATCACATATCCATGTCCAGTTGGAAATAGTTCTGCTTTATGAAGCTTTAAGGCTAGAAAAGGACCTTTGATTTTTATTAGTGTCAGAAGTTCCCAATGTGAAAACTATTTGTACAGTTGTAAAATTAATTTAGTTGCCTGAGGCATTGAAAGGTTAAACTTTCCTATGGTCACACTGCTAGTTTGTACCATAGACAGTATTTGAACCTTCATCTTCCTGACTCTAAGACCTACTTCTACTTCTTTTTAAAAAATAATTTAAAAAAGTATTATAGACTTCATACATATACAATATATGTATATAATGTATATAAGCACATATACATATACATCTGTGCGTGTATATATTCATGCATGAATGTGTGTGCATGTGTGTGTGTGTCTATATGCTTGAATCCACACCATTCACATGGACTATTTGGACTATATATATATTTTAAGTAAGGGACCATGGCCACCAAGTTAGAAGACTAGATGTTTCCCCAGTACCCATTAATTCACTCAAACAAAACCCCAAACCAAACAAATGACAAGCCCTAACGAAGAATTATGTGTAAGAGGCAAAGCAATTAAAGCTATTTTCATGGGACAAGAAAGCTAGCTCAACAAGATTAACAATTATGAATTAATAGGGGAGAACATTAATCATTAAAGACAGTGTCTCTCCTTTAACAGCTTCCATTTTCTGTTAGGAAGACCCCAAGGACCTACTACTTGTACTTTAGAACCTACTATGGGACTTCACTTTTGAAGTCTTTGCCCTTCTTTCAAGAGGAAGACATAACAATGACTCCTAAGTTAGAGAACTCCAAGGCAACAGGAATTGTACTCTAAACACTAGCTCTAATGTCCCTGAAGCCTATGGTAATTGGCAGACATTACTAGTTCAACCTAGTCAATGATCTAAAGAAAGAGAGAACTGAATTGGATCTTGAAGGAAAAAAGCAGGACAGGAGTCTTTTAAGAAGTCAGCATTGAGGCCAGTAAAAACTTAATTTCCCAGTTTGACAGGAGGCTGAGAGAGCTCTGAGGCACAGCCTCAGAGGGTAAATCTGACATTAAAGAATCACAGAGTCAGAAATAAGCAAAAGGGGAATATAGGGAAAAAATAAAATCAAATCAACGACGTTCTAAGGATAAAGAAAATTTAGTTAAGCACAACCAGGTAAACCAACAGGAAAGACACAAAAATTAGAAGGCAAGATGTGTCCAAAAACATCCAAAATATTACAAAGGTCTCCAAATATTTAAGGCAAAGAAAACTATATCAATATCGAAGGAAACAAAGAATTATATAAATTCCCAAGACAGCAAGGATCATACATAGCATATATTGCAGAATGATTCAGAAAGAAATTGGAATCTTGAGAAAAGTTAGAAAGGGACCAATGGCAAAATTTCTGACCTATACAGCAGAGATAATTATCAATAAAAAAACTAGAATTCACTAGAACTAGTCTCCTGTCATGCTGGGGAATTAAGTTTTTACTGGCCTCAGTGCTGGCTTCTTGAAAGACTCCTGTCCTACATTTTCCATTCAAGCCTGCTGCCCACACAGTAGTAAGCCTGAAGAAGTAAAAGGAGATAATTGCATATTGAAAACTTAATTAATTTAAAGTGAAAGAAAGTCTAGAGAAGAGGGAATAGCCTTCCGTCAGTCTTTTGAATTCCTGGATGAACTAGATTAAAATGTAATTGGGAAATATTTAACAAAATAAATAAATATATAATACAACATAGATCATATTAATTTGTGGTTTTCCAAATCAATATGAGGTTTTCAAGGGATCCATTTTGATTTGAGTTTGTCACTATAGATCTAAAGGAAAGGAAGGAAAAAGCAGTAATATTAAAAGGACATAATCTCTATATAAACAAAACACATTGATTGTTAGGGTAATGCAATATAAGAAAAATTCCAGAACTTCTGAACACAGAAAACAAAGCACCAATTGAAAGAATTCACACATCACTTCTAGAAAGAAAAAGTCAAACTTTCAAGATACAGAATTGTAGAATTTAACAATTCCAATGACAATGAATATTGTAACTTATTAGGAGAAAGACCTTCAAATAAAAAGGAAAGGATCCACTAGAAATCATAGAAGAGAATGAAATAATACATTGTGGAAAAGTTGAGAATTCAAGATGCAATTCAAAAAATGATATATCCTACTAACTTAAACTTCAACATCAATGAAAAAAGACAGATATTCAATAAAAGAAAAACATTGGAAACATTACTGCACACAAATAAAATAAAAATAATGAGAAATACTTTGCAAGTTATTCAGCTTGCAAATCTAGCCAATCTTCAATATTCTCAGTTCAACTTTTGTGACTTCAAACATTCCATGATTTTAATGACCTCATTTTCACTTTTGACTTGGCAGCCGTGCACATTCATGTAAAGGCACAATAGAGATAAGAGTGTCAGAGGTTGTAATGTCTTGGGCTAGCTTTTTGGAGGTTCTATGGAAGGGCCTTGGTCTCAGCAGGATAGATACCACGAGATTGTCTCTTACATAGTTTGTGTGTGTCATAGTCTGACCCAGTCTCCAGCAGTCTCTCTGCCAGTCTCAACCCAGTCTCCCTCTGAGGCTGACTTTGTCCCCAGTTACATCATTACAGTATACTGAGTATAAGCCAATCTAGAGTGATTATATCATTACATGAAACTAGAGTGATTATTTCATTATATCAAACTAAAGTGATTATATCATTATATCATACTAGATATGAACTAGAGAACCATTATTAGAGAAGTATACTTCTCCAGAGTTCCAGCCCTCTTTATCTCCCACTTTCTTTTGTTTTAGAACACGCCCTCCCTAACTTCTCAGGAAGAGAGGTGAAAACACCAAAAAGCAAGTGATCATACCCTTCCTGATGTCTCAGGCCAGAGACATATGGGCCAGAACTTTAAACAAGGTACTAAGTGGAATTGATGAAACAATGGTTATCTAGTTTAGCATGGTGCTTAAGGGTTCTCTAGTTCAGTACATATACTTAGTACTTAATATAGTGCCATTATCAGAGGTGTGAATCTTATGGCACTATATTAAGATACTTGAATCAACACGAGAAATTGTACATGTCCCTAAGTCCTAGAAGGAGGATATTTTATAAATAACAATCACACATACACCTCCTTCAGCAGCCAAGAGATAGTTCAAAACCAATCTATTGTCCATTATTTCATGTGTCAGGGAATCCAATGGTTCCTGCAAGTTTTGAAGTCCTGCAATAGTCTCATTATATGTCAGGGAATTCAATGATTCTTGCAGATTTTGAAGTCCTGTAGTCGGGAATCTCATCAACAATTTTTGATGTTCATGAGTCAATTGCCATATTCATAGGGTTAATGGCCATGCTTTTTCAGTGGTGCGTACAATCAGTGATGGAACTACCTGATGTTTCTTGGGTCTTCTCCTTTGTTTCAAGGGTCTTCTCCATCTCTCTCCAATGGACAAGGTGAATCTAGCTGATTGGCATCCCTTTGATTCCTTCTTCATCTGTAGAAATAAAAGCAAAATAGTTAACTTATCTAGTCCCTTCCATTCACCACTTTCTGGATCTCTTCACATCACCTAGTGATTATTTAAAGATAATGGAGCTACTCGCACTGGACACTGCCCTTCCAGTGGGTTATAAAACCTGTCTGCTGATGAATACAGAGAGGCTTGGAGAGACTTACATCAACTGATGCTGAGTGAAATGAGCAGAACTAGGAGATCATTATACACTTCAACAACAATACTGTATGAGGATGTACTGTGATGAAAGTGAATATCTTCAACATAGAGAAGATCTAATCCAGTTCCAATTGATCAATGATGGACAGAATCACCTACACCCAGAGAAGGAACACTGGGAAATGAGTGTAAACTGTTTGCATTTTTTGTTTTTCTTCCCAGGTTATTTTTATCTTATGAATACAATTCTTCTTTTGCAACAACAACAACAAAATTCTGTTCTGCACATATATATATTGTATCTAGGATATACTATAACATATTTAATATGTATGGGAATGCCTGCCATCTAGGGTAGGGGGTGGAGGGAAGGAGAGGAAAATTCGTAACAGAAGGAAGTACAAGGGATAATGTTGTAAAAAGTTACCTATGCATATGTACTGTCAAAAAATGTTATAATTATAAAATTAATAAAAAAAATTAAAAAAAAATAAAACCTGTCTGCTGGAGCTAGTGCATCTTTATAAAAAAAATTAATAATGTACAGAGCTAAATTTAAAAGTTCTTTAGGATTACCTGTGGCTCCCCCTTTCTTTTGTTTTTGGAGGAGCATCTTGATATCTGTTTCTCCTCTCTATTATTGCCTGTCCTTGAGGATTAAAAGATATGCCAGTGGTGTATAAAATCTGATACTGTGCACAAAATCTGTTTTTATTTCTTGTGGCATACCCATGATTACAAAAGCTTGAATAAGGAATTCAGTGACCATTTGGGCTGTCTCTTTTGCTGCTGGTATTGCAAAAATAAATCCTAAAAAGGTAGACACTAACCAAATCAGTTCCAATTATTTAGTAATGAAGAGAACCAGCTACACCCAGCTAAAGAGGGAAATGAGTGTGAACCACAGCATAGTATTTCCACTCCTTCTGTTACTGTCCATTTTCATTTTTATTTTCCTTCTCAGGTTATTTTTACCTTATTTCTAAATCTGATTTTTCTTGTGCAGCAAGATAACTGTATAAATACGTATACATATACTGCATTTAACATATTTTTAAAAAGATGTCTACTACAACATGGATAAAAGACAGATGATCAAAAGATTTATAATGGGTCACATCCATTTGCCAAATTTCATTGGGTCTCAAACCACAAGGTTCTTCCCTAGAATGTAAGAGCATGGAAAGGAAGGCAAGCTGAACAGGCTTTTACTATGCTCTTATCTTCCTCTTTTGTTATCCCAAATTGCAAATGTAAAGCTTGAGCAACCTGATGATATTTTTTAAAATTTATTTTTAAAATTTATTTTTTAATTTTTATTTTTTTTACTTTTTTTAAAATTAATTTTTAAATTATAAATTTTTTTTGACAATATATATGCATGAGTAATTTTTTTATAACATTATCCCTTGTATTCATTTTTCCAAATTTTCCCCTCCCTCCCTCTACTCCCTCCCCTAGATGACAGGCAATCCCATACATTTTACATGTGTTACAGTTTAACCTAGATACAATATATGTGTGTAATTCCAATTTTCTTGTTGCACGTTAAGTATTGGATTCCAAAGGTATAAATAATCTGGGTAGATAGACAGTAGTGCTAATATTTTACATTCAATTCCCAGTGTTCCTTCTCTGGGTGTAGTTGTTTCTGCCCATCATTGATCAGCTGGAAATGAGTTGGATCTTCTTTATGTTGAAGATAACCTGATGATATTTAGAATGAGATTCTTTGGCTGCCTGAAATAAAGGAGTATTAACTACTATGGTTAGAAGGCTATCTGCCTTTGAATTTCCATAAAAAATATAGGACCTGGAAGTCTACTATGAGAGTGAACATGCAAGATATAAATCTTACCTGGATGCTTTCTCACTTGCTCTTGAAGTTCCTTAAAGAGCTGATATATATTAGAAGCTACAATTTTTATTTGGGCTGTGGCAATTCTTTGTGCCACACCTATTGAGTAGGCCAAATCAGATATTATATTTACATCTCCTGGATAATAAGTAAGAGCTAGCATGAATGCATACAATTTATTCTGCTAAGTGGACTGAAAAGGAATTCTGACTACTCTCTTTATAGTTAAGTCACGAGAGTATGCAGCACAAATATTATGTTTAGACGCATCTATAAAGATCATTGGTCCTTTAAGAGGAACTTTAAAAAATCAAAGGAACCTCAAAAATCTATTGCCAATTATGTAATAACTGAATTGTCTTTAATGGAGACCCATGTGTAAAATTTGGAACTGTGGCTAATAAAATTTGCCATTCTGGGATGGTTTCACAGCATAGATATTATCATTTTATCAATAAGATAGAAGTAATTATAAGATGTATAACAGATAACTTTGATTACATGAAACAAATGTTTTCACACAAACAAAATGAATGCAGCTAGGAGACTGAATGAGAAAAAAATTCTTTATCAAATTTTTCTTATCCTAGGTGTTGGGGGGTGTAAAGATGAAAATGAAATTAAACGTATTTACCATAAGGAGTTTGTATTCATGTATTTTTTTTTCTTGTATATGACATAAGGATATATGAAATAAATATATGGTAATTGATGGGGTATGTAGGGGATTGGAAAATGTAGAAAGGGCCCAAGAGCTGAATTTTGAAGGTAGCTAAGAATTCTAATGTGCAAAGGTGCTAAGTTAGTATACTCCAAGAATAAGAACATAACCTGTACAAAGACTACATCTAAAAATAAGGCGTTGAGGGGCAGATAGGTGGCACAGTGGTTAGAGTACCAGCCCTGAAATCAGGAGGACCTAAATTCTAATCTGGCCTCAGACACTTAACACTTCCTATCTGTGTGACCCTGGGCAAGTCACTTAACCCCAATTTCCTCAGCAAAAATTAAAAAAAAATAAAAAATAAAAATGAGCACTGAGAGAGAATCTTGAGTTTACTCACTACACTTAACTAGCACCCAGAAAGTCATTAGTTTTTAGGCTCTGTATCCTGTGTCCTGATAGACACTGGAGAGATGTACACCATGGATTTTTCCAATAGTTTTTTATTTTTATATTCTAACCCCAATTAATATATCCAACAAGGTGCTCTAAGCTCTGATTTATTTTATTAGGTAAGATGAGAACATCTCTTTGATTCCATTAGAGCAGGGGTCCTCAAACTACTGCTGCTGAAGACATTTATGCGGCCTGTTGGGTTATGGCAAAATCAGATCGGAAGTGACCTTCGACCTAAACTCTCCTTAGCAATGCACACTTCCGGCACTGGGCTGAGGTGGCAGAGACAGAGTGTGAGGCAATACGAGGTGAAGTGAGTTCCCAGACTGGGGTGTATGGTGTGGAGAAGGGAGAGAGATGCAGAAGACGGAGAACTGACGGCTTGAGGCCTTGTAAAGTAACGGAAGCCACCACAACAGACAGGCACAAGGGATGTACAGTGTATGCTGTGCATATCACGGCCACTGCAGGAGGAATATATGGGCAGTACTACAAATCCCAGCTTGATTCTATCATTGTCATTATGCTGTAATGACAATGCAACGGCTTCCTCTCTAGTGCATGTTGCTGTACTGACTGCTATGTCGACCAGAGTGAGGCTCCTGGTACCAGGCCGTGGCCCTGTATCCATAGTGACCTCATGTCTGGATGTTGTGGTCATCAGTTTTATCACTGTGTGTATGTTCTGTAGTTTCATAAAGAGATGGAATATTGCTAACATATGTCATCACCTGATAATCACTGGGGGTCTGACCTTAGTGCCCCCCCACTTATCCTGAGTATGAGGGGGTGCAGAGCTGGTGTACTGCTTCATCCCCCTCCAGATTCTTAAGGTCCCCATACACTTGTGAAGCTTCAAGTCACATGATGATCTTCCCTCAGAAGCCCCTTGAATCAAAAGATATGCATTGTTTAGTGACATTTGGGACATAATTCCTAATGGTTTTGTAGAATGATTGGACCAATGCAGAACTCCACCACTGAGAGTGATCAGGGTGCTTCATTTCCCATAGCTCTGACCGTTCTCCTTACAATTATCATTCTCTATTTTTGTTACCTTTGTAATTTGATAGGTATGAATTAGAACCTCATCATTGTTTTGATGTATATTTCTCTAAATATTAATGAATTGCAGTATTTTTTCATGATTGTTGATAGGTTAGATTTCTTCAATTGAAAACTATTTATATCTTTGACCATTAATCAATGATAATCAGTTGCCATTCTTATATATATTTTATTTTATTTTTCATTTTTAATTATACTTTTTTATTTACAAGATATATGCATGGGTAATTTTTCAGCATTGACCTTTTTTTTTTTTCCTTTTTCCTTTCTCCTCTTTTTAAAATTAATTTTATAATTATATCATTTTTTACAACATTATCCCTTGTACTCCCTTCTGTTCCAAATTTTCTGCTACTTCCCTCCACCCCCTCCCCTATATGGCAGGCATTCCCATACATATTAAATATGTTATAGTATATCCTAGGTACAATATATATGTGCAGAACCGAATTTTGTTGTTGTTGTTGTTGCAAAGGAAGAATTGCATTAGAAAGGTAAAAAATAACCTGGGGAGAAAGACAAAAAAATGCTAACAGTTTACACTCCTTTCCCAGTGTTCATTTTCTGGGTGTAGCTGATTCTGTCCATCATTGATCAAGTGGAATTAGATTAGCTCTTCTCTATGTTGAAGATATCCACTTCCATCAGAATACATCCTTATACAGTATCATTGTTGAAGTATATAATGATCTCCTAGTTCTGCTCATTTCACTCAGCATCAGTTGATGTAAGTCTCTCCAAACCTCTCTGAAATCATCCTGTTGGTCATTTCTTACAGAACAATAATATTCCATAACATTCATATACTATAATTTACCCAATCATTCTCCAATTGATGGGCATCCGTTCATTTTCCAGTTTCTAGCCACTACAAAAAGGGCTGCCACAAACATTTTGGCACATACAGGTCCCTTTCCCTTCTTTAATATTTCCTTGGGATATAAGCCCAGTAGTAGCACTGCTGGATCAAAGGGTATGCACAGTTTGATAACTTTTTGGGCATAATTCCAGATTGCTCTCCAGAATGGTTGGATTCTTTCACAGCTCCACCAACAATGTATCAGTGTCCCAGTTTTTCCACATCCCCTCCAACATTGATCATTATTTGTTCCTGTCATCTTAGCCAATCTGACAGTTGTGTAGTGGTATCTCAGAGTTGTCTTAATTTGCATTTCTCTGATCAATCGTGATTTGAAACACTCTTTCATATGAATGGAAATAGTTTCAATTTCATCATCTGAAAATTGTCTGTTCATATCCTTTGACCATTTATCAATTGTAGAATGGCTTGATTTCTTATAAATTAGAGTCAGTTCTCTGTATATTTTGGAGATGAAGCCTTTATCAGAACCTTTAACTGTAAAAATGTTTTCCCAGTTTGTTATTTCCCTTCTAATCTTGTTTGCATTAGTTTTGTTTGTGCAAAAGCTTTTTAATTTGATGTAATCAAAATTTTTTATTTTGTGATCAATAATGATCTCTAGTTCTCCTTTGGACACAAATTCCTTCTTTCTCCACAAGTCTGAGAGGTAAACTATCCTTAGTTCCTCTAATTTATTTATGATCTCGTTCTTTATGTCTAAATCTTGGACCCATTTTGATCTTATCTTAGTATGTAGTGTTAAATGTGGGTCCATGCCTAGTTTCTGCCATACTAATTTCCAATTTTCCTAGTAGTTTTTGTCAAATAATGAATTCTTATCCCAGAAGCTGGGATCTTTAGGTTTGTCAAACACTAGATTGCTATAGCTGTACACTATTTTGTCCTGTGAACCTAACCTATGCCACTGATCAACTAGTCTATTTCTTAGCCAATACCAAATGGTTTTGGTGACTGCTGCTTTATAATATAGTTCTAGATCAGGTACAGCTAGACCACCTTCATTTGATTTTTTTTTTCATTACTTCCTTTGAAATTCTCGACCTTTTGTTCTTCCATATGAATTTTGTTGTTATTTTTTGTAGGTCATTAAAATAGTTTCTTGGGAGTCTGATTGGTATAGCACTAAATAAATAGATTAGTTTAGGGAGTATTGTCATCTTAATTATATTTGCTCGACCTATCCAAGAGCACTCAATGTCGTTCCAATTATTTAAATCTGACTTTATTTTTGTGGCAAGTGTTTTGTAATTTTGCTCATATAATTCCTGACTATTCTTTGGTAGATATATTCCCAAATATTTTATACTATCAAGTGTTATTTTATTTTATTTTATTATTTTATAATTATAAATTTTTTTGACAGTATATATGCATGAGTAATTTTTTTTCATAACATTATCCCTTGTATTCATTTTTCCAAATTATCCTCTCCCTCTACTCCCTCCCCTAGATGACAGGCAATCCCATACATTTTACATGTGTTGCAATATAACCTAGATACAATATATGTGTGTAAATCCCATTTTCTTGTTGCACATTAAGTATAGATTCCAAAGGTGTAAGTAACCTGGGTAGATAGACAGTAGTGCTAACAATTTACATTCACTTCCCAGTGTTCCTTCTCTGGGTGTAGTTGTTTCTGTCCATCATTGATCAACTGGAAGTGAGTTGGATCTTCTTTATGTTGAAGATATCCACTTCCATCAGAATACATCTTCATACAACATTGAAGTGTACAGAGATCTTCTGGTTCTATTCATTTCACTCAGCATCAGTTGATGTAAGTCTCTCCAAGCCTCTCTGTATTTATTCCTCCTGCTGGTCATTTCTTACAGAGCAATAATATTCCATAACCTTCATATACCATAATTTACCCAACCATTCTCCAATTGATGGATATCCATTCATCTTCCAGTTTCTAGCCACTACAAAAAGAGCTGCCACAAACATTTTGGCACATACAGTCCCTTTCCCCTCTTTAGTATTTCTTTGGGATATAAGTCCAAATGCAGCAATGCTGGATCAAAGGGTATGCACAATTTGATAACTTTTTGGGCATAGTTCCAAATTGCTCTCCAGAATGGTTGGATTCTTTCATAACTCCACCAACAATGTATTAGTGTCCCAGTTTTCCCACATCCCCTCCAACATTCATCATTATTTGTTCCTTCGACCGTTATTTTGAATGGAATTTCTCTTTGTATCTCTTGCTGTTGGATTGTGTTGGTAATGTATAAAAATGCTGAGGATTTATGTGGATTTATTTTGTATCCTGCAACTTTGCTAAAGTTCTGAATTATTTCCAATAGCTTTTTAGCAGAGTCTTTGGGGTTCTCTAAGTATACCATCATGTCATCTGCAAAGAGTGATAGTTTGATTTCCTCATTACCTACTCTAATTCCTTGAATCTCTTTCTCAGCTCTTACTGCTGAGGCTAGCATTTCTAGTACAATGTTGAATAGTAATGGTGATAGTGGGCAACTTTGTTTTACTCCTGATCTTACTGGGAAAGGTTCCAGTTTATCACCATTACATATGATGCTTACTGATGGTTTTAAATATATGCTCCTGATTATTTTAAGGAATAGTCCATTTATTCCTATACTTTCAAGTGTTTTTAGTAGGAATGGATGTTGGATTTTATCAAATGCTTTTTCTGCATCTATTGAGATGATCATATGGTTTTTGTTAATTTTGGTTATTGATATAGTTGATTATGCTAATAGTTTTCCTAATATTGAACCAGTCCTGCATTCCTGGTATAAATCCCACTTGGTCATAGTGTATTATCCTGGGGATGATTTTCTGTAGTCTTTTTGCTAATATTTTATTTAAGATTTTAACATCATCTTATATATATATTTTAATCAATTCTTTTATTTCTTGGATTTCAGATCAGAAAAATTGCTGTAAAGATTTTTCCCCCAGTGGACATTATGGTTTTAACTGCACTGATTTTGTGCAAAATTTTTCAATTTGGGAGGCAGCTAGGTAGTGCAATGGATAGAGCACCAGCCCTGAAATTAGGGGGACTTGAGTTCAAATCTGACTTCAGACACTTAGCACTTCCTAGCTGTGTGACCCTGAGCAAGTCACTTAAGCCCAATTGCCTCAGCGAAAGAAAGAAAGAAAGAAAGAAAGAAAGAAAGAAAGAAAGAAAGAAAGAAAGAAAGAAAGAAAGAAAGAAGGAAGGAAGGAAGGAAGGAAGGAAGGAAAGAAGGAAGGAAGGAAGGAAAGAAGGAAGAAAAGAAAGAAAGAAGGAAAGAAAGAAAGAAAAAAAGAAAGAAAGAAAGCAAGGAAGGAAGGAAGGAAGAAAAAAAAAATCAATTTTATATAATCAAACTTATACATTTTATCTCCTGTGAGCCTTTCTATTTTTTATAAGGGCATGAACTCTTCCTCTATCCATAGTTGTGAAAAATATTTTTGTTCTTCCTCCTTTAATTTAAAAAAAAATAATGTGTCTTACTGTTTGGTCATGTGTGTATATATATATATATATATATATATATATATATATATATATATAGTATTTAATTTATACTCTAACATATTTAACATGTATTGGTCGACCTGCCATCTGGGGGGGGGGTGGGAAGGAGGGGAAAAAATTGGAACAAATGGTTTGGCAATTGTCAATGTTGTAAAATTACCCATGCAAATATCTGGTAAATAAAAACTATTAAAAAAATAATGTGTTTAAATTGTTTTATAATTAATATGGCACATTGTGTTTATATTTTTATATACTCATGATATAAATCCAATTTGTTCAAATGTATACTCTTTAGCTTCTTTGCTAATATTTTTTCAATGTTTTTCAATCAATATTCAATAGAAGTATTATTCTCTTCTTTATTTCTTTTTAAATTATATATCAGTCTCATGTTTATCTAATTGGAAAATATGGTAATACCCCCTTTTTTCCTGCCTCTCTTGGTGAAAATATATTGGAATTAATCATTCTTTGATTATTTGCTAGAATTCACTTGTAAATCCATTTGGTAGTGGAATTTATTTTCTTTGTGAATTTTTTTATAGGCTCAAATTCTTTTGAAGACTGGGTTGTTTAAATTCTCTATTTAATTCAATCAATCAATCAATTAATTTACTTAATTCCAAAAATTTTATATTTTTATAAATATTCACTTAATTTATTATCAATTTTCTTAGTCAATAATGAACAAAATAGCTCCTAAAAACTTCTTTTATTTTCTCTTTAGTTATTGTGATTTTTATTTAAAAATTTTTGATATTAATTTTTTTGTTTTTGATCCCATTGGCTAATAGCTTTTTGAAAATGGTTCCCTTATTCCCTCTACAACCTAGCTCCTAATTTCATTTATTTAGTTTAATAATTTTCTCTTTCTTTTTTATGTTCAGGATTTCTATTTTTGTGTTTGAATAGGATTTTTTGATTTGCTGTTCTTCTATGTTCATATCCAATTTACTGACTTAGTCTTATTCTATTTTGTACTTAGAAACAGTTTTCCTTAAGGACAACTTTGTTGTCTCATTGTCAATATCTACAACTATATCTATAAAAGTTCATGGGACCTCAGGTTAAGAATCCTTCTCCTAGGTGATTTAAAAATTGTCCTTTATTTTCCTAGATTATTTTTTCATTTTTCACTCTGTAGAGCCTTTAGGGAGAATTTCTAGGATGTCACCATCTTGCTCCAGCTGAACTAGATGGACATAATTTAAAAGTTAGAACCACAGTTCCCTCCCCTCCTTTTTCCTTAGCTGGGCCCTCCATCTGTCAATACAAGCATGTTCTTATAATTTTGTTTCTGGCTTAAAAAAAAATAGGGGAAGGAAAGCCCCTATTTCAATCTTGAGCTCAGTAGTATTAAAAGTCTCACCGTGGGTTCTTTTTCTCTTCATGCACTCTCTTTGGGAAGCCTGTTACCAGCAAGGAGAGACTCCTGAAAGATCCCTTGCATTAAAACCTCAATCAGAAATTGTTCTATGAGAAAAAGGGTAGCACTGCCACCTAGTGGTTAAAATTGTTCTGCTTTTGTTTTTTGCCCTCTGAAGCATTTCAGAGTAATTCCTTTGTCCTGGAAAGTAAAAGATATTTGCTATGTCTCCCCCAAATCTTCTCTCCATTCAATCCCCAGAACCAGTTTCTTTTGCTAACCTGACTATCCTCCTTTGGAGGCTTTTCTATTTATCAGTGTCCCTCCTAAAATACCCATAGGAATTCCTCAACATCATCACAATCCATTGCTTTGTGTTAAGAATCTGGAGAATGAGGCTAAACTTTCAGTTTGGCCACTTAGAAGCTCTGTGATCTCTGGCAAGCCACTGCTTTTCCCTTGAATCTCAGCACTTCACATACAACCATTTACCAGGAAAACCAAGGTCTAAATCAATTATTTTTTTTTTTTTCTTCTTCCTTCTGGAGGGGGTGAGAAGATCCAATTGATTAGCATTAAAAAAAAAAAAAAAGTTCTTAAGTCTTTCCCCTGAGCTTATATATTCATTCCTATATAATTTCCCCTTCCCCCATAGCTTTTCCTTCCCCTCAATAGTCCTTTTATATGTATGTATGATTAGCATTTACCACAGATAAAGTCCTATCATAGGATCATCATTCCTTATCATAGTTTGGGACCAATTTTTTTTTTTTTTTTTTTTTTCCCTGAGGCTGGGGTTAAGTGACTTGCCCAGGGTCACACAGCTAGGAAGTGTTAAGTGTCTGAGATCAGATTTGAACTCCGGTCCTCCTGAATTCAGGGCTGGTGCTCTACCCACTGCACCACCTAGCTGCCCCCAATTTTGTTTTTTTTTTTAAAGCAACACCAAGGAAGCTTTTTTTGGGGGCTAAGTTGGAAAAGAAAAACAATGGCATGTGGATCTAATGCTGACCTCACAGTCAAGAAGATTTGAAACTATATAAGGGGGATAATCATAACACTTAATGGGAGAAAATATGAAAAGGACCATAAATTTCAAGGTCCTGCATAAGTATTAGCTATTATTATTATGTACCCAGCCATGAAATGTATATCTATTATCTGAAGACCATATTGACTCAATTTTGAGAGACTCATTACCAGATTGACTAAAAATTGAAAAATTTTTCAGCTCATCAGGTTTCAAAGACTGTCTTGTAGAAAGGTATCCTGATTACTCATTAATAGATCCTTGAAGGATAAGTTTAATATTTTCATAGATTGTTATAAGGATCACTCTATACTTTTTAAAAAAGGTATATGCTTTTATTTAAATAGCTCAGTAGTATCTATTTGTCATTAAAAACAACAATTAAATTCCAGTGCTATGAAAAGTTTGGACAGTAACCAAGGAACAAACCAAATTATATTGATAGAATGGATCAGAGGAACTTGAAGACAGAATTTCATTTGTGAAGCAGTTGGCATAACCAAAGTGTATTGTTGTTATTTGGTCTGAAGCTAAATCTTTTATCTCACAAGAAATGGGGATCTATAGATCTTCGGGGGTAATGACGGCTTTTGTCAAACAGACATTGTAACATTTTGAGGATAGTTAAAACACGAGGTGGTGCTGTGGAACAAGTCAGGTTGAGCTGCCAATCACTCCTGAACCAGAGGGCCCATCTGAGCATGCCCAGGGAATTTTATCCCTCATCCCTTTCAGAGGCATTTTCTTTTCAAATCTAATGTTCTCTGCTTTCCCTGAGAAGGAAAGAATGGCGCATGTCTAAGCTTGTTTCCAGATTAGGTCTTTTATTTATGTGTATTTTTTTTAAACTACAGGTATCTGAATCTTGATTTTTTTCCTTCAGATTTATGAAAGTCCTTACCAATCTCCCCACTTTTCCCTAATGCCTCCACCCCCAACTCTACTGTTTCCATGCCTGGACTAAATATTTCGGTCTCTAAATCAGGGAATGTTTTTTCCTTTTCATCTAAATACATGAACAATAAGCAGAATCTAACAAATACTTCAGATTTATGTTGGCTAATTTTTTTAAATCACAAAATTTAAAAACTTTAGAATAAAAGTATGTATTTAGAACAAAGGTCAAGGCCTCCCAAGTTCTGAATGAAATACAGATTTTAAAGTGCATGAAATAATCAATAGGAACATTTGGCTTCTTTGAAGAGAGAGATCAGGGAAAAAAGTGTCACCAATCTTTTGATCTCTCCAGATTCCTTCCAGTTACTCATATTAGGTGCATTTGATCTAAGTTTTTTACTTTCCATAGATCTCTGTTGTGTCTTGCTTGCAGTGGCTTCTGGGAAAGGCAGAATTTAGGTATCTGGGCACTCACTAACCATTCACAGGGTAAGATCCCTTTCTTTGAATTTCTGTCCCTTTTACCAAAGATAGATTGCACCTATAAGATAAACCTTCAAATACCTTTCAGTAGTGATATTTATCTCCTTTCCACAAGCCTTCTCCTTAGTTTCAAGAGACTCTTAATGAATATGTTTTTATGTACTTTTCTAAGGCGTGAATTTAGGGTTACTGCTAACAGGGTTAGTCAGCACTTGAGACAGGGTTATTCTGAGAAGCTTTTACCTTGAAGCGTGAGATAATTCCAAATTCCTATTAATATCGTGAGTGAAAAGAAGATCTACTGAAGGTAGATCTTCCCCCCAGAGTTTTATTATATACATTATGCTTTCAGAGAAGTGAATTCCACTGGATCATACAAGAATGTAGGTTATGAGACTCAGGAATGGAAACTTGGAAAATGGTCAGAATAGATTTTTATTGGGATCCTTGAAGCTGGATTAACAATCTATTGATATACAAACTGGAGCAGTTTGGTGGGACTGTATGTGAAGGACTGGAAGATCTGAGTTAAAATTCAGTCTCAGTTAGTAGCTGCATGACCTTGGGCAAGTGAGTTAATTCTCATTTGCCTCAGTTCCTCATTTGTAAAATGAGGGTACAGTGGAAAAGCCAACTAATGGTCCTTCTTGTCTACCAGTCCTAGCTCCTTCATGTTGAACTCCTATTGCAGTTGATGTCCAACTTTGTAATTATCTTCATCAGATCCCTGATGATCTTTCAGGCCTTCTTATGGTTATGGTTCCATTTCTGGAATTCTTTCATTTTATCTCTGCTTCTTGGTTTCCTTCAAGTCTCAGCTAAAATTCTACCTTTGGCAAGAAGTTTTTTTTTTTTTTTCCCCAGATATCCTTGATATTAGTGCTTTTCCTGTGAGATAATTTCCAATTTATTTTATGTATATAAACATACATATATACACATGTATGTGTGTGTACACATACACAGAGGATTGTACAAAGTTGTTTGCCTATTGTCTCTCCCTATTAGACTGTAAGTTTGTTGAGGGCAGGGACTGTTATTGCCTTTCTTTGTATACCCAATACTCCATACAGTGGCTGACACATGATAGATATGTAATAAATGCTTCTTGACTTGGCAATTGGAGAAAAAAATGAATCTTTCATAGATTTAATGACTCCTAAGCTTTCTTATTGAGGAAAGTTGACAAGATAGAATGAAAATACTAGGGAAAGAGAAAGCTTGAAATGTAAAGAAGTTTGAATACTTACATCAGAAGAGGGGAAAGGAGACAATTGTTTTCCCTTAGAATCTCAAGCCATGAGAGTATCAAAAAAGTATAAAAGTACAAACTCAGAACCCCTCCCTTTTTTTTAAGAGAGAAAGAGAGAAGAAAAGAAGGGAAGAAATATACAAGAAGTAATAAAGAGAGGAATAATTGACTCTCATAATTATCACAGGACAGAAGATTATATAACCATGGAGTAAGAAAAATGGATATCACATGAACTTCATTTTTATTTTAGCTGGGCAAAAGTTGGAGTGGAGAGAAAGTAGAAATATAATAGCAGAGAAATATTATATAATAAACAGAAGAGCGAAGAGAGGGTTTGAAAGAGTTGATACAGTTAGGGTGGGAAAAGTCACAAAATGAACTTTAACTCTGGAGGGTTGATTACAAAGTTGAGAATTAACAGAGATAGAAAGGTCAATCTATAGAGATATAAATTTGAGTGGAGTAAAGAGGGAGAAGGGAGAAAATTAGGTTTTGGAAAGTTCCAAGTACGTATTGCTAATTTTTTTCCCTTTCTATCCCTACTTTCTTTTTCCTAATGGGGAAGTGGGAGTGAGGAACAAAGGGGAGAAAATTTATAATAAGGTATGATAAAGAAAAATAAAACTAACAATCAGAACCATGAATGTGATTGGGGCAATCTCAGTCTAAAAATGGAGTATTATAGCAGAATGAATTAGAAAGCTGAAGCAGTAGAATCTTTAAAACTAAAGGTTCACACTGATTTCAGAAATGGGTTAGAATGAAATCTGTTATATTTCAGCTGAAAAAGAAAAGAAGCATGAAAGTTAATTATTATTTAAGACAAGGTAACAGTAAAAATTGAAATGCTTAAGAGAATTATTTTCCTGTTTAACTCTAAGAAATAAAAGGAAAATTCATTCAAGATACAGGGGAAACTATATAGCAATATTTGTTTTGAACTTCAACTAGTCCCTTCCAAGCTCAGACAAAGAAAAAATTTAACAGAAAGATTTTCTTTCTGTAATGAAATGGAAATAAGTCATCCTGAGGGTGTATGAAGATGAAAGTGAGAAAGTTTTTAAGCAATCTTAAAGACCACTAAATCCAGTCCTGTCATTTTACTGAAGAGAAAACTGATTTCTTGAGAGGTTAATTATTTGCCTAGAGTCACATGAATCACTTGATGTCAAATGTAGTGGTCTTTCTATAACACCAACATATTATATAAACAAGTAATAAAATCTATTTCTTTTTGGCTATCCTAATTTATAACTACTCTACTCTCATGTACCGTAGATCTACCTGTGAAGTAGGATGATCTTTTCCTTTCAGTGTCAGGAATGTATATTTTTATCAGAGGAAATCAATCCAATATTGAGTCCATCGTGTGCCACCTATTTCTTTATTCTCATTCTGTAGTTATCTGTGTATAGTTATTTGCATGTATGTTTGTATATTTAACAATCAATTTTTTAATATTTAAATTTCATCTATTTGGATGTTCTCTCCAATAATGAAGCTTAAAACCCATCAATATCTGCTCATCTTGTGCAGCTCTTGTTCATGTCTTCTTTGCCACATGGCATTCAATATGGTGGAGGCCTTTCTTGCTTTTTACTTATATCAGATATATGACATCAAATTACTAGGGTTGTCTCCTTCGTTTCTCTTACTTTTGCCACATAACTAACTTATCTTTTCTGATTACACATTTTCCTAGTGAAATCTTTTACCCTTGTTTTTCTTTGAAGTTCCTTATTTGTCATTTATTATAATATGCTCTCCCATGTACCTTTGCATTATCTGTGGTGAGGATGGTAATTCTAAATTCTTTGAAAACTATGGTGTTCTATGGCCTCCAGTCATACAATACTAGTAAGATATTGGGTTGAAAAAAATGTATCTTAATTTTTCAAAGAAGTTGGTAGTTATTAAAGAAGATTTACAGTTTTCTAAAGAAAACTTACCCTCCTTTTCTCTTTTAATTCTCAGCTTAACTCATTCTCCATTTGAAGTGTATCACAAAAGTTTATATATTGATGAATTAGCTCTATGGTTTACTAATCTAATCCTGTATCATGATGTTATCAATAATCATTCTTCATCAGTTTTATTTTTCCCATGTAGATAATTAGACTAAACTCTCTTGAGTGGGTTACAGACAATAATGTCATATATGTTCAACAATTGGATCTCTGGGAGAAAAAGTATGCATAATACATTTTTTAGTTTAATTTAAATTATTAACATTTTTCTCCATCATTTTCACAAGTGTTGACTAGGGGTCAGAGCCTATGAGTAATTTTATTTAAAAAATATAAAAATCATTTTCAGCATTTGCTGAATTTGGACCTCAAGCTATAATTTGACTTCTATCTAGAAAATCAACATAACAATGAATCAAACTTTGATTTTTAGTATTTGCCAATTTTAAAGATACAAATGCACTTGTTGGAAAAAAAAACAAAACACAAAAAACCCTGGCTCTCCTGACAGTTTGAGCTGGCTCCCTGATATGCATCCTTTTAAGGTGTGTCTATAGGTTGCCAGGACTTGAGAAAACTAACATGCTGTCATCTATAAACAAGAGCATTTGGCAGACCTTTCTGTCTACAGGAAATCCCTCTCCAACTCAAACTCTATAATAGAGCTTCTTTATAATTTTGACAAGCAAATCACTTTCCATTTTCTGCCCCCTTGAAATGTATTACTTGAGTGTCATTAGTCAGTAAACATTTATTAAATGTCTTCTATGTTCCAGGCACTGTACAAAGTACTGGGGAAACAAAGAAAAATAAAAAACTGTTCCTGCTCTCAAGGAATTCATAATTTAACAGGGGAGATATGGAAACAACTATGTTCAAATAAATTATTTATAAGATAATTGGAAATATATTGATAACAAGATATTGCAATCATCTTTTAAAAAATTGTACTATACTATAGAAATGCTTGTTTTATTCTATTAAATTAAAAAAAATTAATTAGTTGGTCTTTAAAAGGAATGATTTTTTCCCTTTCTGTAGGAAAGAGTCACTAGTTGTCCAGGCATATAAAAATTAACACAGTTAGCAAAAAAAAAAAAAAAAAAAAAAAAAACAACAAAAAACTAATCTCTCTAGATTATCCCTGTTATAATATGTTTCAAGTAACCTTAAGTAATTTGGTATATGAATGGCAGAGATCTTATTGGAAGGGTACTGCTAAGGGGACATTTTGCTTTATTGAACCAATTTTTTTTTTAAATCAACAAATTATATAATGTTAAGATATGATATACTATATCTTTTTTTGCATTCTATTCAATTTTTCTTTTTTTTATCGAAGTTTTTTATTTTCAAAATATATGCAAGGATAATTTTTCAACATTGACCTTTGGAAAACCTTGTGTTCCAATGTCCCCCCTCCCCCCTTCCCTTATTCCCTCCTGTAGAAGGCAATATAATCCAATATATGTTAAACATAGTAAAATATATGTTAAATCCAATATAGGCAATACACATTTATACAATTATCTTGTTGCACAAGAAAAATCAGATCAAACAGGGAAAAAAATGAGAAAGAATATAAAATTCAAGCAAGCCACAACAAAAAGAGTGAAAAATGCTATATTGTGATCGATCTTCAGTTCCCACAGTCTTCTCTCTAGGTGTAGATGACTTTTATCATCACAAGATCATTGGAACTGTCTTGAATCATCTCATTTTTGAAAAGAACCACATGTATCAGAATTGATTATGATATTCTGGTTCTGCTCATTTTTCTTATCATCAGTTCATTTAAGTCTCTCTAGGACTCTCTGAAATCATACTGCTGATCTTTTCTTATAGAGCAAATAATCCATAACATAATATATCAATTTTGAAAGCCTGCATTTTTTCTACTAATATGCTCATCAAGGATACTCTGAATTACATTTTGATGATTCTCATTAAAATTTCATATAGATGGAAAAGTAGCAATTCTCTCAGTTGTCTTTTTTTTTTTTTTTTTTTGTATTAAAAGTCCATGATATTCTCTCCTCTCCTTTCTTTAGTGTTTTCCTCTATTTTTTCCTTCCTTTGTTTGTTTGTACCTTCTTCCTTCCTACCTTTGTTCCCTCATTCCTTTGTTCTTTCATTCATTCTTTCCTTTCTACTACTATTTCTTCTTACCTTTGTGACTTGATTCCTTAACGCCTACACAATTACTTCACCCTTAAAACTGGAATTATTCTTAGTTAAGTTGGTCTAATCTAACTTGGTTTGATTTTCTCATTTTTGATCTCTTCAGTGATATTTCTCTTCTCTGTAAGTGCACCCAGAATGTGATGATAGAATCAAGGTGTGGTGACCTTACTTTTACTAATAGTTAAAAAACCTTTGCAAATCTTTTCCATTGTTTGTGTGCATCTCTCTCTGTGTCTTTGTGTTTCTTCCCATTTTCATCCTTATATGTTCTCAGGATGACTTTGCTTACTTGCATCTCTTGTTAAACTTTGTTCAGTCTAATCTTTTCCATTGTTTGTGTGCATCTCTCTCTGTGTCTTTGTGTTTCTTCCCATTTTCATTCTTATATGTTCTCAGGATGACTTTGCTTACTTGCATCTCTTGTTAAACTTTCTTCAGCCTAATTTTACCTTGTACTCCTCTATTTTATGAGGCAGTGCTGCCAATCATCATGCATTATTGTTCTTTGAAAGATTTTACAAATGAGTTTATATTCTAAATCAGTGTTCCTTTGACTATCATCTCTCTCCATTTACTAAGTAAAATTTTTGCTGACCAAAGCTCTTTTGATCTCCTTCTTGTGATTACTAATTTAATGATAAACTTTTCCAAATGAGGAAACTGAAACCAAAAGGGATTAAGTGACTTGGCCAAGATCATGGATAATATCAGAGATGGGATTTTAAATCAAGTCTTCTGATCTCAGGGAATCAGTGTTTTTGCCACTCTACTATATCCCCAAATATTAATATAATATTAATTATAATCCTACATTTGAATGATTTTTGACAGTTTGTTGCATACACTTAAAACATCTAGGCACAAACAGTATGGAAGTAAGGATTGAGCCAAAATGTTTTAACCAACTTCAAAAAATCAGAACTTGCAATTATTATTTCAGATTAGACAATAAAAATGTTTGTTGTATCAACATAGATAAGCATGGAAACTACATTAAAAATCACCATAGAAAATGAAGCAATAATATTATCTATATTTGTATGTATGTGTGTATAACTCTACATTTTTCAGTTAAAAAATCATGGAATTGCAAAAAAGCATTGATAATTACAGAACATTACATATTTCTCACTATAAATAGTATCTTTATGCTATGAATATAACAAGAGTGAAATAATAATGCATTTTTAAAACTATAATGTTTTTGTTTCATTTGTTCTCTAATTTTCAAGATGTATTGTAGAATTATTGATTTGTGGATTTTTTAATTTAAAAAAATTTCATACCCTTGGTTCATAATTTTTTCTGCTTTTGTATTTTGCTAAGATATGTATTAAGAAATGCAAATTCTCCTCTAAAAACTGCAATCCATAAATTAATATAACCTCCTTGTTGCTCAAATTTTCTACAATAATTATTATTTCTTTAATTATTGTTTGGGATGTCTTTACTTAGTATCCATTTAGATTTGATTTTATTTGTTTTTAATTCATACTTTCTTTTGAGTAGGAGACTTCCTAAAGCCTGTCCAACCTTCTTCCACAGCTTAACCTTAGAATTGCAGTCCTAGAGTGTGACTGCTAGCTGGAGGTAAGATTGATTTGAAATTTCTATCTAATTTAATCTGTATGTTGAGTTCCTTTAGTATGAGGGCAAAAGTTGAGGTGGATAGACTGTGATCTATAACCATGCTTTGGGGAAGGGTTGGACTGCTAGAATCTGGATTGATCTGGCAGCATGAAGCTCAAAAGAAAAGTTATGGAGTGACTGGGAAAGAGTCTGGAAGTGATAGCTGGAAGCAAAGAATATTCTGACCCCTTTCCTCTTTCTCCCCACTTCTATGACAGTGAATCTAGGAGTCTGAGTGAAACTGCAATGAATACTGGTAAGAATGGCCAAGCAAGCAGGGAAGCATTAGGAAAAAGACAATTCTCAATAAGTGATTAAAGATGAAGGAAATTCAGATAATAGGAAGTTATTAAATCATGAATTAGTCATTGTAGAGCATATAGTGGAAGTGTTGAGGTTGAGAAGGGAGGACCCCAAAAGTCCTAGACCAGTGTCACAAGGTGTCTCAAAAGCTTGAACCCATTTCCTATTCAAGGGGCAAAATTTATTAAAAGCAATGAGATACCATTACTGAGTGGACTGAATTCTAAGAGAATCCAATAAAGAGACTGAAGCAAAGAGATACACTTGTATAGCTTTCAATCAGATATGGTAATTCTATGACTTGAGGGTAAGGGTAGGAAGTAATCTCTAGATGAATTAAGAGTAGTCTTCAGATATATTGGGTGTGCTCTCTTTCCTGAGATAGATTCCAAAGCCAGAGACCAAGGATTCATTAGAACAGAAGCCCCCAAGGTCAGGATATAATGCTGAAGAAACTGAGGCAAGACAGAGATTAGGTTTTTAATATTTTAATAGTGGAGAATTTGGGCTAGCCAGTCAGACAGGACTTTTGTCCAAAAGATGTCCGACCCCTAGCTGGCTGAATGGAACTCTTGTCTTAAACCATCCAGCACTGAGTGATTAATTCCAGAGACTTTTATAGGGCTCTAGCTATCAGGGAAAACCAAGGCAAGGGGGAGGGACAGAAAACTGGGTTTGTGGGCAAGCCACAATTCCAGGAAAGGATTATAACTTAGTTTTGACAGATTGGGGGTCAAGAAGTTTGAGAGCAGGAGTCAGTGAGTCTAGGGCAAGAGACAGTGTGCAATACCCAGCATTTGAGATAAGCCACCTGTAATTTTATGACTCACTGGAATATGAGAGTGGCCAGAGGTTAATAGGGTAAGGAAATGGGGGTGACTATAATAATTTTATTCAGGATATAGTATAATAATTCAGAGAAACTGAGGCATAATAATTAAGGGAAACTGAAGCATTACAAGAGGACCCCCAAAATCACCTTTCATCAGAAGGGACAAGAAGATTTAGAGTGGTACATTATGGGGCTTGACTTATAGTGGGTAGGAGTAAGGGAGCAGGTAGGTGGGATGGGAATGACATTTTTTTTTACTTTAATAACCAGAAGTTTAGAATCTCTGTAAAAGAGTATATAAAGGGCAGAAGTAGAATAACCATTGAGAAATAAATGCAGGAAAAGTTCCAGTGACTGGAGAAAAGTCCACTAAAGGAGAAATATGATTAGATTGTTTAAACTTCTTCTCTGAAGGGTGGCTGACAGTGATATATGGAGCCATATACCATGATAAAACCTCTCTTCCAAAAAAATATTTCCCTTGCATATATCAAAATTATACAATGAAAGATAAAATAAAATCTATAATTGTAGAAGGCTTGCAGATCCATGCCCATACTGGCTTACCATCTCTAATAGATGTAGAGGGCCAGTAGGTCCATGCCCATGCTGGCTTACTATCTCCTTAATAATTGTAAAGACATATTGGGTAAAAATCAGGATAATTTTGATGGAGAATGCTTGCAATAGAAACAAGGCATTTTAAATATACTACTTACCTCTCAACAATGAATTAAGAACATACTTGAACAAAAATTCTGGGAAAATTGGAAATTAATATGGCAGAAACTAGGCATTGACCCATACTTAACACCGTACACCAAGGTCAGGTCAAAATGGGTTCATGACCTAGGAATAAAGAATGAGATTATAAATAAATTAGAGGAACATAGGGTAGTTTACCTCTCAGACCTGTGGAAGAGGAATGAATTTATGTCCAAAGAAGACCTAGAGATCATTATTGGTCCCAAAGTAGAAAACTTTGATTATATCAAATTGAAAAGTTTTTGTACAAACAAAACTAATGCAGATAAGATAAGAAGGGAAACAATAAACTTGGAAAACATTTTTACAGTCAAAGGTTTTGACAAAGGCCTTATTTCCAAAATATATAGAGAATTGACTCTAATTTATAAGAAATCAAATCATTCTCCAATTGATAAATGGTCAAAGACAATTCTCAGATGAAGAAATTGAAACTATTTCTAGTCATATGAAAAGATGCTCCAAGTCATTATTAATCAGAGAAATACAAATTAAGACAACTCTGAGATACCACTACACACCTGTCAGATTGGTTAGAATGATGGGGAAAGATAATGCAGAATGTTGGAGGGGATGTGGGAATACAGGGACACTGATACATTGTTGGTGGAATTGTGAATACATCTAGCCATTCTGGAGAGCAATTTGGAACTATGCTCAAAAAGTTATCAAACTGTAAATGCCCTTTGACCCAGCAGTGTTACTACTGGGCTTATATCCCAAAGAGATTTTAAAGAAGGGAAAGGGACCTGTATGTGCAAGAATGTTTGTGGCAGCCCTCTTTGTGGTAGCCAGAAACTGGAAAATACATGGATGCCCATCAATTGGAGATTGGCTGAATAAATTGTGGTATATGAATATTATGGAATATTATTGTTCTGTAAGAAATAACCAACAGGATGATTTCAGAAAGGCCTGGAGAGACTTACATGAACTGATGATGCTGAGTGAAATGAGCAGGACCAGGAGATCATTATATACTTCAACAACAATACTATATGATGATCAATTCTGATGGATGTGGCCATTTTCAACAATGAGATGAACCAAATCAGTTCCAATAGAGCAGTGATGAACTCAACCAGCTCTACCCAGCAAAAGAACTCTAGGGGATGGACTATGAACTATAGAATTCCCAATCCCTTTATATTTGTCCACTTGCATTTTGGATTTTCTTCACAGGCTAATTGTACACTATTTCAAAGTCCAATTCTTTTTGTACAGCAAAGCAACTGTTTGGACATGTATACATATATTGTATTTAATTTATACTTTAAAATATTTAACATATATTGATCAATTTGCCATCTGGGGGGGAGGAGGGGAAAAATTAGAACAAAAGGTTTGGCAATGTTGTAAAATTACCCATGCATATATCTGGTAAATAAAAATCATTAAAAAAAATAAATAACCTTCCCAATTTATAATACAAGTTGCCTTTAACCTTTACACATCTAATTGTGACCATAAATGATTGTGGTGCTCCATTATTATTATTACTATTACTAATAAATATAAATTGATGTGGTCGTCTGTGATTTGACTGTGCCTCAGGGAAAGATGCTAGGCATCTCCTTTGTAGGTTAAAAATGTTTGCTTGGACAACAAAAACTAGAGATACTGTTTATAAGGAAATAAGAAGTATCATTGTTTCAGTATTATGATCTTAGAGATTACACCTTTAATTCTTCAAAGTTGACTCTGATTCACATATGATTTACAGAGTACAACCATTTTACAGATTACATGATTTGAATTAAAGAGTTTTTAGCCACAAAAAAGAACATACTCGAGGTAAATGCATTAACATGAAAATTTCTGCTATTTACTACTCTGTTTCAACAAGTACATTGGTATTGATAAAACATCATAGCAATTCTGTGTTGTTAAGTATCTTGGTATTGATATTTGGGGTGGATGCTGAAATGTCAAAATATGGAATATGCATTTACTCTGTAAGGATAATGATGTCAACTAAGGGAGCTAATGTTGTAATACTGGTCTAAATGGGTATAGTTAAGACTGGCATTTCAGATTAATAAACAAAAACTGCAAAGCATATCTTCTCCTGGCCTCCAGTACTCACAATCTTGGTTTTCACAGGAGCTGGTCTCCAACATTTGATGACCTTCTGATCATTCATATCAGGGAAGGCATAAAATAGAGATGTATGTTTGCCAACAGTGTTCACTAGAATAAATTCACATAGAATTTATTCACATAGAATAAATCTAGCACAATGTCCAACTCATAGAGGGATTCTTTATAATTAGTGAGCTTTCTCAGATGCTCCTGTTTGTAGATGATATTGCATGAATTTCAGAACCTTCTAAATGAAACTTATAATTATTCAAAAGAATTTGGCCTAAATATCCATACAGGTAAACCAAGAATGAAGAATGCTTATTGTCTAAGGTATGATTTGTAATTGAATGAATGAACAACCTATAGAATTTATCCATCTATATATATGATATAAAACCATCTGCACATACATGCACAAATATCTATCCAAGAATATATATGTACATTTCACATTTATTTTTATATTCCATATATGTACAAATATATGTATGTATGTATAAATATATGTTCATATGTATGTATATATACATATATATAATATGTATAATATATGTGTATGAGTGTGTGTGTGTGTGTGTGTGTGTGTGTGTGTGTGTGTAAACCAAAGAGTCTCTTTGAATAAAGGCCTATCATTACTCTCAATAGTTTTTTGGTATTCTTGCGCATCTGTGAATCATGGAATGCTATAGTTTATTGAAGTATTGAAACTATGGATCCTAAATATGCATGGTGGTATATAGCTATAATCCCTGACATTGGGGTAGGCTGAGGTTGATGGATGGTTTGAGTTAGAGAGTTCTGAGCTATAGAAGGGCTAAAGCTAATGGAATGTTTCATACTAACTCCTGGACATATATATGATGAGCCTGTAGGAGTGGAGGACCACTATGCTGTTTAAGGAGAGTCAAACTGACCATCTTTGAAAAATGGAAGTTAAAGCTTCCATGCCAAACAATATTGAGATCAGCATATGAATATCTGCTAACTTTCAGCCTGGATGAGATAGTGGAATTCATAGGAAGTAAGAAGGAAAAGAAAAAGAACTGAAACTATAAGTCACCTAAAGGGTAATGGAGAAGTACACAGTGGATATGTAATGCAACACATTACAAACAAGAAATTATGCTGAAGAAATGGTATAAAGCATGACATCAAATAAATAAATAATGGAGAAAAATGATGAATTGTTCTGAATTTCAGTTTTTTCCTATGTAAAACAGAAAAAGAAAAGTTTTACCACCTATGGAATTTTGAGAGGAAATCTCTTTGTAACATGTTAAATATTGTGCAATTGTGAGCTATTACTATTATTAACTCCTTGAACTAACACAGTGGCTAGAGTGTCAGCTTAGAGTCAGAATACTGATCATTGTAAGTTCAAAATTGGGCTCAGATGTAGTAGAGTAGATCCATTGTTGAATCAAAGGGTATCCCTTTGGGTATAGTTTCAAATTATTCTCCAGAACTGTTGGATCAGTTTTCAACTCCACCTCTCCTCAGGGACTGCTCTGTCTTAGAATGTTTTGGCTCAGATTCCACATAGCTTATTTATATCATCTTTTGATAATTGGTTTACCTCTATGCTTCTGAAGGTAGAATTTGAGGGCCCCCCCTTACTCTTCACCATAGTTACCTTTGAGCACCTAATCTTCTCTTCCTATCCTATAGATAGGTTGAAACAATTTTGGGTTTCAGTGTACTTGATTAGGAATATTGAGCCATCATCAAAAAGTACAGCCACAGTTCAAGGGTTGTCTTACACGGGGAAAATCACAGAATTTCATATTTCAAATGGATTTTATAGATATAATGGGAAAAGCACAGATTTGGAGTCAGATAAGTAATTTGGACAAATTATTCTCCATGGAACTAAAGTTCATGACATGTAAATGAAGGAATTTGGTTTAAATAGTCAATAAGATCTTTTCCCAACTTTGTTTCTAGAATATCTTAATAGGAATCCTCTCTACAAACATCTTCAATTGCAAACATCCTTTTTCCACAAGAAGACTTCCAAAGGATTACCTTTAGAGGCAGATTTATTACCTCTAGAGGCAGTCCATTAAATCCTTCAACAACTCTAATATTAGTAAATCCTTTCCTGACTTCAAGGCTGGTACTCTGTCTACTGCAACATCTAGCTGCCCCAATACTTTCTTATTTCAAATCAAAATTTCTCTTTTAACAACTTCTACCCATTTCCCTTAGGATAAAAAAACCAATCCATACAATTTAAGCTTCAACCAGGAACATTATTCACCTTCAAGTCTCAGAATTCCTTCTAACTTGAGCTCACATCTTTGGACAACCCCAAACTAATAATCTCTGTCCTAGAACCACAGGATCTTTCTTGTAAATCCTGCTCTTCTGTTTTTTTGATCTTGATTTCGTTATTCAGAATGAACAAAATAGATTGTTATAGAACATAACACATTAAAATTTGTGAGAAAATCAATGAATTTAAGAGAGGAAACAAGGTAGAAGCATTCATATCAGAATGGAAAGAAGCCAATATGAAAACATAATTTTCTCAAGAATATATTGGTCAGAACAGGATGATTTCAGAAAGGCCTGGAGAGACCTGATGGTGCTGAGTGAAATGAGCAGGACCAGGAGATCATTGTATACTTCAACAGCAATACTATTTCAAAGTCCAATTCTTTTTGTACATCAAAACAACTATTTGGACATGTATACATATATTGTATTTAATTTATCCTTTAACATATTTAACATGTATTGGTCAACTTGCCATCTGGGGGGTGGGGAAGGAGGGGAAAAGTTAGAACAAAAGGTTTGGCAATTGTCAGTGTTGTAAAATTACCCATGCATACATCTGGTAAATAAAAACTATTAAATAAAAAAATACATATCATCAAAAAAATATATATATATTGGTCGGGGGGCAGCTAGTTGGTACAGTAGATAGAACACAATCCCTGAAGTCAGGAGGACCTGAGTTCAAATCTGGCTTCAGACACTTAACACTTCCTAGCTGTGTGACCCTGGGCAAGTCACTTAACCCCAATTACCTCAGAGGGGAAAAAAGCAAGAATATATTGGTCATGATAATATCTAATTTCCCTTTTGGATAGGATTAATAAACTGTTATATTAGAAGAATTTTGTACCTATGGTTTTAGCAAAACATTTGGTAACATTTCTTTTGTCATGCTTGTGGATAATATGGGGTGGTTTGGGCTTGACAGGATTCAATTACATAAAATCAGGTGCAGATAAATAACTGATCTAATAGCTTAATGTCAACATGGAAAGAGAGCTCTAGTGGAGATATTTGGTACTATACACTATTTTACACTCATCATTGACTTTGATAAAGATTTATGTGATATGCTAATTAAGTTTGCAGGTGACACAAAATTAAAAAAAATAGCTAATATAATGAATTAGGGACAAAAACAACAACAAACTTCCACGGACTGCAACACTTGGCACATTGTATCTATTAAGATGGAATTTAATAGAGATCAACACAAAGTTCTACACTTCGGTTTAAACTATAAACTTCACAATTATAAGAAGGGGCAAAGTTTAGTTAGTGGTTTATTGAAAAAGAAACCTCGTTTCAGCGGCCTACAATACCAATAAAAGTAAACAATGTGATGAGGCATTGAAAAAAGGAAATGTGATTTTATATCACATTGTTTACAATCCTTGTCCTGACTCTGTTGCTTACCTCTGCTCTGATCAGATCATATCTGGAATGTTATGTGGGCATCCAAGGGAGAGAGAACAAGTCGGATTATGAAGTACTCTGAGAACTGGTTGAAAGAACTGGTAAAATATATCCTAAAGAAAAAAAAAAGACTTTGGGGAACATATTTCTCTGTCTTCCAGTATTTGAAGATTTTTCATTTGAAATAGGAATTAACTTTATTCTGATTGGCCTCAAAAGGAAAATTCATGTAAAATCTTTAAAGTCAGAGACAATTTCACTTGTTTTTTGTAACTCTACTGCCTTGTGCAGTGTCTTGTACATCATATGTGCTTAATGAATGTTAAATTAAATTCAAATAACAAAAAGGCAAATATAAGCTCAATATAAAGCAAATTTTCTGAACAGAATTATATAAAAGTTGAATAAAGTTCCTTAAGCAAAGGACTTGCTGGAGTTTCTTCAGTAAAAATTTTATGATCACTTATTGGATATGTTGTAAAAGAGATTGGTCATGATAATATCTAATTTCCCTTTTGGATAGGAGTTAATTTAGGAGTTTCCTTCCAGTTCTGATATTTTGTGCTCCTGCTTCATTTTTTAAGTCTTCTGGGTTGTGCTTAATTCTCTTTATTCCTATATGGGGGACAGAGACTTTTGAGTCTGCAAAGAAAGTTCTACTAATAAGAATTGACCTTATTGGCTACTAAGTTATTAAATTCCTCTGACTTCTTAAATTCTTACTCATCTTCAGTTTTTTTTTTTTTGGGGGGGGGTAGGGAATGTGGAAGGTAAGGTATTTCCTCTTTTGTCTTCATTTCTTTCTTTTCCCCTAGTTTGGGTCATCCTCTCTTCCACCATTCCCCTCTCATTTCTTCTTCTTCTTCTTTTTTTTTATTGTTCTTGATTTTTTTTTTCCTCTTTGAAATTCTTTTCAAGCTTGTATCTTCCTACCACTTCTCTGATTTCTGCTCTTTCTCCTTATCTTTCTCTCCCTCCTTCTTCTGCATTTCTTCTCCTTCTTCATTCCCTTTTTTCCCCCCTTTTTACTCCTTATTTCTGGGTCATTGACTTATTCTTGAGTCCTACTCTTCTCCCCATTCTTAATTTTTTTTAGAATATAATTTTATTATTTTCCAATTACATATAAAGATAGTTTTGAATATTAATTTTTAAAAATATTTTTGAGTTCCAGTATTTTCTTTTTCTTTTCCTTCCCTCCCTTCTTTCTGCAAGACAGCAAACAATCTGATATAGATTATACATGTGTGATCATGTTAAACATATTTCCACATTATTCATGTTATGAAAGAAGAAATAGAACAAACAGGAAAAACCACAAAGAAAAGAAAAACAAAAGAAGTGAAAATGGTATGCTTCAGTCTGAATTCAGAATCCATAGTTCTTTCTGTGAATGTGTGCAGTATTTTCCATCATGAATCTTTTGGAATTATCTTGGACCATTGTATTTCTGAGAAGAGCCAAGTCTGTGATAGTTGATCATCTCTCAATGTTGCTGTTACTATACACAATGTTCTCCTGATTATGTTTACTTCACTTAGCATCATTTCATGCAAGTCTTTCCAGGTTTTTTGTGAACTCTGCCTGTTCATAATTTCTTATAGGACAATAATATTTTATTATATTCATATGCCACAATTTGTTCAGTCATGAATTTCCTCAATTCCCAATTCTTTCCCACCATAAAAAAGAGCTATTATAAATATTTGTGTACATGTAGGTCCTTTTCACTTTTTAAAAATGATTTCTTTGGGATATAGATCTAATCTTACTTTTAATTCTTAAATCCTTCAAATCTCCTTCTTTGCCTTTTCTAGGAGCAATAGGTGGAATTGATAGAAGAGACAGATTTTGGCTTGATGTAGGGAAATATTTTCATTCTAAAGTAGAATGAATTATTTTAGGAGGGATTATGTCCTGAGTCATTTGAGGTAATAAAATAAAGACTGGATGATCATTTGTCAGATGTGTTGCAAAGCAGTAATTTGACAAGATGACCTTTGAGATTCTTTAGATTCTGTTATTCTGAGTCAGTCAGGCAATTATAAGGTGGTTCATTTCCCAAGGAGTTAGCCATAAGAGAGAGATGACAATTCACTGAGGTTTTAGAGAATTAGCAGCTAGACGGCAGATGCATTAGTTATTACAAAGAGAAGAAATAATTCAAGCCTAAGAGAGAAAGTGAATAAAAGTGGGCAGTACTATGGAAATACCTAATCTTTGAAACTCTTTTTGTCCTAGGTCTATAAAGCTTTTAATATTCTTCATGAAGTGCAGAGCCTTGTTTATTTATTTATAGAGAGCCAACACTTCTGGTGCATAGTTCCATACTCCAGAAGTATAATTCCATTACAGTTTTAGGAGCTTTTTTAGATTCTGTATCATTGGATCCAGAACCATTTCCCACAAAGCAAGCATTATCAAGGATAGCAAAGAACAAATAACCTCTGCACGAGAGCAAAGCTCACTAAATCCATATCTGTAAATATATTATTAGTATATTTATTAGTATAATTTTTCTTGTCTTTCTCCTCTTAGACTCCAGATTTCACTTTTCTATCTAGACTTGTCATATCAGCCAAATGCAGAAGGATCTCTATGCCTGTGTCCTCTCAGCCAGATTTATCTATGATACAGCATACTTCTGTGATTAGAGCTGCATAGAAAGAACAATAGAATCAGAGGACCTGGATTCAAATCAAACTTGTGTTATTTACTAGTTCTGTGACCTCAGACAAATTGTTTTTTATTCCAGAATGTGAATTTCCTTATAAAATAAAAATTAAATAGCTGGACTAAATTATTTCTGGGATTCCTTCTAGCTCTAAATCCTTTCCCTCCCTTCTCTCCCCTATGGCATAACTGATAGTTTTTTTTTTTTTTTTTTTTTTAATAGTTTCTGAGGCCAACAAAATTCATTTTCTGGTGGTGATTCTGATTTGTCATTTCCTCCTGGAACTTCTGTTTTGAGAAAATGTCCAGGCTAGCTATCTACTCAGTCCTTTGCTCCTCTCCCAGTTCTGTTTTTGTCTCTGAACTTTTCCATGTACCAAGCCTGTTTTCCCTGGAAGATCTCTTTCCACCATGGCCCTTCTGGTTCTTGATTTCTCCCTTGTGACTCCACCTAGATACTTCTTCCCCACTCCCTTTACTAATTCTCAATTCACTCTTAGGTATAGTCTCTTCCTATTAGAATGTAAGCTCCTTGAATGACTTAATGAATTCTGAGCAATATGACAATTCTAGAGTGCTTGTGATAAAATAAGCTACCCATTTCCAAATAGTAATGATGGACTCAAGATAGAGCTTATGGGTTGTTATTTTTGAGAGGTGGGGGAGGGGATGGGAGAGCATGGCCAATGTAGGAATTTCTTTTGCTCTATTATGTATGCTTGTAATAGGTTTTATTTTCTCACTGGTAGTAGAGTAAGGGATGGAGATAAGAGGAAGAGAATTTGGATGTGAACAAAAAATAAAATAAAATAAAAATCAAAGTTCCTTGTGGGAAAAGATGGTTTTTCTTTTTGCTTGTATTGTGTACAGCACCAAGCACGTAGTAGTTGTTTAATAAATGCTTATTGATTTGACTTGCTGATTGACCACTTTGGCCAGTCATATAGCTCTTTGCATTTAGTCACTTTGGTTCTTGAATTACAGAAACACAGATCATTATTGGAACCTTTCCAGCTTGGAAAGACCTGCCAAAGCTTTGTGGCATAGTTTTCCAGAACTCAGAATTACTGCCATCTCTAGGATAAATTACCAGATAGAAACCTTAAGGAGGCTTTCTGAATTGAAGCAAAATAAATTACATTTTTTTTGATAACTTAATTAAAAATCTTAAGCTAATTGGAGATACCATAGAATATGGGCAAATTAGTCAGAAATCATTACCTTAAGCTGTTGAATTTGATAACTTATTTGGGCTATTTTTAAAAAGTTTTTCTTAGTGTGAATATGTATATGTATACACACATATGTATATATTTATTTTGTTGTTGTTGTTGCTTGATTTGGAGTAATTTACCTATTTCACTGTGTTCAATAACCTATGGAATTAAACCAATTAGAACCACAGTCTCTCTGCAGTGGATCTATCAGTACCTGCAGTGGCCAGTGCCTCCTAAGCTTTGGCTAAAAAAACATTGAAGTTACTTTTGTGCTTAGGGAAACATCTGTGCTGAGACACAACTGACCACTTAATGCTTGAAGGAAAAAAGTTTATTTTTATCATGGCAAAGGACTCATTTGGTCATCATCATGTTACCTGTCCTCTGGGACATTTAATTTCTCTTTGACCCCACAGGCCACCACAGCAAAAAAGAACTCTGGAAAAAAGGTACGAATGTAGATGGCAGCCTTGGGGATGGGGTTGGCTATGAAAACCTCCTGCTTCTTCCGCCTTATTATCCTCATTACTTCTTCAGCTACTTCCACAGGATGAACTCCATAGGTGAACTTTCTGAAAAAGACTAGGAGACCAAAGAGAGAGAAGAAATAATTAAAAATAAGAAAATGTGAATTAAATCATTTCTAACCTTTCATCTCACACTCAGCAAATTGACACAGATGACAAAAAATGAAAACAGTCAATGATGGAGAGGTTAGGGGAAGGCAGGTACATTGTGGATAAAATCTGATTTAGTCCAGATTTTCTGGAAAATAATTTGAGAATATATAAAAACTGACTAAAATGTCTGTATCTTTTGAACCAGAGATAGGCATGCCCCAAGAAAGTAAAAAACAGAAAGAAGAGTTTCATATATGTAAAAAAAAAAAAGAGATGATTATGGATTTTCAAGTGGGAATAGTTGACAGAATACCAAAAGAATAAGATTTTATCCAACTCTATAATACTCTCCAGAAACCGTGGATATTAGAGAACCCAATGTCAGAATGTCAGAAAAGTAGGAAAGGACTTAAAAAAAATAAGTCACTCATTTCAAAAATAATGGAACTGAAAAATCAGAGTGTAAGTTATTTGCTCAAGGTTTCACAGTAATTGAATTACAAGAGCAGGACTAGAATCTGGAATCTCTGGTTCTCAATGTAGAAGCTATTAGTTAGAAGCCAGCATTTGAAATCGCCTTCTGTCTCCAAATGTAGTGATTTCTAGGCCTTACCCATTTTTCACATTTAAAAAAAAAATCACATTACCACCTAATATTTCTTAGTCTTATTTGTCCTAGCTTGGAAGGCTGTCAAGGAGAAAGCTTGTTGACAGAACTATATTCTAACTTCTCTTCAAATTAATGGTGTATATCTTAATGCCATGCTTGGTGAATTGAAAAAACAACAACAACAACAACAACAACAACAACAACAACAACAACAACAACAACAACACTCTAGATCTTGTCTTTTCTGTGTCTCCAGATTTCAAAGAATTCACAAGTCAGTGATTTGCATCCCAGAATTCAGAGCAGCCAGAATTTGGGACTGAATGTCATTTTTGTCACTCAATAACTTCATAAACTTGGGGAAATAAAGTCAACTTTCAGTTTTCTCACTTATAAAATGATGATCAGGTTCCTTCTGGCTCTAAGTCCCATGACTTTGCATGACCCATGGCTTTGCAACACCTCAAGTTTTCTAAGAACTTCATGAACCTAGGCTAGATAGAACTTTTCTCAGATTCAACTTTCTTATTTTTTGTATAATGAATCCCTTTAGCAGTTCATTTGCTTTTTATGGATTCCTTCTCAGTAAATGTTTTTTAAATGCCTAAGGTAAAATACATAGGGTTATAAAAGGAATGAATTATATTAAAGTAAAATTATAGTTAAAAAAAATCATAGAACTCCTGTTCTGGATTTAATCTGTCCATTGCTCATTCTCTCTACATTCTCCAA